>NW_006408538.1:4444213-4474731 GCF_000296735.1 Chrysochloris asiatica
TATCAATGGAGAAAAGATTGAAGTTGTCAAGGACTTCATTCTTCTTGGATCAACTATCAACACTCATGGAAGCAGCAGTCAAGAAATCAAACGGTGCAATGCATTGGGCAAATCTGCTGCACAAGACCTTTTTAAAGTGTTGAAGAGCAAAGACGTCAGCTTGAGGACTAAGGTGTGCCTGACCCAAGCCATGCTATTTTCAATAACCTCATGTGCATGCAAAAGCTAGACAGTGAATAAGGAAGACCATAGAAGAATTGATGTTTTTGAATTACGGTGTTGGAGGAGAATACTGAAAGTTTCATGAGCTGCCAAAAGAACCCATAGATTCGTTTCAAAAGAAGTGCAGCCAGAGTGCTCCTTGGAAGCCAAGATAGCCAAACTTCCTCTCTCATACTTCGGACATATTGTCACTGGAGAAGGATATCATGTTTGGTAAGGTGGAGGGTCAGAGAAAAAGAGGAAGACCCCCAACGAGAGTGATTGGTGGCAGCATTGATGGACTAAAGCATGACAACAGTAGTGAGGTTGGCCCAGGATCAGCCATTGTTTCGTTCTGCTGTGCATAAGGTCATTATGGGTCAGTACCAACTCGATAGCACCTAACAACAACAACAACAATACACACACACACACACACACATATATGGAGTCCTGGTGTGTCAGTGTGGGTTAATGTGATAGACTACAAACTCTGCTGGAACCACAACATCAGCGGTTCAAGCTCCTCGGGAATCCTATAAAGGGTTGCTATGGGTTGGAACCGACTAGATGGCACATAAGAACAATACATATATGTTTTGTTTTGTTTCCTTCTTTCAGATTTGAAGTCATATTAGCCACGGCCATCTTTCTGGGTTATTTAGCATCTCCTCAAGCCCCGCCTATGCCTTGGATCATTTTCACTACTTTTATCTGCCATCTCTGAAAATCTCTGTACTTCATCCATGGCTGCTGTAGGTGGCACTCAGGAGATGTGCATGGTCCCGTGGTTTAGGTGGACAGTTGTTCTGTTGGTTTCCTCCTCAAATATTTCCCATTTTCCTTCTCTGAGCACTGTTTTATATATAGCTTCTTACCTTCCCATAAAGGAGCTCTGGTAGCGTAGTGGTTACGAATCGGGCTGCGAACCTTAAGGTCAGCGGTTCGAAACTACCAGCCACTCCGCGGGAGAAAGATGAGGCTTTCTACTCCCGTAAGGATTTACACCCTCGGAAACCCTGTACAGGGTCGTTATGGGTCGGCTCCGACTCGAAGGCACTTAACAACAACAACAACAACCTTCCCATAGCATACAATCCCCAGGCAGATGTCTACTGGGCTGGATCCCAGCCGGGAGCAGCCCTGGTGGTCCTTGCTGGACCCCTCTTTAGTGATTCTAGTCCCGATGCCTGTGGACACCTCAGCTTTCTCCTACATTGTGGGGAGACAAGGCCTGGGCAGAGTGACGATGTGGCAGCACATGCTGTTTGTAGCTGGAGCCCTGTTAGGAATGATCTAAAAGCCAGTGACACATCCTCTTTCTCTGACAAAAACCCCTGAAAACACTGCACAAGTAACCTCATCTAGACCCCCTCAAGTCAGCCAAGGTGTGGAATCAGAAGTGGTCCTGATCATTTCTTGTTACATGACATGAAAATTGCAGATTTCAGTAACAATAATGGACAATAATATGAATTAGACTCCTACTAGGATACAAGGGGACTTCACAATGTTCATGGAAAAATGGAATTGCCAGAGAATGGAATGTTTCCACAAACTTTTGAACCCCCTCATACGTACTGCTCTGAATTTTCCTGCATGTGTTACCTAATTAAGTCATGTGGGATACATTTTACAGAAGAGGAAATAGTGTGCAAGCCATTAAGCCGCTTGACCAAAACCATATAGCTAGAAAGTGATAAAACTCTAAACCAAACCCATGGCCACCACATTGATTCTGACTTATAGAAGCCCTGTGTGGGGTTTCTGAGATTATAAATCTTTATAGGAGCAGATAGCCTCATCTTTCTCCTTTGGGGCTGCTGGAGGGTTAACAGCCCAATGCCGAATCCGTAGTACCACCAGTGGTCCTTAGGAAGTCGCCCAGGATTATTTCTTTCCATAGTCTATTTGACCTCACATGAAATTTTCCAAACCTCAGTTAACTTGTCTTTGACATCAAGAAATTGACACCTATCTTCAGGATTCTTTCAATTTCTGTTTTTGACTCTGTGTCTCTGCCCCCTCTCTGTCTCATTCTCTCATGCCTTCACCCCAAATTTAACATTTACTGAGCTTCTATTTTATCTATGGAGTCCTGGTGTGGTGCTGTCAGATAATGCACTGGACCACAGGGTCAGTTCGAACCACAAGGGCAGCAGTTCAGCCTCACCAGCCACTCCTTGGAAATCCTAAACAGGGCTGCCATGAGTCGGAACCTACTCAACAGCACTTAACATCTACAAGTCTGATGTAGTACTTTGTGGCTGGCCTCAAATGAAGTAATACTTTGTAAACAATGTAGGCATATTTCCCTCTGCTTACTCACATGGAACATGGGAAGGTGTCCCTGAACATCTCCCGGCTCATCATCACAGAGCAGAGAACAACTTGTAGGGCACAGTAGAGCCATAGAAACTTGCCTGTGAAACTTTCAACTCAAAGCACTGATGGAGAATTGGGCAAGAACAGGTCTCAAGACAGTAGACCAGCCCTGGGAAGTAATTTGGAGGTAAGTGGAGCCAAGTCAAGGTAACAAGACAGCACTTTCTTTCCATTTGAGAATTTCATATTTCAAGTTTCAGTAATTCAAAAACATCCTAAGAAGTATTGGGGGTGGGTGAGGGAGATGGGCAGAATTACATGTAGCAATACTTGCAGAGACACATATTTGAATGACTTTCCCTTGGAAATAGATGCATTTCACCTGGATAAGTTGTTATCAGCTCCTAGTTACCTATAAGAGTGGCCCTCTAGATAGGTTGAACCAAACTTTTTGTGTGTGTGTGTGTGTGTGGGTGAAAAGGCCAAGAAAGGAAAGAGGTAACTTGAAGAAGGGAGTGTGGAGTATCAGTTAGCATAGAGTGTGCATTGATGTTTATGCACAGAACAAAGAATCTCAAATGGGGCAAAACCAAGGAGCCAATGCAAACAATTCCAGGCTCAATGTCTAGGCTCTGCTGCTTCTGCAGATACCTGGGTGACCTTCCTTGGCTCTGTGGTAGAATGAAAGAACACTTTGTTGCCTTCAGGACAGCAGTGTCCCAACTGGAGACCATAGATCTGGATTTGCAGAGTCTTGTACCTTTAGAGTCTATGTACCTCTAGGAAAGTGCATATCAAAAATTCATCTTCTCCAGCCTCTTTACCTAGAAGTCCTCAAAGAGAAAAGCCATTGAGTCAGAGACTTGGATGCATGATCAATTATATACTTTCTAATTCTGGCAATTTACATTAAACTTACTATGATCACCCATTTGGCTGCCATGGATGTTATGTGGATATTATCTGTCTCTGTTTACAACTCATTGCTGAAGGGAACTTAAAGAAAATGGGTTTAAAAAAAACTACAACTGAATGGGCCCCCAGAGAGAGCAGAAAGCATCATTTTAGGCAGACAGTCCACTGTTTAGATGGCTATTTTCCACCTGTCTGTGTGAAGCAAGGCCATTTTTCAGCAAAGGAGATGAAGAGCCATGGAGACAGGAGGTGAGGGGATGGGGAAAGGAGTGGCCGTAAGAAAAACTAACTGAGAAACAATAGCATGGAGAAAATGAAAAGACATGTTATTTAGGAAAACAGTCCTAGAAAAGAAAACATCTCCATATTCAGAAAAACTCCCCCAAATGCCCGCTTGTCTAGGGAGACTCCTGGATTCTCTTGGGTTGCTGTTTCCTTCCCTAAGGATTCATAGACCCCCAAAAGTATTCTGTTTTCGTACCCTTCCAGTTGCATTGGAATTATTAGTTTCGCTCTTAAAAAGATGTGTTGTGCATCAGATGAAATTTACAGAGTAAATTCGTTTCCCATTCAATAGTTAGTTGGAACAGAAAGAGTTCATGACATTAGTTGCATTCCTTGTAATGTGTCATCACTCATTCTTTCTGCCTATTTCTTTCCCATTCCTTTCTTCTGGATATTTTACTCCTTCCTGCCTTCTCATCTTTGCTTTTGGGTAAATGTTATCCTTTTGAATGCATATCATTGATTGTTCTAAGAGATGGACTCCTCTCTGGTGGGATTGTTTATTGTATGGGACTGTCTGTTGTTTCAATGAAAGGTGGTTTCTAGGTATGGCTTCAGTTCCTGCAAAGAATGATGTTTTAGGGTCATAGTCTTGGGAATACTTCCAATCTTTATGTGACCAGTAAGTCCTGTCTGTTTTTGCGAATTTGATTTTTCTACATTTTGCTCCTGCTCTGACTGGGATGCTCTGCTGTAGATCCAGTTACAGTGGTGAATAGCGTACTATCTAGTTCTTCTGGAGTCAGGGCCATGTGTACTGGGGTTCGTGCAGGCCATGAGATCTTTGTACTAATTGCTCCCTTGGCACTTTGGTTTCTTTCACTCTCCTTTGCTTTGGTTGGAAAGAACCTAATAGTGAATCTTAGCTGACCATTCAACTCCAGACACTATACATCAAGGTAGGAGGCAGAACACTGTCCTTATGAGCCTTGTTGTGTCAGTTGATATAGACAATCCCTGGTCTATGGTCCTCCAGCTCTGAGCCTAGGAATTTTGTCCCACAAGGTAAGTGGGTATGTCTAAGAAGTTTCCATTTCCATACTGTGTGTATGTTCCATGTCTATGTTAACATACCTGTAGTGCCTACAATTATGTATGTAAAAATATCCACAACCAAACCTGTATCTGCAGGGAGGTGTGTTTCCCTACACCCTCCTACACCTCTTTAGCACACCTATCTACCTATGTATTAATTCATGAATTACTGATTTTAATACTATTGGTGCATAATTTCTATTGTTAATGTTAGTACCGACTCATAGCAACCCTATGCATAGCAGAACGAAACACTGCCCGATCCTAGGCCAACCTCACTACTGTTGCCACGCTTGAGTCCACTGATGCTGCCGCCTGGCCAATCCATCTCGTTGGGGGTCTTCCTTTTTTTCTCTGACCCTCCACCTTACCAAACATAATATCCTTCTCCAGCGACTGGTCCCTCCTGACAATATGTCCAAAGTATGAGAGACGAAGTTTGGCCATCCTGGCCTCCAAGGAGCACTCTGGCTGCACTTCTTCCAAAACAGAGGTGCCCTTTATCTTTTCTTTGTTCTCAGTATCTACCTTTGCCTTGGTCATGTTGTGCTGAATTCCTCCATATAGTGCACTGCCTTTTCCTTCACCACTATTATCTAGTGAGTAAATTCCCCTTCCTCTCCTTCCCTTCGCTGTTTGTTGTTATTAGACTCCATCAAGTAAGTATTGATTCATGACGACAATATGTACAACAGAATAAAACACTGCCAGATTCTGCACCAACCTCACAATTATCGCTATGCTTGAGTTCACTGCTGCTGCCACTGCGCCAATCCATCTCATTGGGGGTCTTCCTGTTTTTCTCTGAGCCTCCACCTTACCAAGCATGATGTTCTTCTCCAGGTCTAGTGATATGTCCAAAGTGTAAGAGATGAAATCTCACCATCCTGGCTTCTAAGGAGCATTCTGGCTGTACTTCTTCCAACACAGATTTGTTTGTGCATTTGACAGTTCATGATACTTTCAGTATTCTCCTCCAATACCGTAACTCAAATGCATAAATTCTTCTATGATCTTCATAATTAAGTGTCCAAACCTTATGTCCAAATATGAGGTTATTGGAAACACCATGGCTTGGATCAGATGCACCCAATCCTCAAACTAACAGTTTGCTCTTGAACCCTTTAAAGAGGTTTTATGCAGCATATGTACTATTGCAGTTGTTTTTGAATTATCTTTAGAAAAACTTAACTTGCATGCAATATTCCACATTCTGTTGGGTCACCTCTCTTTGGAATGGGCACAAATACAAATGTCTCCCAATCAGTTGCCCAGGTAGCTGTCTTTCAAATTTCTTGGCATAGATGAGTGAATGTCTGCAATGATGAAAGATTTCAAATTGTATTCTACCAATTCCTAGAGCCTTGCTCTTTGCCAATGCCTTCAATGCACCTTGGACTTCTTCCTTCAGTATCATCGACTCTTGATCATATGCTATCTCTTGAAATGGATGAACATCGACCATTTCTTTTTGATACAATGACTCTCTGTATTCCTTTACCCTTCCTTTGATGCTTTCTGCATCATTCAATATCTTGTCCATAGAATCCTTCAACATTGCAATTGAGGCTTGGATTTTTTCTTCAGTTCCTTAAGCTTGAGAAATGCTGAGCATGTTCTACCTTTTGGTTTTCTAACTCCAGGTCTTTGCATATTTCATTATGATATTTATCTTCTCGAACTGCCCTTTGAAATTTTCTGTTCACCTATTTTACCTTCTCATTTCTTCCATTTGCTTTAGCATCTCTAGTCTGGAGAGCAAGTTTCAGAGTCTCTTCTGACATCCATTTTGGTCTTTTTCTTCTTTCTTGTCTTCTTAATGACCCTTTGATTTATTCCTGTGTGATGTTCTTGATGTCATCCCACAAACTCTTCTGGTCTTCTGTCATTAGTGTCTAGTTTATCAAAAAGATGTTTACCTGTGCTTTATGCAAAGGCTTTCAACTGTGTGGATCATGACAAACTATGGATAACATTGTCAAGAATGGGTATTCCAGAACACTTCATTGTGCTCATGAGGAAACTGTACGTAGACTAAGAGCCAGTTGTTTAAAGAGTAAGGTGTCACTGACTGGTTAAAATCAGGAAAACTGTGTGCCAGCGTTATATGCTTTCATCATACTTATTCAACCTGCATGCTGAGCAAATAATCCAAGGAGTTGGATTTTATGAAGAAAAATATAGTATCAAAATTAAAGGGAGACTCATTAACAACCTGCAATATGCAGATGATAAAACCTTGCTTCTGAAAGCAAAGCTGACTTACCATACTGATGAAAATCAAAGCCCACAGACTTCAGTATAGATTTCACCTAAATGTAAAGAAAACAAAAATCCTAACAATTGGACCAATAAATAACATCATAATAAATGAAAGAAAGATTGAAGTTGTCAAAGACTTCATTTTGCTTCAATCTACTATCTTATGAAAGCAGCAGTCAAGAAATCAAATGGTGTATTTTCACACAAGACTTCTTTAAAGTGTTCACGATCATTGATATCAGTTTGAGAACTAAGGGGAGCCTGACACAAGCCATGGTATGTTTAATAATCTCATATGCATGTGTATACAGTGCCGGTTGCTGGGTGGTCAGGGAGAGGGTACCTAGATTGTCAGTCACTGGGTGGGTGGTAAGAAACTCACCAATGATTCCAGCCAGCAGGGCTGCATGAGATGTGATTGGAACAAACACAAGTCTTTTTTGCAGAGGAGGAAGTGGTGCAGAGGGCAAGGCAAGGGAGATGACACCAATCCATAGGTGCCCACTAGGAGGGCTTGCCCTTGTCTGTTAACGCATGATGTGGGTAAGGGTGTACCAACCAGTCCTTGGGTCCCTGGCACAAATGGATGCAGGGACTAAGGAGTGACACTAAGTTGTGGTCCCCTGGCAAGTGTGACTGGGCAGAGTGCCAGGGTCTGTAGTTTGCAGGCTTCCTGTGCCAGCGGCTCTGTGCCGTACAAGGCCCTGTCAGCACATAGGCCCACAGCACAGGTGGCTGCATGTAGCAGTGAGACTCCCAATCCTCAGGCTCCTGGAATAATTGGCTGGGCAGAAGAGTGGGTACCACTGGTCCCCAGGTCCCTGTCACTGGCACCCAAATGAAGACATAGCACCTCCAGTCCTCAGGCCCCAGCTCAGATGCCTGGTCTTACGAACTGACACCATTGGTCAGGAGGCCTGGCATGGATAGGTACGTGGAGAGCACTCCTGCCTGGCTCTGGATATGGGTGCAGTTACACCGTCAGGTAATAAAGGCTTCATTTAGGAACTGCTTTTGTTTCAACATGGCCACATTGTGCACTTCCATCTGGCAAGGTGTGAACAATATTAGTTTTTCATATCTACCATTTTTTGTAGTTTATCTCCTTCCACTTGATTGCTGTTGTTGTTAGGTGCCAATGTTTCAGTTCTGAATCATAGTCACCCTGAATAGGGTTTCAGAAGAGCAACTGGTGAGTTTGCACTGCTGACCTTGCAGTTCAAATTGACCTTGAGATCTCATGCTTCTCCTACAGCATCATACTCCACTTGGTACTCAGTCCAATTCTTCAGCCTTGCCCTTTATGCTCACAGTTCCACAGTCGTCATGTATATCTGATTCACTTGCTTTCTCATCTCTTTGTAGTGAGCAGGCTGTTATGAGGCATCTGACTACAAGGCCATCTTGGACTACCTCTCAGGATTATTAGTTTCAATATCTGTTCTCACCTTTAGATCTTGAATTTCCTGAGAACAGGAAAACATGTCATCTACAAATTGCTATTGCTGGTGCATATCACTGTGCCTGGCACAAAGCAGGACTTGGATGTCAATTTCTGAATGTTCTCTTTTCATATGCAGGATCTTCCAGTGAGCATGACCCCATCCCAGTACCGTAGCCTGTCACTGTGCAGATAGGAGGGTTGATGCCCTAGTGAAGTGAACATTCTTACCTAGAGATTTTATTTCCCTTGAGTTATTTTTGTGACAGTAACTCATCTGTTGAGAGTGTGGTGGCTCTGCAGGATAAGCACTGGATCGCTAATCACAAAATCAGTGGTTTGAGCCTACCAGAAAAGGATGAAGCTTTCTGCTCCCATAAGATTTATAGCCTCAGAAACCCTCTACAGGGTCGCTTTGAGATGGCACATAACAACAACAACAACACATTTATTATTAACAGACACTAAAATTGTTCCAAAATGTTTTTACAATTTCAGGGCCAGTGAGAAGGTATTAGAAAGTGTGTTCAAATGGGAATTGTTTGCATCTTGATACTAAGAAGAAGAAAAAAAGGTAGAACACTACGTTTTATCCACAATATGATTACAACTATAGCAGCATTCTATGTTCACACTCAGCCCAGATAAACAAAAGTCCAGAGAAGGAATGGATGATGTGTTACAAAAGTCCAGAGAAGGAATGGATGATGTGTTACAAAAGTCCAGAGAAGGAATGGATGATGTGTTACAAAAGTCCAGAGAAGGAATGGATGATGTGTTACAAAAGTCCAGAGAAGGAATGGATGATGTGTTACAAAAGTCCAGAGAAGGAATGGATGATGTGTTACAAAAGTCCAGAGAAGGAATGGATGATGTGTTACAAAAGTCCAGAGAAGGAATGGATGATGTGTTACAAAAGTCCAGAGAAGGAATGGATGATGTGTTACAAAAGCGAAATTGTAGTTGTATTTTCCTTTTTAGAAAAACTGTTTTGAGTCTGCTTATGGTGTTGATACAAAGAAATAAGTAAACATACAAAGAAATATAAAATACTTAAACTATATCAGGGGTGGAGGACATGCTTAAAAATCCAAACTTCTGTTATGGGAAGAACAAGTATTTTTTTCTCTAGTTGCACTGAAAAGACTGATTATGCAGAAAAGTGCTTGGGTATAAGAGAGTTTAAGAGAAACAGATATTCATGCTTCCCCTCCCTTTGGGGTTGTGAACTGGAGTTTGTTCTTGCCTTTCTAGTGAAGTGATTGTATACTAGTCAGAATCAGGGAAAGGGTGAGAATTCTATATCCATCTATGACCCATGGTATGCCCATTAGTCATCTCCCCCACCCCACTCCCTGCCAACTACTCAGAAACAGCAAAATATGCTGTGATACCAGGGGTCCCTGAAACTTGCATAGGGCAACAGTTTAATGTTAGCCAGCCTGGTTCAGGGTGTGAATGTGAATCTTGTTGAAGATCAGATGAACTCCTTGGAACTCCCATGGTTGCTAAGAAACATGGTATCTTTAAATGTCAATTACCCTTCCCCTTAAAATAGCTCAAAAATCATCTAGTGTTTGAGCTTTAAAAATTGTTATGATACGCCAGATTTTAAAAGATGTGGATTAAAATCTTGACTTCAACATTTTTTAGCTGGTGACCTTTGCAAGCTTAATTTTCTCTGAATCTCATTTTTTCATCTCTGGTAAAAAGGAGTGATGAAAGGAATCAATTTCATAAAATCCCAAATACACTGTCTCTATTAGTTAAAACTACTAAAGTCACATCATATTAGAGAATGTAGGTGAATGGGATTGGAAACAAAAAGACATTACAATGCATAGTGTTACCAAAAGAGTTCTTGTCCCTCTTTGCTGGTATATTATTTTAAGGTTTTTGACACAGAAATGGAAGACTGTATATGAAATGAAAAAGAGAGATGCCTTGGCATGTGAAAATTGATATTTAGGTTTTAAAAAGACATTTGAAGATGATTTTTCAGTAATTCTTCATTTTACAGAATTATTAATAATGGTGTCTCATAAATTGCACTGTTGAGTTCATTTTAAGTGCAATTCACAAAATTTTGGTTCTCACTCACTTTGCAAAAGCATGGTAGTTGCAGCCCTCCAGGTGCATGTTGAGCATTCCAGGGTTTCTTGACATGGTAAGTTTCACAAATTAAAAAGGAGGAATTATAACCGACTCCTCTAGAGTTTGTAAATGGATACCATGGGCTACCAGAAAAACAAACAAATTTGAGTTGGAAGAAGTATACCCAGAATTTCCTTTAGAAAACAAGTTGGCGAGACTCTGCCTCACATACTTTGAACCAAACCCTGGAAAAGGACATGCTTGGTAAAGTAGAGGGGTCAGTGAAAAAGAGGAAGACCTTCAACAAGATGGATTAATACAGTGGCTACAACAATGTACTGAAACCAATAATTGTGAGGATGGTTCAGAATCACATAGTGTTTAATTCTATTGTGCATAGGGTCACAGTGCATCAGAACCGACTCAACAGTATCTAACAGCAACAATTTGTAAGTTCAACATCTATCTGTCAGGTTGTTGTACTGTAGTAGTTTGTGTGTTGCTATGATACTGGAAGGTATATATCACCAGTATTCAAATACCAGCAGGCTCACCTAGAGGACAGGTTTTAGAGTTGCTTCCAAGCTAAGGCATAGGAAGAATAAAAGTCTGGCAATCTACTTCAGAAAATTTCTTAATGAAAACCTATGAATCTCAACAGACCATTGTCTAGCCGAGTGCTGATAGATGAGCTTCCTATACTGGAATGCACTACACAAAACCAAAACAGTAGACTTCAGCCTCCCAATCATCAATCATGAAGTTGCTACAGGGTTGAGTAACATTTAGTTTTGTTATGCATATGATCAGTGTGAACTGAAACCAATTTGATGGCAACTGACTACAGTTTGTAAATGCTAGCTTTTACAGTAAAGCCCAGTCATAGGAGTATTTAACTTACACCTTGAACTATATGTACTAGGCCAATGATGAGTCGTTTTCATTTGGTCCTTTTCTCATTGAGGTCTCTCTGGATTTGTCCTCTTGGTTGCATCATGGCTCACATTTGCTTCAGGGGCCTTCTCAAAGTCTCTAAGGGACCCCTACTCTGACTGGAATGCCTGTCTTACTTTCAGCCTTACACGGTAATAACACACTCTAGAGTCCATGTTTTGGCTAATTCTTGTAATATTCTTTCTGTTCTTCCTGTTGCTACTGTCTTTACTACAACTAAACAGCAGCTGCTTGAAATGTAACTATTTGGACTTGGGGATCATACAAACAGGGACTAAGATCCTGCCTGGTCAATTACTCACCCTGGAACCAGTCAATTCTCTGAGTCTTTTTATATCCATTTATGCCAATTCTCTGAGCCTTAGTTTTACTCATGTATAAATGGGTATATGATAATTTCCATCACATAGGCTTTAGTACTGAAAATTATTGTATAATTATTATTATCATTATGAACAGGATCAGCTTAGAAGAACTATAATAAAGTATCATCTTGGTCCTGATACAACGACAGTACAATAGGACTTTGTGACTATTTGTGGCACTGTGGATTAATTCGCTTGACTACAAAGTTGGTTTGAAGCACAAGGTCGGTGGTTCAAGCTCACCAGTTATTCTTTAGAAACCCTATACAAGGTAGCTATGGGTCAGAACTGACTCAACAGCACTTAACAACATTTTGTGTATAATCATATATGATGCACTCAAGTGCACATGGGTGATCATTTATACATAGCAAGTCTGAAGCTGGGAAATAAAATCAGATTTTTTTTTTTTTACCTTGAACTGTCCCACATGATTTTTTGGTAGAGATTTATCCTTAACATCTTTTAATTCAAAGTAATATATAAATATAATTAGACCTGTATTTCCTATAACATACTCAAGGAAAATGAATAATTCAAAACTAGTTGAGGGAAGAGGAAAAAATAAAAGTTGCATGTTCCTTACAAACTTGGATGCAGTCCATGCATGGAGAATTAAAGGGAGCTAGAAAAAGAAGGAAACTTAACTGAACAAGTGATCAGGAGTCTTCCTATGTGTGTATGTGAGGGAGTCCTGAATGCTTGCATGCAGAAGAGAAGACTTGAAGATTCATGGTCTCATTCTTTGAAGCCATCACGTAGAAGAAAGAGTTTATTTTTTTTTACTGCCAAGGGTTAAACAGTACCAATAAATGAAAGCAATAGATAGGCCAAGTGGGGTTCAACAACAGGAAGAACATCTTAGCCACTTGAGTGTCCTCCCAAGATAGACTGCCCTGTGGGCCCCCAGTTCTAGGATTCAGGCGGAGCCTGGCTGACCATATGTCAAGGATATTATAGACGATGTTTGGGAGGGAGATAGTATGAAATGGTCTCTCTGATGCTTTCTAACTTCAAAGAAAATTTCTAATATTAAAATAAAATTTACAACAGACACAATGTTACTTACCAGTCCTATCAAGTCAAATGCTCTATATTAAAATGGTCAAAGAAGGACTTACACTAAACAGAGATTTTCTTAGAAAAATTAAAAATGGGAGTCCTTGTGTGGCGCTGTGGGCTAGTACACTGGACTGCAAGGTTGGTTTGAACTGCAAGGTCGGTGGTTCAAGCTCACCAGCCACTCCTCAGAAACCCTATACAGGGCAGCTATGAGTTGGAACTAACTCAATGGCACATAACAAAAACACAGAATCATTTTATTCTCAACTTCTTCAATAGCTCTACCACCAATTTTTGTTGCTATTGTAAACCATTGAGTCAGTTCCCACTCACAGAAACCCAAGAGTTTCCAAGGGGCAGTTGGTGGGTTTGAACCACAGACCTTGTAATTCAAACTGACCTTGTAGTCCAGTACTTATCCTACAGTTACACAGGAGAAGAAGCTCTAAATATAGCTTTCAACCTTTGAAGCTGTTGTTTTCTCATTCATCTATTTGTTTTTACTATTTAATAATTCTGTGTCAAAGAAATGATCCAATTAACCAGGTTGGGTTCCTTGGGCCAAGCTTTGCAAAGAACCCTCAATGATTAATAATAACAACAATGCTCTCTTAATAATGAAACTCATAAAAATTCTCATTTGAGCACATGCATGCCATATGATTTAATAGCTCCCTATGAGACAGGTTCATGGTGGCTCAATTTTAAAGCACGGACTGTGAACCATTAAGTTGGCAGTTCAAACCCACCAGTCATTCCTCAGAAGAAAGATGAGGCTTTCTTCTCCCTCAGAGATTTAAAGTCTTCGAAACACACTGGGTCTCTGTCAGTCTGAACTGACTTGATGGCACTAACAACAACAAAGAGGCATGTGTTTTATTTATTATTGTTTACTTATTTTTAACATCTTATTGTAATTTGGGCAAAGGTTTTCAGAACAGATCATCAGTTTTACTTTGAAAAAATACACAGTGTGTTTCATCTCACTGATTGCAATCCCCTCAAGGTAACATTGAACATCTTACTTTCTCCCTGTCTTGTTTCCTTCCTAATCTTTCTAAACGTTGTCCTTAGGTAAATGCTGTTTGTTTTTTGTTTTTTTTTTTATCTCAAATGGTTGATTATTGTAAAATACGTGCACCTCACTAGTGTTTCTGTTTCCTTTATGTATTTATCTTATCTATTGTTTGGCTAAAATTGAGCCCCAGAGGCTGCGGGGAAGCAGATATTTTTACTATTTGCATTTTCTAGAAGAGGAAACTGAGTTTCAGAGATGTAAGGAAACTTGTTTCAAGGCAGTTAAGTGAGGAGCTGTTGATTCCCCATCCCTTCTCTTTCCATTGTGTCACACTTCTTAGCCACTTCCTGTCTTGCCCGAACAAACAGTTTAGGCCAAACATCCAAGAGAAGATGACACGCCACTGTCATGCCTCCCAGTTAAACCCTATAATTTCTAAGTCTGTGTTGGAAATCCTTTGGCTCTGTGTTCTTGTCTGATCAGCCCAGGAAAATACTTATTTTGAGATGTGATTTTCAAAATGGCTGAGTGTTTAGGGTGACCACTCAGGCATGGACCATATTGAACTGAAGGTGTCATTGCTTCATCTCACCGCTGAGACCGTCTTTTCACCCTGCTCCTAATTTGGGGTCTATTTCAAAGAGGGTAAGAGGCTATTAGTAGGTCTGAGGAGGCTATAAATAGAGACTGGGCTTTGGCCAGCTCATTGTGTTTATGTTTTGGGGTTGCGCTGCAACTGTTGTTGGTAATTATAGACGCGTGGGTGAAGAGACTCTTTCTACCGGTACTAGTGAACAGTTCCTTCTCCTGTTTCCTCTTTATACAAGTCATTGTTGGGAGTGTCTGAACTCATAATCATATCATAAAGTCCCTATGTTCAAGCACTGCTATTGTCTTGGCCAAGTGAAAACTTTCAAGGTACTCTACATGACCATTAGGGTTACAATCTGTAGAGTCAATGTCTTCTCTCTCTTTTTTTAAAAAACTTTTTTTTTTTTAATGTTTTATTGTAAATTATGTGCTAGCTTACATGGGAGAACATTAGTTTTACATTCATCCTTGCATATATCATTTCATTGCCATGGTTACAATCCCCTCCATGCATCATCAACCAACCAAAGGGTATACCCTGCAAACCTGCCCCCCAGTTGTCAGCCCCTCTCCCTCTCTAGGTCTAAAGTCTGCATCCACTCCATCTCTCCATGTCATAGTCTCTGCCTCCATCTCTGGCATCACTGCTTCTCTGGGTAGGGACCCTCATTCTACTCTTCTCCCTTGGTGGTCCCAGGGATCACTGCTCCTACACTGCAAAGTCAATCACTCCCCTCCTTGCTACAAAATGTCTAGCTTTACATTTCCAACCCTCACAATCAGTCCTGATAACAATTATTCACTATTGTACCACAAGAGACCTATCCGCATTTCCTTTCATCAGCCCTGCCTAGAAAGATTGGATACTACTCAGTGGTGATTCTACCTTCCTCCACACCCTCTGGATCTAGACTCTCTCTTGAAAGCTTGTAAGCCAGTCACTTCTTGCCTTTGTCGCCCCCCCATTTTGGGTGGCCAATGTCCAAGTTGCCCATCCCTGTCTACTCTGTGTATGGAGGGGGTGGGAATGGTCCTTGCTGTAAGGATTTGTTCCCTCTTTTGAGCTACTGCATCCATAGGTGTAGGTCACATTCATCAAATTGTATCAGATTATTCTTTTTTCCTCTTCTTTCTTCTTCTAGTTGAACTCTGATCATCCACTCATTAAAGCCAGGTCAAGTGGGTATCATCTGCAAGTGTGGGTGTTCTTATGCATATGCCCTCTCTTCTTATCAGCTGGACGCTTCACTCTCCACTCTAGTCCTCTGTGGCTATGTCACTGACTCTGGACCCAAGAGTCCCCAGGTCTTGCCACACTGCTGGCCAACCTGGTCTCCACCTGGGTTCACATTTTTAAACTTTTTATTGTGACTTCATAGAGGATTTATAGACAAGATTGTCAGTTTTACATTCAATAAATCACACACTTTGTTACATCTCAATGATTGCAATCCCCTCCCTGCAAACAGTGATCCCATTTCCTCCCTGTGGTTCCCATTCCCAGTCCACCCTCCTTCCCATCCCTTCTGAATCTTCTCCCTAGGTAAATGTTGGTCTTTTGATCTTGACAAGTTAACCATCCCACGATGAGCATATCTTACTAGTGTTGTTGCCCCCTATGTACCTATCTACTAGGTTAAAAATTGGACCATGAGGGTGAGTTTCATTCTAGACATGAAGGATGGTTGAGGGCCATAGTCTCAGGTTACTCCAGTCTCTTTCTGACCAGTAAGTCTGGTCTTTTTTTTTTTAAATAATTTTGAGTTTTATTCCACATTTTCTGCCACTCTATCGGAGACCTTCTAATGTGATCCCTTTCAGAACAGTTGATAATGGTAGCTGGGCACCATCTAGTTCTTCTGATCTCAGAGTCATGGTAACTGATGTTCACCTGCCCCACTGATCCATTGGACTAGTTGATTCTAAGCATCTTCACGAATGCCTACTTTAAAAGAAATAGTATTACATACAAAGTCAGTGATTTTTTTCCTTACTTGTAGATAATCCAAGAAAGATTTCTTCTTTGTGATGACAAAGCATTTTCCAGTCTTTGCAGATACATGTGTAGAGAGGATTCATTGGTCTAATTTAAATTATGAACCCAAGGAGATACCCAAGAGGTGTAGGGTTTCTTTTCGGAATGATGAAAATCTTCTAAAATTGATTCTGGTGCTAAATGTCAAACTTTGTGAATATGAGGGGGCTTCAAAAGTTAATAGAAAATTTCATGATCTTTCTATTTCATTTTCCCAAGAACTTTTTGAAGCCACTTCATATACTAAAAACCGCTAAATTGTAGCTTTAAACAAGGAAGTCGGATGGTATGTGAATTGTATCACAAGTAAACTATTAAAAAGAAAAAGGAAAGCAGTGATCTATTTGGGAAGCTGAGTTGTGAAAAACAAGAAAAGTTAAGAATACAGAACAATGCTAACAGAATGAGATTAGGGCTCCCCTCTGAGAGGGAGTCCAAGCTGGTTCAGGTAGAGATTTTCTGCAGCTCATATGGAAATACCAAGTCTTTGGAAAAGAGGCAAGATGGATACTCTCCCAATGTAAAAGTCCACTGAACATCATGGGAAAAATTACCAGGGGATTGAATCTGTCCTAAGAATGAGCTTTGTTGGCTTGGTTTCTGTGAAAAGTCATCACAAATGGAAAACTGACTTCCTTTCATTTCCTGAAGACTAACTAGGAGTCCTGGTGTGGAGCTGTGGGTTAATGTGCAGGACTGCAAAGTCAATTTGAACCTGAAGGTCAGTGGTTCAGGCTCACCAGCCGCTCCTTGGAAACCCTATACAGGGTCATTATGAGTTGGAACTGACTTGACGGCATTAAAAACAAAAACAACCTGAAATTAAGTCTGTGCATTGTGATGTTTGAGGATTAGTCACTCCTCTAGATAGCAGTATTTTTCTACTTTTTCATTTTATCAGGACCTCACTCAGAGTAAGAGTAAGAAGTTTCATAGATTGCCATTCATTGATGTAGGAACATAGTCTTAATTACATTTGAAGAAAAATCAAATTACTCCAGTATTCCTACAACAAATAATGAATGAGGAACCATTTTTACGAAGTTCAATAGTTGATACAATGACTTGAGACTTCTCATATGGTATTTATCATGACCTGATCCCTCTATAGCTCTCAAGCTTGGTTTCCTACTCTCTGTCTTGTAGAGATTCAGAAATGCATCCCCAAATGCATCCATGTGTTTTTGTTTATGTTGTTCCCTCTATCTGAAGCACACTTTTTGCTTCTCCACCCTTGGCTGTTGTTGTTGAGTGCCGTTGAGTCGTTTCCAACCCATAGCGACCCTGTACAGGGTTTCCGAGGCTGTAAATCTTTACGGGAGCAGAAAGCCTCATCTTTCTCCCACAGAGCGACTGGTAGTTTCGAACTTGAGGTTTGCAGCCTGATTCATAACGACTACGGTACCAGAGCTCCCTTGGCTATTTCCAATCAATTTGTCAAGACTCTTTTAGGATGTTTTCTCTGATTCCTCAGAACAACTAGGGACCTTTCCCTATAATCCAACAGCACCTGTTGATACTGAATCAACATAGTTTTTCCTTAGAGGTCTTTACCATGTTTTCCATTCTCAACCCTTACACTAGTTCCGAGCACCTGATAAGCTTTTAATAAATGTGTGTTGGACTCCATGATGGTAACCAGGGCATTTGTTGGGCATCCCGGAAGTTTGACCAAAGAGATTTGGTCTCATCTCTTTTAACTTCAAAATTCTCTCCTATGAAAGAAGGCAGTGTGATGCATTCGTTCTTTGTGACCACAAAACCAAGTACACTTTCAAACACACAGTAGCCTCTTTTTGTAGTATTTACTGAACTGATTTACTTGTACCTCTTGACTTCCATAGGGTGGACTTTGTTACAAGCCCACATTTTCATTCCTTAGACACCCATACCACTAAATTGTCTTTTACACACAGTTCAGATGTTCATGCATCAGCTGACTTAAGAACATCAGAAGCTTTCCTAGAGTAGAATTGCACAACTGACGAGTTTTGGCATCAGTGCCATCTGGGTACAGAAGAGTCATGCAGTTGTCTAAAACTTGATTACATTTTATAAAAATGAATAGGAAACAGAGAAAGAAAGTGCTGACATCAGTGAAAATACAGAGAGGGCTCATCAATTTAATACAATTAAGATAAAAATAGAAATTGTTAGGTGTGCTAAAAGTGGTGAGTCTTGAGCCATAATTGGTTGCCTAATGGAGGATAGGTTGATTATGTGTTTAATTATGAAGAAAAAGAACAAATTAAAGAGCACAGTGAAATTCCAGAACTTTATTGTCAAATATAGTATCTAAGGCCAGGCATAATTAGCATTTTTATTTTTCAAGTCTCTGGGAATGCTCCCATTCTTTAACAGCATAGCATGTGAGTCTCTTGTTTGGTATCTGCACCCTTGATTTTCATGTTTTTCAAGAAGACATTACAAATCAGAGTAGGCAATGAATGGTGTCATGTTGTTGTTGAGTGCTGTCAAGTCAATTCCGACCCATAGCGACCCTGTATAGGATTTCTTAGAAATGACTGGTGAGCTTGAACTGCCGACCTTGAAGTTCAATCCAACCTTGCAGTCCAGCATCTAAACCCACAGAGTCACAACAGGACTTTTATGTCATGTCAGAAATTGTTAAAACCCTTTACAATCTCAAAACACTTTTAGAGGTGCAACACACTATGAAGAACTAACAGCCAACTTAAAACAAAACTGAGCTATTATCTTGGTATAGCCTTATTGCTAACTACAGACATAAGTGTCAGACACATCTAGACGTGAATCCTGGCTTTCCATCTCCTGCAATGTGAGCTTGATCAAGTTATTAAACCTCCAAGTCTCAGTCTCTTGATCTGTAAATGAAGATAAAATAGTACCTACCCCATAAGGTGACTACATGAGTAAATGGGTGTGTATGTTTGATATTCAATGTCTGGTAGCTATTCTGAGTTTATAATATCAAAGCAATTATCTGGAGAGAAGGATGTTAGGAAGAAGGGTAGAAAAAAAATTTAAACAGACTGAAGTTGGTCTGCTTAACAAATTGTCTAGATCCCCAGTAAGATCCTAAACTCTATTAAAAACCCAATGAGGAAATACTTACAACTTCTATTACTACTCTTAATCTACTGACCGGGTCATTCTGGCTTCTGCTGCTATGAGTGGGAGTGTGTTATTTATTCACTGACTAAGTCCTTCCAAGTCTGAGAAGCTGGACATCCTGATCGGTGTCCCACCTGTTACTTCCTTCACTGTATTACCTCGGCACCCAGGAAGGTGTGTTGCCTGTGTTATTATCACATCTGCATTTTGATTTTTTATTGTTGCTGTTATCTGAGTTTCTCATTTCTTTGAAACAAGTGATTCTGCAATTGTACCATTAGAAGATGCTGGCTTTGGATGCACTGTTAACAATTCGGGCTCAGCTGGCTCTGTGTTATGGGTACCTGGAATAGCCACCATCAGAAAACCTGGGGCTGTGGACACCAGTTTCATCACCTGGCTTCTGGTTTAGTTCCCACTCCCTACTTGGTGGTGACTTTACCGTATTTTCATTTTGACAGCATTCTTCTCTAAGTTCTCCTTTAAGGATTCATTAGGGTCCAAAAAAGATTGTGAGGATAGTGCAGTACTGGGCAGTGTTTAGTTTTGTTGTGAATAGGTCACTATGAGTCACAGCTCATACAATGGCACATAACAACAATAACAATGCCCATTCCAGGAAGAGGTGATCCAACAGAAGGCAGAAACCATCCAACAATATCCATTAATATCACATGCAAGTAAAATTTTGCTAAAGATAATTCAAAAACAGCTGCAACAGTACTCTGAGATGCAACTGCCAGAAAATCCAGCCATAGTCAGAAGACGACATGATATCACTGCTAATGTCAGATGGATCTTGATTAAAAGCAGTGTACTAGAAAGAGACTCACTTGTGCTTTATTGACTATGCAAAAACTTTCACCTGTGTGGATCATGACATATTATGGACAACATCACAAAAAATGAGACTTCCAGAACACTTAATTTTGCTCATGAGGAACCTGTACACAGACCAAGAGGCAGTCATTCAAACAGAACAAGGGAATACTGAATGGTTTCAAATCAGCAAAGGTGTGTGCCAGGGTTGTTTGTTTTCATCATGCTTATTCAATCTGTATGCTGAGCACAAAATCCAAGAAACTGGATTATATGCACAAGAACGTAGCATCAGGATTGGAGGAAGACTTATTAACATGCTGTGATATGCAGATGATACTGCCTTTCTTGCTAGAAGTGAAGAAGGCTTAAAACACTTACTGATGAAGATCAAAGACAGTCTTAGCTATGCGTTGCACCTGAATGTAGAGAAAACAACAATCCTCACCACTGGACCAATAAATCACATCATGATAAAAGGAGAAAAGTGTGACGTTGTCAAAGACTTCATTTTGCTTAGATCCACAATCAACACTCATGGAAGCAACAGTCATGAAATCCAGTGACATATTGTATTAGGCACATCTGCTGTACAAGATCTCTTTAAATTGAACAAGAGCAAAGATATCAGTTTGAGGAGTAAGGTGCACCTTAACCAAGCCACATATTAGCAATAGCCTCATATATGTGTGAATACAGGTCTATACACTTCTGGAGACAAATTTCCATCTCTTGAACCTGAAGAATTCTGCACTTTTTGATATATGTTTTTGTTATATGTTTGATATATGTTAAGCACCATGGAGTCGGTTCTGACTCATAGTGACCCTGCACTGGGTTTCTGAGGCTGTAAATCTTTACAGGAGCAGAACGCCTCATCTTTCTCCCATGGAACCACCAGTAGTTTCGAAGTGCTGATGCCATATCAAAACGGCATACTCATGGGATTCAAATCTTGTTCCAATTAAATGTTCTTTGAATTTGAGGAACAAAAAGAAGTCTGAAAGGGGAAGATCAGACGGGATAAGGTTTCCCAATGAAATGCTCATAGATAGAATAGCTGTTGCTATCCACAAAGAATGAGCAGGTGCATTGTCACAATGGGGGGGAAATACTCTGCACAATTTGCCTGTCATTTTTCTCACCAATACAGTTTTCATTTTTCTTAAAACTTCTTCCTAATAAGTTCCCATAATCATCACAGGTCCTTCAAGAAAATCTATCAAGATGACCCCTTTGAAATTCTAGAAAACAGTTGCTGTAACCTTCTAAATTGACCTCTCTGCCTTCAGCTTAACTGACCCAACATATCCCCTCTGAAGACATTGTTTTGATAGAATTTTTTTTTGAAGGCACCCTAATGAGACTAAGGAGTCCTGGTGTGGTGCTGTAGGATAAGCACTGGACTGCAAGGTTGGTTTGAATGGCAAGGTCAGTGGTTCAAACTCACCAGTCACTCCTTGGAAACTCGTTACAGGATTGCTATGAGTTGGAACTTACTAGACAGTACTTAACAACAACAACGAGACTAAGTGAATTCCTGCAAGAATGTGTCTGCAGCCATGCACTGAGTGCAGAGACAAGGGTAAGCATGCTTTTATTTGGAATAAGTTTGCGCAGATATATACTGAAACCCAGTAGCAATACCTTTTGACTTATCTTCATGTATGTGTGTGTGCGTATGTGCACCAAAATGAGGAAACAAGCAGAAGCCTGTAATACTGAAGTACCCTGCCCAGGATCTAGATTGGAGCGAGAAGTGTTCAGGAGTTTAAAAATCCACTCCATTTTTTCTGTTATCAGCTAGGATTTTTTGGTTGTGAAATAATTTTCAATCAAAATCAGTTGTTGTTAAGTGCCACCGAGTTGGTTCTGACCCATAGCGACCCTGTACGTGGTTTTTGAGGAGCGGCTGGTGATCTTGAACTGTCAACTTTGCGGTTCAAACTGACTTTGCAGTCCAGCTCATTAACCCACAGCGCCATACCAGACAGAGAGTCTAAATATTTTGGTCCCAGCGTGGTGCTGTAGAATAATCACTAAAAGATTCAAACCCACCAATGACTCCTTGGAAACCCTATACAGGTCACTAGAACTTGGAACTGACTTGATGGCACTTAACACCAACAATAAAATACCTTGGTGATGCTCCCCCTTTTCCTAGCCAAGCCATATGAATGCACAGTATCACATTCACAGCTTCCACTTACTCACCACCCAGGGGCTCCCCATCTGACTTCCACAGACTGAGACTCTGTGACCACCCATTGCTGGCATCACGGGGTAGCTTTGTGTCTTCATGTCATTGGCCCTCCCCAAAGAATTTGACTCTGCTGACCAATCTCAAAATCCTCTTCCCTGTCTTTGCAACACAGATTTCCCTCTTCTCCTTCTTCAGTTTCCCTGCACACTACTTGAGGTTGATAGGTCCAGGCTCTCTCCTTGCATGTTGTCCTCACCTGATGTGACCATGCTCTGCCATGGTTTTCAAGACCACCTACATGAAAACTACTCTCATATTTTTCTCTTCATCCCTAACCTATCATTTGAACATCAAACCCACAAAACCAACTGCACAATGGATCTCTCGACTTGGGTGTCCCACATGTACTTCAAATTCAACACACACAAAACTGAGTTAATTATCTCTTATAATCCCTCTGTCTACATCACTTACGTCATTCAGTCCAGAAACCCAGGCGTCATCTTTCATTACTCCTTCTCCTTGCATTCTCAACAACCTCCCTCTACTTACAGCCACCAAGTCTTGGAATTCTACTTTTTAATAACTTCTCTAACTCCGCCACATGTTCACTGCCTTACTTGTAACTCTCACATCTTTCCTGACATATTTCAGTAGCTTCCCAACTAGTTCCCCCCGCCCTCCTCTCATGCCACCTTTAGATCCATTCTCCATCCAGTACCCAAGTGATCTTTCCAAAATGTCAATCTTATTAGAGAGTAGCCAGTGGCCACCCACTGCTTGCAAGGTAGAATAAAAACATCTTTGGAGGGTCTGCAAAGGGCTCTGTAACCGGGCCCATATATTCCATCTCAGTCATTCTCCCTTCCCTCTCTCCAGTTTATACCTGGGCCACCAAATTTCTCAAAGTTCCTCCAAGAGCATTATACTAGACCATGCCCCAATGTATTGATATTTGCATCTCAACTCCACCTAACCAACTGCTGTTGAGTTGATTCCAACTCAGCAACCCCATGTGCCTCAGAGCAGAATGATGTTACAAAGAGTTTTCAGCGGCTGAGTTTTCAGAAATAGATCATCCCAACCATCTCTGGGTAGATTTCAACCTCCCACTTTTCAGCTAGCAGGGAGCATATTAACCATTTCTACCTCCCATGAACTCTCTCACCCAGGCAGTGCTTACTTATTATTGAAGGTCCCAGTCTTAGCATTATCTCATCAACTTCTCTAACTTTCCCCTCCTTCCTCCCTTCCCTCTAGAGCCCACCCCATTCACTGGTGTGATATATCTGAAGGCATATCTTTGTAAGGATCTACCACATGTATTTACATGTCTGTCTCTAATGGACTGAAAACCCTTTAACTGAGGATGAGGATGATTTCTTTACCTTCACCCCTGTGCATAGTGCCTGCCTTCAAACAGGCAATTGTACCACATTATCCTTCAAATCAACTAGAAGTGAAAACCCCAGAAGTCATCTTCAGTTTCAGTCCTATTTGCTCAATTGGGGTTGCTCAGAACAGCTTCCTGAGCAAGTCATTGGTTCATAAGGCATCAGAGCTGCAATAAAGTACACTGCCATTTATTGAATGTGAGTTAAAAGTGATCCCACTGATAAGGTGGCCCCTGTTGCTTTTTGCTCAAACCCCACACTCTGGGTATTAAACACCTTAAAGGTCATGGTCATGGGAGGTCCTTATCAATCAAAACATCAGGCAGAGAGAAAAAAAAAATCCCACTCTGTGATCTGGCAAGACATGTCAGTTTCAAAACATTGCAAATAGTTAAATGACTAACATTAATGTGATCCTAGAATAATAAACACACCCCCACATGGATAATGATATTAGTTGCACTATCTGGGAAGAAAAAAAAGAAAGAAAAAGCAACATTTGGCTGCAAGGAGTATGGAAGAGATGTCTGTACAGGTACTTCAGGTCTATTAAGGCAGGTAAATTGCTTTTTTTCTAATTGTCTCTGCTGCACTGCAGCCAGTGTAGGTACACACCCTCCCACATGAAATCCTTCCTCTGGGGTAGAGCGTAGGGTTTGAGGGAAGAAAAGGGAAGGGGGAGCAGCACAAACATTGAGGAAGAAAACAAAGCCTTCGTTTTCTAAAACTGTCACTCAACTCTGATTGGGAAAGAGTTTCTCAAGAATTGTGAATGTCCTGCACAGGAAGCAACGCTTCATCATACGGCTAATAATCAGCGGTGTGCTTGTCAGGGATTGGTTTTTCCCTTTTGTGGTGAAAGGCTGGCCTCAGGCATGCTAGGTTGTGGTCCCTATCAGCCTGATAATCATTTGAACACACACAGTACCCATCTTCCAACATACTAAAGTGCACACAGTCACCTGGAAGACTCACAAGGGGACTGAGCTTGAGGAGAAGGAAGAGTCTACTTTAAAGGGTTTACGTGCAGTAACCACACACCACACACAGAAACAGCTTTCCCCACCCTGCAGATTTATCACATTACCCAAACGTATTTTCTGTACACCCCCAGCTCACTAGCTTTTACCCCTTCTCTCTCTGGTGTCCAGCTCTTTTACAGCATCCAGAATCTTTGGAGATCCTCCTTTTATTTAATAAAACAACAGTAACAAGAAACCAAAGCCTGATCAGTTAATCCACTCCAAGGCATTGGTATAATTAATATGTATTAACATTTAAAAAGGGATAAGTACTTTATTCAAAGGAATGACTCTCTAATGGTGAAGTTTCTGGCTTTATCATATGAGTTACTGGGACTTTCCAAGGCCTCTCAAGTCTACTACGTTGGTATCCATGGATGATGTTGACACATATGCATGACCCTTGTGACTGGATCATACCTCAGTCTTTGTTGGGACTGATTTTGTTTATAGTTACGCAGTGCCTGTTTTGCAGTGTGACACTGTAGATAAGCACTGGACTGCTAATCACAAGGTCAGTGGTTCAAACCCACCAGCCCCTCTTTGGAAACCCTATACAGGGTCACTGCAAGTTGGAACCGACTCGACAGCATTTAACAGCAACAACAACAAAGCAGAATAAGTTAAACCTAAGGCTTCTCACACTATGCCCAGTGATCCTCAGCACACTGCACTGTATCCAAGACTCCTTGGACAGAGAAGACAGGGGTTAAGGAGTGATGATGAGGTTTTCTTCACATGAGCCTCTAAATGTGACAAGTTTTTAAGATAGCTTACATGGTACAACAGATACATAAATGTTCTCATTCAGTCATTTATTCAATATTTATTTCCTAAGCTCCAACTGGTATGGTGCTGTAGGGTAAGGACTTGACAGCTAACCCCAAATTCTGGGGTTCAAACCCACCAAACACTCCTCAGAAGCCCTATTCTGGGTCTCTAGGAGTTGGAATTGACTCGATGGCACTTAACAACAATAACTATGTGGCAGACACTGTCCCTCAGATGCACCAATGAACCAAACTGGTAAAGTTCCTGCGCTGATGGAGCTCAAGTTGAAAATCAGTTTAAAATCTGTGTCTCCAGAAAGCAGAACTGGGACAAATGGGTAGGAGTCCTGGAGAAGCAGATTTCTGTTCCATATAATATGCAGCCAAATATGGCATAGTGATGAGCTCCCTGTCACTGGAGGGATCTGAGAAAAAGTTGCATGACTACTTGCTGCAGAAACATTTCTGGATAGAGCTAGACTGAAGCATTTGTCTCCAACTGTTTCTGTTAGCAGCAAAGACTTACCTCCAATGCCCATATCTAGAAAGACACAGTTGCTGTAGTGAAGGGGTAACTAGGGACCTGGAGGCTTCCCTACGGTCCTTAAATCCAGTGGCAACCCCTGAATGGTGAGCCAACAAACCCATGCAATCTGAAAGAACTTACTGCCCATTTCTATACCATTCCCATCATCACTTGTAGATTGGACAGCTGTGATTCACAGATGTTTTTCACTGGCTGCTTTTCAGGAGAGAGACAGACCTTTCCTCTTCATCTCTCCTAGTTTAGAAGTTCTGCTGAAACTTCTTCAGCATTACAGCAACACATAAGCTCCATGGATAGGTGGGTGGTATAAAAATTCTACCACCAGTGCCCTTTTCACTAAATCCTAGATATTCACAAGCCACTGGATAAGACACTTATGAAACTCCCATACTACCCTTGCGTTACATGGATCTGTGAATTTCAGCCGGTTGACATAATTTCTCACCAGATGCTTCTCTCCTCCCTGCCCACTTTTACCTTTTTCTACAATGTTGCTGACAGGTGCCATTGAGTTGGTTCCAACCCATAGGAACCCCATGTACAACAGAGTGAAACACCATCCGGTCCTGCACCATCCTCACAACTGCTGCTACACATGCGTCCATTGCTGCTGTCACTGTGCCAATCCATCTTGTTAGGAGGCTCCCTCTTTTTTGCTGACCCTCCACTGTACCAAGCCTGATGTTCTTCCCCAGCGACTATGGAGATGGACACCATTACAGACCCCTGGGGGTAATATTTCCAAAGTATGAGAAACAAAGTTTGGCTCTCTTGGCTTCTAAGGAACATTCTGGCTGCACTTCTTCCAACACAGATGTGTTTGTTCTTCTGGTAGTCCATGGTACCTTTAATATTCTTTTCCAACATCATAACTCAAATGTATCAATTCTTCAATGATCTTCCTAATTCTAGTCCAACTTTCATATGCATATGAGGCTATTAGAAATACCATGGCTTGGGGCAGGCACACCTTAGTCCTCAACTGACATCTTTGCTCTTGAACAAAGGTCTTGAGCAGCAGATTTGCCTAATGCAGTACAATGTTTTATTTCTTGACTGCTTCTTCCATGACTGTTGATTGTGGATCCAAGTAAAATGACATCTTTGATGACTTCAGTCTTTTCTCTATTTATCATGGTATTATTTATTACTCCAGTGATGAGGATTTTGTTTTGTTTTTTACATTGAGGTGCAACCCACACCAAAGGTTGTGGTCTTTGATCATCATTATTTCAAATCCTCTTTGCTTATAGCAAGCAAGGTTGTATCATTTGCATATCACAGGTTGTTGAGTCTTCCTCCAATCCTGATGTCAAGCTCCTCTTCATATAATCCAACTTCTCGGATTATTTGTTTAGCACGCAGATTCATAAAGTATAGTTAAAGAATACAACCCTGGCACACAAATTTCCTGATTTTAAACCATTTTAAACCAGAAAGATGTCCTACAATTTGGTAAAGACATAGGAGGCCCTGGGAGTATAATAGAACCCCTAACAAATACTGTCTCTGGACACCAACGTTCACCAAAGGCGTCACTTCACTTGGGAGGATCTGAAAATCATAGCATGACTCCTCCAGCTCCACACGGAACCCTTTGCTCAAGATCTTGAATTTTGAAGAAAAGCCAAAATGACCAAAAGATGAGAGAAGACAATGAGGGAAAAGTACTGAAGACAAGGAAAGCCTCGTTAGCACCATATTCCCTGGAGACTACCATTGTATTCAATATCTTCCCTTTAACATAATGTTCACTTTGCAGAAATCAGCTTTATCATCACCATTATCCCAGGTGTTGTACTTGTGATCAAGGGATCGCACACTGTTCTCCAATCTAGGGCAAGAAGTTGAAGAAAGAGGGCTCTCTTCAGCTCCCCTGCCTGGAAAGTGTGCTTAGAAAGTCTTCAGCTGTTCAGGGAAGCTGGCTGGAAGCCAGCTGTTCAGTAGCTTGGGGCTTATGTTGGAATGTGACAGAGGAGACTTTGGAAACTGAAAAAAAGAGTATGAAACCTTCCCAAGGATAAAGCTACCCCTCAGAATTTCAAGCTTTCTTAGGCTTAATCATATCCTTGTCATCTTCCCAGCTGCAATTTTCCTGACAGTTCCTGAAAAGTTAAACAAAAATATCTTCTATGTTCACAGTACACCCAAGTTGTAAGCTACCATGAGTGAGTCAGCTGAGCTTTGCTTGAACCCATGGTTTTCGAAAGGGTGAAACATACATGAAACACACTTTGGAAAATTCTATCATAGACCAAATACTTAGTCAAATTATATGAATTTATAAGTTGGCAGTTCAAATCCATAGGCAGCTCCACACAAAAAGGATGAGGCTTTCTGATCCCATAAATATTTACAGCCTGGAAACCCTCCATAGGGTCACTATGAGTCAGAGCAGACTAAACAGCATCTAATAACAACAACAAAAGTGCAGTAATGTTTTATCAACCATCTTGGAAATAAGAATGTGGATGAATTAATTCGGACATAACTATTACAAGCCCCAAAACAATTCAACCACCTTATCTGAAATTCTTCATAAAGTACACATCTTGATTTTCAAATATTGAAATAAAACAAGATACTTCTGAATATAAAAATAAATGTGTATTTATCTTTGAAGACTTGAAAACTGTGAAAAAGAATAAATAAAACAGAAGTTACCCACAAACCCATAACTCTGCTAACATTTGATGTGATTTCTGCATACAATTCTGCAACCAATATATGCTTTTATTCTGCATACAATATATGTTAAAACATACAATCAATGTCACAGTTCACTTATTATTTTAATAGCATAAAACATTCTTTTCAAATATGTCTTTGATGGTTCTATTATATCCTATGGAGTTCTAGTGCAGTGCCACGAGATAAGCACTCGATGTCAAGGTCAGTTTGAATTGCAAGGTTGGTGGCTCAAACTCACCTAGTTACTCCTTGAAAACCCTATACAGGGTTGCTAAGAGTCAGAATGGACTCAACAGGACTTAACAAGAACAATATTGTATTTTATGGTACCTTAGTGGCGTAATGCTCAGCTGCTAACTAAAAGGACACGGATGTGACAGTCTGCTTTCATAAACATTTGGAAACACTATGAAGCAGTTCTCTGTTCCATTGGGTTACTATGGGCCTAAATTCCACTAGACAGCAATAGGTACATATTCTATAGTATAAATGTATCATATTTCATTTAACCATTATCCTCATTGTACAAATCAGTTGTTTTAATTATATAACATAATGAACATCTTGTTGCTGAAATTTTTGTCTCTATTTCTATTCCATTTAAATAAATGCCTGTATAGGAAATCAATATATAAAAGTATAAAAGGAGCTCTGGTAGCATAGAGGTTAGGAGTTGAGCTGCTAACCTCAAGATCAGCTGTTCAAAACTACCAGCTGTTCTGTGGGAGAGAGATGAGGCTTTCTGCTCCCATAAAGATTTTCAGCCTGGGAAACCCTATGCAAGGTCACTATAAGTTGGAACCAACTCCATGGCACACCACCATGACCACCCCCACCACCAAAGATTTATAAGCACTTGATGGTTGTTGTTAAGAGCCATCAAGTTGGTTTACATATTATCAAATTGTGTGCCAGAGGATGGATGTGTACTGTATAGATCTATATATGAAGTCCTGGTGTGGCGTTGTGGGTTAATACATTTGAACTGCAAGGTCAGCAGTTCGAGCTCACCAGGTGCTTCTTGGAAACCCTATACAGGGTTGCTATGGGTTGGAAATGACTCGACGGCACTTAACAACAATATATATATTTATGGAATCCTGGTATGGCACTGTAGAATAAACACTGAACCATAAGATTGGTTCGAACAGCAAGGCCAGCTGTTCAAACCCATCAATCACTTCTCAAAAACCCTATATAGGGTTGCTGTAAGTCAGGACTGATTCAATGCACTTAACAACCTATATACATATATGAGTCCTGGTGAGGTGCTATGAGTTAATGTGATACACTGCAAGGTCAGTTTGAACCGCCACTCTTGAAAACCCTGTACAGGGTTGCTTTGAGTCAGAACCGATATGACAGCACTTAACAACTATATATATATATATAT
>NW_006408538.1:4475389-4478241 GCF_000296735.1 Chrysochloris asiatica
GGATCTACTTTATAATAGAGTCCTTATGACAATTGTTGCTGTTGTTGGTTATACCATCAACTTGGCTCTGATCCATAGCTATCCTACAAAGGGTTTCCAAGGAGTGGTTGGTGAGTTTGAACTAAAGACCCTGAGCTTCAAATGACCTTGCATTCCAGTGCTTATCCTACAGCGCCACTTAGGAGTAACATTTTAGGTCTCCTTATCAATATTAAATATTACCATTTTTTTTTAAAGTATGGATTACTTTGGTAATTTAAAGCAATCATGTCATAATTGTTTATACTTTTCATCATGCATGAACTTAAAAACTCTTTATATACTAATATGCCACCAACATTTTCTCCTAGGAATTGTCTACATGATCATTTTTCTATTGAAACCTTGATGCATTTCTCATTGACTGTGTGAACTCTGTTAAGGTTTTTTATTTTCATAAAATTTTATTTGTAGCAAGTTATTTTCATTTTGTTGTTCATCTTTTAATTTTTTTATGATTTTAAAAATGTAAATACTAGTATCTGTTATTTTGGACAACCCAGGTCACTGTGAATTTCAAGGTTAGTGGTTTTGTCCAATGAGATAATGGTTAAATAAAGTATGATATATTTTTACTACAGAATATGGTATCCCAAACAAACAACATATCAAACTATATAAACATTTGTAAGCAATTGATTGTTGTTGTTGTTAAGTGCCACCGAGTCGGTTCCGACTCATAGCCACCCTCAACAGGGTTTCCAAGGCTGTAAATCTTTACAGGAGCAGATAGCCTCATCTTTCTCCCACGGAACCGCTGGCAGTTTCGAACTGCTAACCTTGTGGTTCACAGCCTGATTTGTAACCACTACGCTACCAGAGCTCCTTGATACATATTGTCAAATTGCACGCCAGAGGATCTGTACCACATGGCGCTGCAAGCTAATGCGCTGGACTTTGAGGTCAGATTGAACTGCAAGGTTAGAAGTTCAAACTCACCAACTGCTCCTCAGAAACCCTACACAGGGTCACTATGAGTCAGAATCAACTCTACAGCAAAAACAACATATATATGTGTGTGTGTGTATGTATATAAATGGTACATACATGTGACACCTACATATATGGAGTTGGAAACCCTAGACAGGGTCGCTGTGAGTCGAAGTTGTAGAGCTGATGAATAAGCACAGTACTGCTAATTGCTAGGTCAGCAGTTAAAACCCATCAGGCACTCCTCAGAAAATCTATATAAGGTTGATTAGAGTCAGAATCAACTCAACGACACCTAGCAACATCCGACAAAAATACTACTCCTTTTATTTATTTCTTAATGTACGTTTGTGCTTAGAAAATTCTTTCTCATTCAGAAATCTGATGAATATTCACTAAATTTCTTCTCAGTGTTTTATGATTTTATTTTGACGATTTCTGAAAATCTAACATGCTGCTTGCTTTCTGTTTAATGTTAATATTAATAAACACTTTCTTAGCAGCTCCTGGTCACAAATTTCAACAGTGTTTTTAAGTTTTATGTCCTAAAATAGGACACTCCCAGGAGCCACTTGAAATGGCTTTCCTCAGTGTCTGTGACCTCACACTCCTGTGACTGGACAGCTCTGTGAATGACTTTTGGTTATAGTCACTTCTTGTGCTTGTAGGTTCCCAGTTCTCATAGTCTACTGTAGACATGTTTTTGTCAGTCCGTTCCACTCCCCCTTTAAGCAGCTTATACAGAAAATAGTCCAATTTGAATCACTGCAAAGTGAAGATGCATAAAGTGGGACCTGCAACACCTATGAATATGTTACACTGCATGATAACACAAAATTAAGTTGTGGATAGAACTGAGTCTTCTAATCACCTGACCTTAAAATGTGGACATTATTCTGATTTGGAGTCCTGGATTGGTGCAAATGGTTAACAAGAAGGCTGGAGGCTCAAATCCACCCAGTGGCAATGTTGAAGATAGGCCTAGATATTTACTTATGAAAAACTAGTTATGGAAAACCTTATCCAGCATAGTTTTCCTCAAACAGGCTTGGGGTTACCATCAGCTGGAATTTATGTCATCAAAAGGGTCCTTATAAGGAAAAGGTGGAGGCAGGAAAGTCATAGCCAAAGTGATCGGATGTGATAACCTCTCAACAAGTCATTACTGGCTCTAAAGATCAAAGGGGGTCACAAGTCAAAGAAGTTGAACTGCCTCTAAAAACTGGAAAAGGCAAGAAAACAGATTCTCCACAGAACCTTCAAAGAGAAGGCAGCCCTGCTTATACCTCAAGTTTAGTTCAATGAGACTTATTTTAAACTTCTAACCTCCGGAACTAGTAGATAATACATTTGTATTGTTTTTGCCACTGAAATGGTTTACAGTGACAATAGGAAGCTAATACATTGCGCTTAGAAGTCTGTTGACAGAGAAAACGGCATGGTCTTCAGTGTATGGCCTTGATGGTGCTATTTTGGCTGCTCTGAGGTTTGTTTTTCCTGCCCCCTAATTATTTCCATCATTGCTAGTGGAACTTGTAGTGGAAGTAAGAAATTGTGTATACTTTTGAATATGCCGGGCCCGGAGCCAACAACTTGGGCAAGACCAAATGACAAGATCAATTGGGGGAACAGACCCACCATGGAATAATGCTGCAGGGACCTCAGAGCAAAGGTGGATAAATACACTTTGTCAGCTTTGCTTTGTTCTGATTTTCTTTCTTTTTTTCTTAGTATCTGTTTATTGGTACCCCACAGTCTTCACATCTACATTCTCTTGACTAGAAGGAGTGTCTGACGGAGTGGACACCCCAACCCCCACCACTGGTGGGTTCTTCTGCCACACATGCACTCAGATACTCTCAGCCCAAGAGCCAGCCCTGAAC
>NW_006408538.1:4485722-4487000 GCF_000296735.1 Chrysochloris asiatica
AAAAAAAAAAAAGAGGGCTGGGAAATAACTGCTGCTACAAATTTTATGCCACTAAGAGCCTCTGATTCAGAAATAACTGCTGCTACAAATTTTATGCCACTAAGAGCCTCTGATTCAGGTCATATTGTAGAGCATGTACTATTCCAGTAACAATTTGCTCACACTCAAGAACGATACACCAAATTGGAAGATGAGGAAAGCAGGTGCCCGCATTGGCCAGAGAGAATCTACTTCCGAAAAGCCTCAAGATGTTTTCCTAACAGTTTGAAAGGAAAACTGCACTTAAGTAATTTGTTGTGGTGGACGTTGAAAGGGAATATTAAATGATGTGAGCTGGATGTTGAAAATCAATTTTAACTGATATCTCTAATGCCTACCAGAGTACCAAATATATACTGAGTGTTCACCAAATACTTTTGACAAAAATTGATTAATGAATGAAGAGCAACCTCTGGAGTTCCTGGTTGGTACAAATAATTAACATATTTGACTGTTAACTGAAAGGTTCCAGAAGCACTTGGGGAAAGATTTAGTGATCTTCTGCCAAAAAATCAGTCATTGGTAAACTCTATGGAGCACAGTCCTACTCTGACACACATGAGGTCACCTTGAGTCACGTCCACTGGTTTTGGTTAGTAATCCTCTGCCCTGTGTAAACCCCACTAATGAGTCTAGTGGAGCTGTGGGTTAATGTGCTGGACTGCAAAGTCAGTTTGAAGCACAAGATTGGTGGTTCAAGCTCACCAGTCACTCCTCAGAAACCCTATATAGGGTCGCTATGGGTCAGAACCAACTCTATAGCACTTAACAACAACAAGTCTAGTAATAGAGATCCAATATCAATCTTAAACAAATTTTTCCAACCATAACAGAAAAGACTAACTGATAAAATGTGTTAACTTAGCTCAGTTAAACTAGGAAACCAAAATAACAATCAGAAAATATTTTGTTAATATATTATCATTCTATTTTCCCTAAGGGAAGAAAAAATTACTCCTCCTGAGTCATGAGACTTAGGTGATATTTGAGGAAGCAAAGTTAGTGGCTAAAGGTAAATGGTGGTGGTAGTTCTGACTCATAACAACCCTGTGTAGGGTTTCCAAAGAGCTGCTGGTGGGTTTGAGCAGTCCAGTGTTTATCCTATTGAACCATATCAATTACATTATGGTGCTGGTGGTTGTATGCTATCAAGTTGGTTCCAACTCACAGCCACCCTGTATAGGTTTCCAAACTGTAAATCTTTACGGGAACAGAAAGCCTCATCTTTCTCCTGCTAAG
>NW_006408538.1:4487501-4504230 GCF_000296735.1 Chrysochloris asiatica
TCCAGCTTTCGCAACCATATGAGGTTATTGAAAACACCATGGCTTGGGTCAGGCACACCTTAGTCCTTGAGCTGACACCTCTGCTCTTCAATACCTTAAAAAGTTCCTGCACAGCAGATTTGCCCAGTGCAATACATTGTCTGATCTCTTGACTGCTGCTTCAGATGATAATTGTAACCTAATGCTATAATTTAATATTTAGTTTTTAAGACTTAATGCATGCATGGTATTTAAAGAACATTGTTTGTATATTTATGCACAAACGCACACTGATCTGTGAAGTATTAAGAAAAATAACAAATCATAATTTGTGACTAGAACAAAGAGTACATTGATTTGCTGGTTTGTGAGGAAGAACAATAACTAACACTCTTGATGACAAGACTGAGTCTTATATGCAGAGCACCACACTACACGAAGCTCTCCTAGATTTCCATATAATTTCTTGGCTATGTTCTTTAAAGGGTCACACAGCAAATCCTCGAAAAAAGCAAAACATTATTCCTCAAGATAATATTAATGTTATAATACTTATCATGTTGATTTTCTTACATAGAGTCCCATTCTGAGGATAAATACGCCAAGCAAGAGGTTTCACTGGGAATCTAGAAACATGATACCAAGATGCAAGATAACAGAGCAGTAAGATATTTGGGGCAGTATTCAGTAAGTCATACATGAAAAGGGAGAAAACTTACTCTCAAAGTATTGGATGGAGAATCTACAGACTCAGAACTGACAGCCACACTAGACTCAAATGCAAAATAAGATGAATTCTTTTTTAAATAGAATAAATACAGAAAACAATTATTTTTTAAAATCTGTCTAGCGATTAGAAGCATGGTTGCTGTGGTAGAGGCAGAGGGAGCTCAGACCCATTGGCTCTCATCAAGGAGGAGATTGGATGGTGAGGCTTTGAACTTTCCAGTGCAGACCAGCTAAAAGATCTACAGTTAACATGGCTGGGTAGTTTTCTCTTTTTTTTTTTTTGATTGTTAAAGAAAGGTGGCAGTGTTCATTTCCAAGATACTGTGTTATAGTTATCCAGTACCAGAGTCTACAGAAATGGCTGAGTCCTTACTCTTCAGTGAAATATAATCTCAAGACCTAAATGAGGCTATTTGAGGCCCAAATTGATTGTACAACACCATTTCTCCCCTTACATTTGTAGAAACCAATCAAAGAGATGGTATGTTCCTTTGTTTCTCAAAAAAGACTTCCAACCCCTTGGAAAGGAAGGCATGATCATCAACAGCTAGTATGGGTTCGCTGATTAAGAGTTATGCCAAACACTGCATAACTTGGTTTTGATGGGGGCTTCTAGGACATTAAGTGAAGGGAACATCACTGACACTGTGTACCTTGATTTCAGCAAAGCATTTGATAATCTCTCATACTGTCCTTGTAGAAGTTGTGGGCTCTATGGTTGTACCAGAAGAGGGTATGTTGTATTAATGCTTCAAGGAAACTTAACCTTGTTCTATTTCAGGAATATTGTCTAAGACTTGGATTAAAGCATGTTCCTACTGGGAAGAATTATAATCCATGATCCTCATGATCCTAGTTACAACCAGGCAAAGGAAACAGAAGATTCCCATGATACATTAGTAGTTTGGACTCCAATAAGGTGTTGCCCAAATCTGGGTGTTTATCAGAAACACAAAAGACTGTATTTAAAAGTATAGACCCCAGACATTATTACAGACCTCCTCAACTAGAATTTCAAGGAGTAAATCCCTGTCATTTGTATTAAAAACAAAATAACCAAATAAAAATCTACTGAGGTATTCCTCAGGCAAACAGCTTGACATCCTACTTTTTCCAGGTAATCATGGCCATCTACCTGAACAATAAGCCAGTTGCTACTGGGTCCACTATTAATCATGGTGATCTTGTGTGTGGCAGAGTAGATTTGAGCTCTATTGGGTTTTTAATGATTGGTTTTGGTGAATTTGATCACCAGACTTTTCTCTACTTTTCTGGTGAATTCAAGCCTCTAACCTTTTAGTTGGCAGAGTCTAGAGTGTTAACCATTTGCGTCATGCAGGGACTCTACCCTAATAATCTGGATATAGTCATGGAGTTTCAAATTATAACAAAATCCTTCACTTTACTTTGTCTCCATCCAACCATAAGAGAGGAGTAGGGTAGGAGGAGTACAGTGCCTTGATAACCAGAGCATGGTCTTTGATATCAACTAGTCTTGGATTCAACTTTGCAGCCTACCAGCTATGCAAGGATACTCTACGCTTCTACTTCCTCCTCTTACAATGTGAGAGTGTAGTGAGATGACACATGTAAAGGGCTTGGCTGGCACATCAGTGTCCAGTAAATGCCAGATATTAGTATTAGGACATTGAGAAGGATGCCGGCACACTCTCCAGTTCTCTGGATCTTTGTTCCCTACTTTGACCAGATCATGCCCATTCTTCAGCTCTGCACAGAAGACGTCACCATCTAGTGAATACTATGTGCTTTAGGAGTCCCTGGGTGGCACAAATGATTAAGCACTATACTACTAGCTCAGAGGTTGGTGATTTGAACCCACCCAGAGCCACTTTGGAAGTCAGGCCTCGTGATCTGCTTCCAAAAGGTCAAAACTTTGAAAACCCTAAGGAGTAGTCCTACTGGGCCCCCGTAGGGTCACCATAGTCAGAACCAACTCAACAGCAACTCACAATGCCAACTACTTTGTGCTAGGCATTAGACCCATCATAGATCTAACTTCATTTATTGTTTCATCATCACCAAAGTACTCATATTCACATATGAGAAACCTGACACTGAGAGGGGTTAAATGATCTTTCCCAAGTTACCTCAATAGAAAGGGACAGAATCTGGAATCTGACATGAACTGAGAACTTGGCTATCAAACTTGCATTGAGGACTCCCCATGGCTTATTATTATTATTATTATTTTTAATGGTTAATACAAAACCACACCAAAACCCACTGTCTTCAAGTTGATTTCAACTTATAGTAACCCTATGTAGGGTTTCCAAGACTACAAATCTTTACAGGAGCAGAAAGCCTCTTCTTTCTCCTGTGAATCAACTGGTGGATTTGAACTGCTGACCATGTGGTTAGCAGCCCAATGTGGAACTGACCACACCACCAGTTTTCCATATTATACAAGAAGCAGAAAAAAAAAGTTGCCCTTCAAAAAATCTAAAAGGAGACATTTTGAAACTGCGAGGGAGGGAGATGCCACACCACCTACAGTCTCCATTACCTGAACACTCAGCAATTAACAAGAGGTAAAGTCCTCCAGCTCACAGCCAGAGAGTATTTTCTCCCTTACTTTCTCTCATTCTGGCTGCTTCCCAACAGAATATTAGATCCTTGTGGAAAGAAATTTTTATGTATTTTGTTCACTCCTATACACATGCTTAGAACAGCCTGGCACACATTGTTGGGTTGTTAGGTGCTATTGAGTCAGTTCTGACTCATAGTGACCCTATGCACAACAGAATGAACAACTCCCCAGTCAGGCACCATCTTCACAATTGTCGTTCCACTTGAGTCCACTGCTGCTGCCACTGTGTCAGTCTATCTTGTTGGGATCTTCCCTTTTTTCACTGACCCTCCAATTTATCAAGCATAATGTCCTCTCCAGGGACTGGTCCTTCCTGATAATATGTCTGAAGTACAAGAGATGAAGTCTCATCACTGTGAATTTTAAGAAGCATTGGCACACATTGGCATTCAATAAATGTTTGTGGAATGAATGGGCACATGGATGAACAGAGGTATAAAAGAAGATCTAGAAAGAAATCAAAGGTGAATATTAGAAGTAATTATTATCTCTTTAAAGAGCTGAATGTTCTGGCTTTTCCTATTATCAACTTGTATTATTTGTATAATAGTAAGTTTTAATTGTAACTTCACTTGTCCTGGAAATTGCTGATTTGAAGGTCAAGTGAAGGCAGAATAGAACTGGGGTTATCTTTTGGAAGGGGATTGTGCTGGGTATTTCCCACCAACTCCTACAGATCCACTCTTCACCTTTCCTCACCCTGCTCTGTACCATGGGGAGATTGTCCTCTGAACTTTATCAACAAGCTCCCTTAGGCTTTCAGTTGGTAAAGGAATGAAGATGGGATATTAATGCCTTAGCTCTTGGTTTTTCCTACTGAAGAGTTGAACATTGTCTGTGTCCCCCTGTTGAAGCCTGCCCACTCTTCTGTCAAATGCTCTCTCCTTATCCCTCCTCTTTCTGAGCTCTATAGCTGCTCCCTTCCTTTGCTCCCCCGCAAGCCTAGGAGTGGAAACCGCTCCCCTTTTTTGTGTATCCCAGAGTACTGCATTTCCTTCCCTGGACTTATGGACTCTGTCCATACCTTTTAAACAGTTCCCTTATTAATCTCATAGCTGGTAGTGCAGTGATTAAAAGCTTGACTACTAACCAAAACATTAGTGGTTCGAATCCACCAGGCACTCCACAGAAGAATGTGGCAGTCTGCTTTTGTAAAGATTGTTGTTGTTTTTTAAATGCCACTGAGTCAATTCCAACTTGTAGTGACCCTGTATAAGGTTTCCAAGTAGTAGTTGGTGGGTTTAAACTGCCGACCTTGTGGTTCCAAGTCCAGTGCTGATTCTACAGTGACACACCAAAAGTCCTGTAAAGATTATAGCCTCAAAAACCCTATGGGGACAGTTATTCTACTCTGTCTTGTAGGGTCACTATGGGTTGGAATCAACTTGATGGCAACAGGGATTTGTGTGTGTATGCATTCAATTGGTTGGTTTTCTTGTTGATGATTTTTAAATTAAACGCTCCTCAGTAACTGGGTTCATTTTGCCATAAATTTCTTGATGGACCTGTGACTAATTCAGTGTGAAATTGGGAAAATATGCTGAAGACCAAGGTTCTAATCTGTTTCATCACTGACTTGCTTAAGACTACCCAACTCTTCAGGCTCAGTTTCTTCATCTGAAAACCAATTGGGCAATGTGACCTCTAACAGTCTGTAATTCTAAGGAACCTTTTGCTTAGAGAATAGGGTTCTTGCTTTCCCATTGGCTAGAAAGTGTTGATTTAATCCAAGCAGATTCTGAAATGGGTTCACCCTTTCAGAAAGTCACTCACAGGGTTGTAGCTAGACTACAAAATGTAGAGCTAAGCTTGGCAGTGGTGTATTATTGTGAAGTACCTGCATTGCTAAACAAGAACATACAGACTCTGGATATTACCTACATTCTCCACTTTGGCCAACTATATTAAAAATACCTGAAGAATTAGGCAACCTCTACTTCACTTTGGACAGTATGAACATAAAATACTTAAATTTCTGAAACTAAACATTTTTTGTCTGCCAGGATCAAGACAATGCTTTCTGCTGATAGACCTAGGTGGTTGAACATAAAACCAGCCTTCAGCTTCTACTGAGGTCTTCTTTATTGCCAACCCAATTGTCAATAGTGAAAACAGATGGGCAACAAAGGATCCTCCTGAGAAGCGGGAGAATAGAAATAATATATGTCTATTATTTAGCTAAGCAGCATTGAAGATTTTAGTGTTGTGTCTTTGAAAGTCAGAGCAGATACAAAGTGGTGTGTTCCTACATCAGCTGTGCCATGCAAGTATGCCTGATGGTCCCTGTAGTGGTCACACTTACAGTGGTGGCAGGATGGACTATCTGACCCCTTCCCGCACTTCATCTCTCCCCATCCTCACACCTGTAAAGGAGGATATTTTAGACTCTGAAAAATATTTCTCCAAAGTTGCACTCTGAGAATCATTAAATACCGATAAGAAATGGATTGGGTCATCTTACAGGTACTCTGTCCCTCTTGTTCGTTTTTATTTTTAGCAGTTTAAAAAGTATTTATTTATACTGTGGCTTGGGTGAAAGCTTAGAGAAGATTAGTTTTCCGTTCAACAATGCACACACTTTTTTTCTTCTGTGACATGAGCTGCAATCCCCTTTTGTCTTTTCCTGTCCCATCTTGCCTTCTGAGCTAGGTTTTTGGGCAAATGTTGCCCTTTGAGTCTCATACAATTGCTTTTTCTGAGGAACATGTTCCTCATGCATGGTGGTGTTCATTTTAGGTCTACCTGGCTGAAAGGTGATTCCCCAAGAGTAGGTTCAGTTCCAGGTTTTGAGGGGTGTCTAAAGGCCATAGTCTTGGATGTTCCATCAGTCTCTATCAGTCCAGTAAATCTAGCCTTTTTAATGATTTTTGAATTTTGGTCTACTTTTTGTCCCACTCTGCCCAGGAACTTGCACTGTGATCCTGATCAGTTATGACATCCAGGTACCATCTAGTTCTTGTGGTCTCAGGTCAGTAGAGGCCATAGTTCATGTGGTCCATCCATTAGTCCTTAGGACTTTTATTTTCTTCACTCTTCTTTCTTACAGACAGGGAGAGTACAATAATTGCTTCTTAAATGACTGCTCCCAAGCTTTTAAAACCCCAACTACTACTCACCAAAGTAGGATGTGGAGTCCTGGTGTGGCGTTGAGGGCTAATGCTCTGGACTACAAAGTCAGTTTGAGCCACAAGGTCTGTGGCTCAAGCTCACCAGCCACTCCTTGGAAACCCTATACAGGATCATTATGGGTCAGAACTAACTCAACAGCACTTAACAACAACAACAACAAAGTAGGATTCAGAACATTTTTTTGTGGCTGTGTTATGCCAATTTTCCTAGCTGTTCCCAGAGACTGTGGCCTTATTCAGTGAATTCCAAGTTCAGTGACTCATTCCCTCAAAGAGTTTGGTTATTTCTAAAAAGGTTTCATAACATTGCCACCTGTCTACCCTACAATATTTATGGATATATTTACAGCCTAGGTATACACATATGAAGAAATACCCTCTGAGAAACCTACATATACTTATGGATATAGTTTCATTTACCTTCCCATGCCACTCAGTTTGGGTATCAATCTATGTATCTACTTGTAGATAATTATTTACTATTACTGTTATAGCAGGATTATGTATGTTATCGTTTTTCCCCTCTAACCCTGTGCACCTCTAGTATCTTCCATTGTGTTGATCATCCTCTATTATATGTTGCCTCTCCTTTCACCCAAATTAATATATGTCTATTAAGAAAACAAAAATCCTCACCACTGGACCAAAACACAACATTCTTATCAATGAAGAAAAGATGGAAGTTGTCAATTCATTCTTCTTGGATCAACTATCAACACTCATGGAAGCAGCAGTCAAGAAATCAAATGACATATTGCATTAGGCAAACCTGCTGCACAAGACCTTTTTAAAGTGTTGAAGAGCAAAGATGTCAGCTTGAGGACTAAGTTGCGCCTGACCCAAGCCATGGTATTTTCAATAACCTCATATGCATGTGAAAGCTGCCCAGTGAATAAGGAAGACCGTAGAAAAAATTGATGTTTTTGAGTTACGGTGTTGGAGGAGAATATTGAAAGTGCCATGGGCTGCCAAAAGAACCGACAGATCTTTGTTGGAAGAAGTGCAGCCAGAGTGCTCCTTGGAGGCCAAGATGGCCAAACTTCGTCTCTCATACTTCAGACATAGTGTCAGGAGGGATGAGTCGCTGGAAAAGGATATCATGTTTGGAAAGGTCGAGAGTCAGAGAAAAAGAGGAAGACCCCCAGTGAGATGGATTGGCAAAGTGGCAGCATCCATGGGCTCAAGCGTGGCAACAATTGTGAGGTTGGCCCAGGACCAGGCAGTGTTTCGTTCTGTTGTGCATAGGGTCACTATGAGTCAGTACGAACTCGATGGCACCTAACAACAACAATAAGTATCAGCTAGAATTGTGCAAAATGGAATCTGCTCAGCCAAACTTGGTGGCCCTGTCTGAGAAAGTCACTGGACTTTGGCACAGAGACTTACCTTTGGCAAAAGATTTGTTTTTTTAATTTAGCAAAAAATGTATCACAAAAAAGTAGTGAAATCTGTGTCTTGTTATAAGTGTGCCAGTTACAAAGATGCATGTGTGTGGCTTGATAGGTGTCTTTCTGATTTGCATCTGCATCTTTGTCAGTATAACATCAACTTACCCTGCTACACCACTATATTAACTGACTACCACATTGCTCTCTTACAAAATGGTACTCTGGAAAGGTCAGCACTATGCCACACCACCCACAAGCTCTCCTGAGGGGATCTACCCTGCCCACACTTCCTGTTAACGGGGCAGGCCCAGGCGCCATGTTTAGTACTTGACACCGTACCTTCTCTATTGACAGACTGATGCTAGCAATGGCCCCTGAATGACAGTAGAAAGTTCTAGTCTTCCCTGAAAGACTGGACCACTGGATCATTCAGATTCTCTCTAAGTTTGACACAATCATTCGTCAGTAGGCATAGGGACCAAAAGAAGTAGATATGTTCTGTGTTGTTTAATGATAAAAATCAAAGATTCATAAATTCCTGCTTCTCAGGGCTTGTAAGCCTCCTTGACTCTAGAATCACCCTTCAGCTCTGAGCACTTAAGACGAAGACTACATATGCCTCCTGTTTTTAGATTTCCATGGGGGTTCTTTTATCATTTTTAAATATTGTGACACTGAAGACCTGGTGTGATGTTTTGGGTTACTGCTCTGGACTGCAAGGTCAAACTGAACTGCAAGATCAGCAGTTCAAGGTCACTAGCCATTCCTCAGAAATCCTATAGAGTTGCTATGGGTCGGAACAGACTCTGTGGCACTTAACAACAACCACAATACAATACATTAAAGCTCCTTGTGTTGAGCTGACTGTCTATTCCTTTCAATACAAGGAGCCAGATTAAAACCAGTGGGAAATTTAAATGTGGTGCCAAATGAACTGCTGAGCCCTAAAGGCCTTCTGGAGAAATCAAAAGAAGCAAGACAAACTGGCAGTGTCTTGGTCACAACTGGAAAGGCAATAGAAGCCAAAAAAAGAAAAAAGGGAACTGAAAACTTTAAAGACGATTTGGAAAGTTCTTGTGTGTATGTGTCTCTATTGGGTACTCAGTGACTTATAGAACCAGTACCATGAATGTAGACGGCGTGGCCCCACTGAACTGACTCTAATGAGCAAAACCTTACATTTTAACAACCAAGTTTAAAATAGACTATGAATGCTTGCTGGTTATGAGGTATTCTAGATGTATTGCAATCACAAGTCATAGAAGCCAATTCACAAGAAAAACAGGACAATAATACTTGAAGTGGCCCCCAAAGCAGGTGTTCAGTGTAGGGTGTGTTTATAAGGCCTTGGTTTTTATTTCCACTATGCTTTGGAAACTAAATGACACTGTTCTTTATTTAAAAATGCAAATGCATTTTTTGTTCATATGGACTGTGGCTACACAAAACCCACTTTCCAAATATTTCCTTGATGGTAGTGTTTTGTGGTCAAAGATATCTTCCATAACCTGGATTTAAATATAAGTTGGACAATATCGAAATATCCCAATTTATTTCAAAGTGAATTTGCTTCCTGCTTGATCCAGGAAGGCATCTTACTAGTTTACAAATAAAAATGTACAAAAGTACAGTTTCACTACTTGAATTGATTTTTCTATGCCTGCGTTAAATGACCTTTGTCTCTTTTCATGGGGAGGCAGTGTGGTGAAGTGGCTAAGGTACGGACTTTGAATATAGATGGCCTGGGTTCAAATCCAGTCTAGTCATATAGCCTGACTCTCTCAGTTTCTTTATCCCTAAAAGGAGAATTCACCACAAGTGAATCAGTTTGCTGAGCTGTGGTGGTTTTGAGTTATTCAGATATCAGAGGTCATGCCACTAGTATTTCAAATACCAGCAGGTGGACAGGTTTTAGCAGACTTCCAGATTAAGATAAACTAAGAAGCAAGGCTTCCAAGCTACTTCTTTTAATTAGCCAATGAAAACCTTATAAATCACAAGAAAATACTACATGACAAGATGGCATACAGCCAGGCAACAGTTCATTTTGTTGTACATGGGGGTCACCACGAGTCAGAGTTAACTCAACGGGAACTAACAATATGAACAAAACCAGGAAAATAATAACAGTGCTTATCTCACTGTCAGTGCTGTAAGAAGGGAATGAGTGGATGGACAGAAACTGTTTGCAATAGTTCTGGGCCCACAGGTCATGTCTGTTACTATTTTTTATAAGTTTTTCGTTGAATACTCAAAGTAAATAACTAAGTCAACACATGTTGAATATACGTCGGTACTGTGCTAGTTGCAAACTTCTGTAATTCTGGGCAAAGCTCACAATGTTGTTGTTGTTGAGTGCCGTCGAGTCGATACTGACCCATAGCGACCCCACATAGGGTTTCCGAGGAGCAGCTGGTGAGTTTGAGCCACCGACCTTGCAGTTCAAACGGCTTTGCCGTCTGGTGCATTAAACCACAGCGCCACACCAGGACTCCAAGCTCACAATAGGAAGGCAGAAATTATCATTCCAATTTTATGGAGGCAGATATGAGGCTTAGAAGAGTTAACTATAAGCATACCTCGTAAATACTGGGGGCTCAGTTCTAGACGACCACAATAAACAAAGTTCACAATAAAGAGACTGTCTGGAATTTTTTTCTGCCCAGTGCCAATAAAATGATGTTTATACTTTATTGTAGTCTATTAAGTATACATTATCATTATGAAAAATTTAGAAATATTGCAAGAACTGCCAAAATACAACACAGAGACACATATTATTAGAATAGACTTACAGGTTGCTACAAACTTTTAGTTTGTAAAAACTACATTATCTGTGAATTGCAATAAAACAAGGTATACCTGTAATTTGTTTTAGGTTTCCTGCTTACTTATACTAAGGAGCTCTGGTAGCGTAATGGTTACAAATCGGGCTGTGAACCGCAAGGTCAGCAGTTCAAAACTACCAGCTGTTCCACAGGAGAAAGATGAGGCATTCTGCTCCCATAAAGATTTACAGCCTCGGAAACCCTGTACAGGGTCACTATGAGTCGGAACCGACTCCATGGCACACAGCAGCAGCAGCAGCTTACTAATACTAGTCAGAGCTAGGATTCATTCATTTACCATTTGTTTGTTGGGTACCGGCTATACACTACTCTAGGTGCTGGGAATGCAAAAGCAACCAAAACAGACAAAATCCTTGACCTCATGGAGACTGCTCTTACTTAAAGCAGCCAGCCAGCCACAGCTGGATCAGCAAATAAATATAGAATAGATTCGAGGGTAAAGGTGCTAAGAGAAGAAGAGAGAATATATGTATGGAGGGGGTGGTTGTGAGGTTCAGAATACAGATGTTGACAGAATAAGTAACTAGAGACGGTTCTACTGAGAAGGGAATATTTGATGAAACAGCAAGTCCTGGGACTGTCGGGCATAAAAAATTCCAAGCAGAGGAGAGAATAAATGTAAAGAGTAGCTTTCCGGTCATGTTCCAATAACGGCAAAAAGCCCAGGATGGCTGAAGCACAGAAAAGAAAATACCTGAGGGCTTGGCAGATGTTGCTATTTGCTGGTGGTCAAAAGACATCTGGAGTTGGTGAGTGTTAAACGGAGGTTCTGCCTCCACAAATTGAACAAGCTGTACAAAGTCACAAGAGTCACCAAGCTGGGCAAGCAATGTGTTTGGCAGCTCATCAAATGGTTGAAGATTTGAGTTCACTCAGAGGCCCCTCAGAAGAAAGTTCTGGAATCTACTTCTAAAAACTCAACCACTGACAACCCTACTGAGCACAGTTTTACTCTGACACACAAGGTGTCCCCATGAGTTGGCATCTACTCTATGTTAACTGTTTTGTTTTGCTTTGTTTTAAAGAAGCCACTTGGAGCAGCCTCCCCCTTGGAAAAGTCGTCAAGTCTTCCACTCTCCCCATATTGTCAAGAGAAAAACCCAAGCTCGGCGTTTGCATTCAGGTGGTTCACTGGGACCGGAAACCACCTTCCCCCGTCGGACTGGAAGCCACCATGACGATGGCGCTCGAGGACTTGCAGAGTCGAGCTGTGGTCTCTCTGAGCTCATCACAGTACCTTCCTATGCGGGAGTTTCATTTCAAGGTCATTTTTGGTTCCTTTTCAGTAGCAGACTCAGAACCAGACCTTCTCATGTGTCAGAACAGGGCAGATGCTTTAATAGCCAGACCCCAGTGGGAGTTTTATTTTCCATTTCCTCCTCCCCCTATTTATTTGTTTCTTCATCTCCTCTGTGTGGTAAAGGTGACCTTGCATGATATTTTCAGAAGGAAAAAAAACACCAACTATAAAAAGGTTACAGTGAAGAATGGTTAAGCGTGTCATTCTGGTTTGGGACCCACTCTTCTACAGAGCTGTCAGGTGTTGTCATTGGGCTGTTTGGTTTAAATCTCTTTCCACCACTCAGAAGCTGAGTGACCTAAGTCAAAATGCTCAACCTCTCTGACTCTCAGTTTCCCCGTTTTAAAATGATACATAACAAAATCTGCTTCATAAGATGACTATGAAAATTAAATAAGACCATTTAGTGTTTGAGAATTTGTCCAAACTGGAGCTGACTTCCTTTCCTGGAGTGCTCTGCATGCCAATGACAACTGTGACCGTCTCTGTATTTCCACTCAAGATGAGAGTCAAATATTTCCTACATGCTTTCTGTCTTCTGCTGAAGGTTCCATTCTTCCTGACGCCAACACCCAAAGCTGATAAGTCTCTCTAGTTCTTAGGAGGAATTGGTCACTACCCCAAATAAGAAAGATGTTCTCACTGCATTTATGACTTTCCTTGGGGCAGGCTCTGTGAGGCTTTCTTACCTCCTGCAGGGCACTGTGGGTAATGTTTGTGAATTCTCTGCTAGGAATATGAAGAAGCGGTGTAATTTGTCTTTTGGAATAGGAGCACACTGATTTTGGTTACTATTATTTAATGGTCATCACCATTAACTTGGTTTGTTGTTATTGTTAGGTGCCATCGAGTTGGTACTGACTCATAGCGGCCTTATGCACAGCAGAACAAAACTGTCCGATCCTGGGCCAACCTCACTACTGTTGCCATGCTTGAGTCCATTAAACTGGCAACGTAGTGGTTTAGAATTGGGCTGCTAACCTCAAGGTCGACAGTTGGAAACTACCAGCTGATCCGCAGGAGAAAGATGAGGCTTTCTGCTCCTGTAAAGATTTTCAGCCTCAGAAACCCTGTGCAGGGTCACTATGAGTCAGTACTGACTCCACGGTACTTAACAACAACAGTAACAACCTTATGAGTTCTTGTAGAAAAGGACAAAATCAATGCACAGTTATAGCAAGAAGCCTACCTGGGATATGCCAAATGTTCAGTATTACTATTGGAAGTAGTGTAAGTTGGTGAATAAATGATAAATCAATAGCAGCTACAGCATTTTATAGGAACAACCAAAGTAACTATCTTAGGACCATTATACAAGGGTATGTTGGAGAGTATTTTTACTAGGGTTCTAGTTCATAATACATGGTTTATTCCAAACAAAAAAAAAAGATGTTAATATGTGCATATGCAATCAGTTGATGACTGCAGACATGTTCTTTCCTCAACACGCTTGCTTGTGTTAATCTCATTAGTGTGCCTTCAAAAAAAGTATACTAAAAAAGTGTTGTGCAAACACCAACTCGCTCATCTTTCCATCAATCTTTTAAGCAAGATAAAAGCTAATGAAGATAATTTTCATGGAACAAATTGTAACTGGGAACGAATCTTGAGTTTACCAACGTAATTCAGCAAGCAAGGTCTAATCAAAGCAGTGGTTCCAGAGGAGAGTCGATGTGGTGGTGGTGGCTGTGTATCATGGAGTCGGTTCCAACCCCATAACGACCTTGTACAGGGTTTCTGAGGCTGTCAATCTTTACAGGAGCAGAAAGCCTCATCTTTCTCATCTTTCTCCCATGGAGCTGCTGGTAGTTTTGAACTGCTGACCTTGAGGTTAGCAGCCCGATTCGTAACCACTACACTAACAGAGCTCCTTGAGGAGAGCTGATAAGCTAGTGCAATTAAGGACAGAGGGATCAGTTCAGAAGGCTGTGGCAATGGTTTTATGGGGGATCCCAGAGGGGTCATCTTGATACATTTTCACAAAGGACACCGGATGATTATGGTAACTTATTAGGAAGAAGATTTTAAAAAGACCTGGAAAATTCCACTAAGGATTTTTTCCCCCCATCATGCCGATGCCTGTGTTCATCCTTTGAGGACAGCCAGGGCTGTTTTAGAATTTCACTGAGAAAACTTTCCCCATCCAGCCTACAGCCCTGATCTTTCTCCTCCAGATTTCTTTTTGTTCCCCAAGCTCAAAGAACATTAAAAAGGAATACTATTTGAGTCTCTGCTATGGCACTGTAAGATAAGCACTGGACTGCTAATCACAAAGTTTGTGGTGCAAACCCATCAGTTGATCTCAGAAACCCTATACAGGGTTGCTATAAGTTGGAACCAACTTGATAGCACTTAATAAAAACAGCAAGGATGCCAAAGTGCTGTTTTGATATGGTTTTAATCAAATAGCACAGAATTCTTTGGGGAAAGATTAAAGAAATAGAAGCACCACCTTCAGAAATTTGTAGGCCTAGACAGAGGATATAACAAAAAACAATAACTTCTTATTTTGATGTTTTTGTTTCATTAAGGTTTCTATGATTTTGTAAAAACTGTAGCTGTCAGAATGGATTGCATCTCAACATAAAGAAAATTAAAATCCTCACAACTAGACCAGTAAATAGTATCATGATAAATGCTTGTATACACAATCAATGCTCATAGAAGCAGCTGTCAAAAAATCAAAGGATGCATTGTATTAGGCAGATCTTCTGCATAAGACCTCTTTAAAGTGTCAAAGAGCAAAGATGTCATTTTAAGGACTAAATTACACCTGACCCAGGCCATGGAATTGTCAGTTACCTCATATACATGTGAAAGTTGGACAATGAATAAGGAAGACAGCAGACGAATAGATGTCTTTTAATTATCAGGTGGGCAAAAAATATCCAAAGTACCATGGATTTTTTAAGAATAAGCAAATCCGTCTTGGAAGAAGTACAGTCAGAATGCTCCTTAGAAGGACATTGAGATTTTATCAGTCATACTTTGGACATATTGTTAGGAAGGACCAGTCCCTGGAGAAGGACATCAGTCCCTGGTGAAGTGGAGGGTTGGTGAAAAAGAGGAAGACTCTCAATGAGATGGCATGACACAGTGGCGGCAACAGTGTACTCAAACATGACAAACACTGTGAGAATGGTACAGAGCCAGACAGTGTTTCATTCCATTTATATAGGTTCACTGTGAGTCAGGAATGACTTAATGACACCTAATAACCACAATAACATGATTTTGTACCAGTGATTTTTTTCACTTATTTTAATAATGGGAAAATGTGTCCTGGGAATTTGTCTGTAGTTCAAAAAATTTAAACAAAATAAAATGTTTTGTATTGGCTTCAATCATCATTTTACAGATAATGTATCATGGGCCCTGGCTAATCTTCACCAGGTTTGTGTCTCTTCAGGTTTTGTTTTTAACCTGTGGTCTGCCATCACTACAACCTTAATATAAAATAGTTAGATGACCTTGAAACCAATCCATGAAATTCACTCAAAGGAAAGTGAAGGATTTCCCACCAGCAAGATGTAGACATCTGGCAACACAATCATCACCCTGGACTTGGCTCATTTTCAGTTCAGATTACACTACCCCAGGTACTGTGAAGGATACGTCCTAAGGCAAAAGAGAGGAATTTAGCTTAAAGATACAGGACCCATCAGTTCTACACCTAGCTCTGTACATAAAGACATGCTCATCAAAAGACATGTACAAGAATGTTCACAGCAATGCTAGTTACCACAGTCCAAATGTGGAAACAACTGAATTTCTGACAATAGTAGGAGGATAAACTGTAGTATATACAGTCAATGAAATATTACCCAGCCATTAAACAAATAAAAGAAAAGAATCTATTACTACACACAGCAACTTGAGTGTATACAAAACTTTTTTGATAAACAAAAGAAGCCAGTCACAAGCGAGTAGGCTTTTATGATTTCATTTACATGAGGTTTTGAAGCAGACAAAACTAATTTGTGGAGATGGAGATCAGAATAGTGGCGACCTTGGTGGGAATGGGGATGGGGCTTATGGAATTAGGAGGAACACAAAGGAGCTGCTGGCTGCTGGAATGTTCTAGATCTTGATAATGGTAGTGGTTACACAGGTATAGACATACAAAAAAAAATCACCATCTGTACACTTAAGCTTTTGCGCAGTTTACTCTGAGTCATATACATCTCAACTTGAAAAATGAAAAGAGAAAAGAAAAATAAATAAATAGGTCAATAGGAGTTCTGGGTGTCTTTCCTAAGACTCTGGGATCATGCACTTAAGAACACAATTCTTGCCCTGTGTAAGGATGGAAAATGTGACTCCCACACAGATGCACTTGACCCTGGGTTACATGTGGCATGTCCATCATTCACCAACATCACTGAGGGCCTGGTAGTACCATGGGAACAGACTCGTAATGCCCCACATTTACTGGAGGAGGCCACTCTTCTGGAAGAAAGCATACACATAGTTCTGTCATGCTGACATATGCTGTAAGAAGGTGCCACCTTCTCCTCCATTAACACCATCGGAGGCAATGGCAGCAGTCATGAGTTCCAACGTTTTCAGTGCTTCCAGATCATGCTTGCTCTTCCCAACTTTAAGTCCATTTTCCTTCCTATTTGCCAGTCCTGTTGGTCTACAGAGATTTCTGGTTCCTCTGGACACTGAAGCAGCACTCTGCCACAAACTTCTCTACCAGCTCTCACAAGTGTTCAGGGTCCAACCTTTATAACAAACTTCTGTTT
>NW_006408538.1:4504531-4520188 GCF_000296735.1 Chrysochloris asiatica
CTGCTTTTGGAGGTTGTGTGGTTGCTTTCAGATATCACTGGTCCCCAAACACCTCTGCATAGGACTGGGCTTGTGTGGTTAATCACAGGCAGACTAGAGTGTGGAGAAGAGATCACCTCCAGAGTGTATAGTGGGAAGAACATGGTTGCTGAGATCAGGTATCTCTGAACTCAAATCCTACCGCTGTCACTTAAAGGAGCTCTGAACCTACAATAACTTAATCATGTAACCTCTTCAAACTGCCATTAAAATAAAGAAAACAATTTTTAATCAGTGTACTGTGCAAGACAACACATGTGAAATTACTTCTACCTGTTGCCTGGTATGTAGGTAATACTGAACAAATGCTGGGTTTTACTCCTGATTTTCCTTTCTTGAGCTGAGCAGTATCTCGTCCCAGTTCGGGTCTAGTGGATGAGTGAGTGGGGGTCAGATTCATGCTGTCCTCTCATAGATAGGTCTGCTATGAGAAAGAGTAAGAGACAGGATCTGATTTCATTGTGGAGATCAGGAAAGTCTTCCTAAGGAAACTACACTGGAATGGAGATGTGAAGGTTGGGTGAGAGCAGTAAGAAGAATGAGGTGCATAGGGAAATGCACTATAAACAGAAGTGGTGTGTGAGAGAGAACAAGAAAGGGAAAGAGAGAAACAGAGACAAGAGAGCGTGAGAGTCAGAATGAGAGAAAGGAGACCAGTGGGCCACGGAGCTGACAATTCTAGCATGGCTGAAGTGTATGGGGGAGGGGGAGGAGAAGAACAGGAACTAGGGGTAGGGTGGATATCAACAAGGGCCAGGGTTTGGAGAGTGTTACAGCCATAGCTGGGGTGGGGGATCACACGCCAAGTATCAGGGGAAGGGCCAAAAGTTTCTAAATGTTTTACAAGATCTTTCTTACATTTTGAAAAGACTACTTTGTATAAGAATAAAGTTAAAAGAACCAAACAGGACCACTGAAGTAGTCTAGAAAAGAAAGGACAGCATGAATTAGGTTGAGGGCAACGGAAGTTGAAAAAAAGGTGGGTGGACATCAGCCAGATTTTCCAAATTTATTAATCTCCTCTTTTGCTGACGTTTATTCTCTCTCTCTTCTTCCTCCCTAACTTCCCCCCACACACCGATACACATACACATGTGCACACCTGACCCTCACTCACTCATCCACTAGACCCAAACTGGGAAGAGAAAGCATCAGCAATGCTGTGTACACAGTGACTTGCTAAGGAGTCTGAGATCCTGCTCAGCTCAAGAAAGGAAAATCAGGAGTAAAACCCAGCATTTGTTCAGTATTACCTACATACCAGGCAACGTGTAGAAGTAATTTCACATGTGTTGTCTTGCACAGTACACTGATTAAAAATTGTTTTCTTTATTTTAATAGCTGTTTCTTTATTTTAACGGCAGTTTGAAGAGGTTACATGATTAAGTTATTGTAGGTTCAGAGCTCCTTTAAGTGGCAGCGGTAGGATTTGAGTTCAGAGATACCTGATCTCAGCAACCATGTTCTTCCCACTATACACTCTGGAGGTGATCTCTTCTCCACACTCCAGTCTGCCTGTGATTAACCACACAAGCCCAGTCCTATGCAGAGGTGTTTGGGGACCAGTGATATCTGAAAGCAACCACACAACCTCCAAAAGCAGTGACATCAGAGCTGAGTTCAGTGCAGTTTTGCACAGGGTGCTGGAGTTGTGAGTAACTCTGAGGTGCCCTAAATGAAGTTTCACTACAAGTCAGATCTGATCGAGCTCCTGCCTCTGGAAACAACAGCATAGTCTTGTGGGGAGTAGAAGGGAGGGCATGAGAAGCTTCGTAATCTGAGGTTTTGCTCCTGTCCTATTACCATGAACAAATTTCTTTAGGGTGATCACATGACCAAGGGCACCATATCCTGAAGGCATGGTGCCGTCAGAGAAGAGGAGTGTATCAGGAAGGTATTGATCAGAGAAGCAGAGCCTCTGTAAAGGACACAAACAGAAGTTTGTTATAAAGGTTGGACCCTGAACACTTTTGAGAGCTGGTGGAGAAGTTGGTGGCAGAGTGCTGCTTCAGTGTCCAGAGGAACCAGAAATCTCTGTAGACCAACAGGACTGGCAAATAGGAAGGAAACTGGGAAGAGCAAGCACGATCTGGAAACACTGAAGACATTGGAACCCATGACTGCTGCCATTGCCTCCGATGGTGTTAATGGAGGAGAAGCTGGCAGCAAGCTCAGGGCACAGTGTCTGCAGGTGTCTGAGAGGTAGCTGGAGACACTGAAGGCCCAGGTCTTGCTCCACCTGCCAAGATGAGTCCTTCAATCAGTAGGAGCTAAAAGGGTGCCTGGCACCCTACAACAATCTCCAGAGCATTCCTGCTGCCTCCCCCTTCTGCCTTCCCAGTCTTACAGGAAAGATAATCCTGGGATGTATGTATATCTTAGCTAAACTGTCCAAGTATCAAGTCACTTCAAGGGGACTTTGTTATGTGTCCACGAGTTGACTTGGCTTATAGTGACACTGTATAGGGTTTCTGAAGAGCAGCTGGTGAACTTGAACTATCAACCTTGCAGTTCAAATCAATCTTGCAGTCCAGTGCATTAACCCACAGCACTACACCAGGACTCCCACAGGACTTTATACTATGTCCATTTATTTAAGGGGACTTTATACTATGTCAATCTCAAGTAATTGCACAAACCAAAGGCTTTATGATATGGCTGGAGTGGAAAGAGAATTTCTTTTCAAACCCATATGCAATTCTTGTGAAATCCTTTTAAGAGTAACACTTGAAATCCTGGCTTGGAGTGAGTTAGACTCCGGAATAAATTAACAAGCTATTTGTGAGTGCCCTGGTGATGCAGTGGTAACCATAAAGATGGAGGTTCTAACCCACCAGCTGCTCTGTGGAAGAAAGATGTGACACTTTGCTTTCATAAAGATCTACAGTCTTGGAAACCCTATGGAGCAGTTCCATTCTGTCCTATAAGGTGGCTCCAGGTCGAAATGGACTCAACAGTTTGGGTTGTGGTTTGGTTTAATGCATGCTCACTACATGCAAAGCCCTGGTCTCAGTATCCCTGCTGTGGTACAAATAGCTTTATGACAAGAGCTCTGCCCTCACTGCAAGGACAAGGAGCTAGACATGGTACTGCAAATGCATGCATGTTTATTTACACATCCAACACATTACATCCCATGCAGGCATTCTATACTATGGTGTTAAGCCTATGGTGCTTCCAAAGCCTGCCTGGTGTGTTTGGTTGACAGGCTAGGCTTGAGTATCATGAGACCTGGATTCAGATTCAGCTCTGCCTTCAACAAAATGTATAATCTTAGGCCGTTCGTGTAGCCTCTATGAGCCTCTGCCTACTCCTTTAGAAAGGAGAGATGCTAATGATGTTTATTTCATATTGATTATGAGAATAAAAAGTCATCGTGTGTAAAAATCACCAGTGTAGAGTAGGTACTCAATAAATAACAGGCATCTTCATTTCTATCCTCCTCATCATCATGTAGCTTTATGGCCCAGATGCACTAATTGGCAAAATACAAATAAGAGGCCAATCCCATAAAGAATCAGCCATTTGTTGAAACTGATGCATTTCACATGATTGTTCATTCAATTAATTGGTAAGTGCTGTTAACTCAGTTCCAGCCCACAGCAACCCTGTGTAGGGTTTCCAAGGAGCAGCTGGTGGGCTTGAACCACCAATCTTGTGGTTAGCAGTCCAGAGCTGATCCTACATTGCCACACCAGGACTTCTTAAATAAATAGTAAGGGTTTATTACTATTCAAGTCACAAGTGGTCAAACTGTGTTCTTAAGTTACATCAATGAAAGACAGGCACAAAGCCTCAAATGTATAAATAGTACGAACAATGTTCTTAGGAGTTGAAATGCAGCACAGCAAATACATCCTGGGACTCCTGAGACACACTGAAAAGAGGGAACATCACTATGGCTCATAATGATCAAGGAGGGTTTCATTAGGGTTCAACTTTGAGGGATGGTTAGGATTTCCGTGATGTAGCAGGAGGGGGCACTCCTGGAGAAGGTAGAGGTAACCAAGGGGCAGAGGCTGAAAGTCACCCCCACAGTCAGAAAAGAGGAGCTTGACAGAGAGCTCTGTCAGACACCAAATAGGTCAGGAAGCAAGTTGTCCAGGGTTCTGTGTGCCAACATCAGCCATCCAGACTTTGTCTTATAGGCATCAATGAGCCATTGATGATGCTCCTATAGAGAAGAAGCACAATGTAAGCCAAGCCCGAAAAACTAATGTGGGTAAGTGTATGGGCTAGACTGAAGTAGAGAGAAATGGTAGAAAGGAAGGCCAAATGGAAATCCTGTCACAGAAATTTCAAATTACAGACAATGGGAATGCAAAGAGGAATCCAAGAAATATTTTTAAGCAAAGGAAGTAGAGGTATTAAAGCTGAGCCAAGATTCCAAGCCAGGGCAGCAAGAACAAAATAGCACAAAAAGTTACAGGTGGGAGATGGAAAAGAATTTTTTCTCCATTTCAGACACATTGAGTTTCAGTGAGTACCACTGAAGACACAGGGTCAGGTGATAAAGGCCCGATGGCCCTCTACCCTGTGAGCTGGTGAGAGCAGAGGCGAAGATAAGGGCAGACTGAACTCAAGGGGCACCCCATGTAGAGAGTCTCAAGAGGTAGCAGAGAAAAAAATGCCTGCAACCTACATCAAAGTAACTTGAAATACAAAGGGAACTTCTAGACTCCCAGTAAATGTAAAGACAGCATTGAGTTTACTGACAGGAATCACCAAAGACTTCCACATCGTCACAATTAGTCAAGATCCAAGGATGTTCATTCCTGCAAGAGAAGAATTCAGGTCTCCCAAGTCATTTTGCAGACTGGTCCAACGGCCAAAGACAAGAAGAAACTCCATCCTTCGCAAGAGAGAGAGACAATTATTCACTGAGCTAAAGTTGGATTGTTCATACCATGATCATGTTGTGCTGGGCCCTGCAAGAAACACATGGCACATTCACTAAAGTGTTTCACTGAAGATGATGATCAAAGACAATTTGAAGAATAGTCATCAGGGATCAGTCATAGCAGTAAACTCAGGGACAGACTACCAAATAAGCAAGACATGCATGTGCTCAGGGCATCTGCAAAACAGTGACACCAATTGTACGAAGCAAAGATCTAGCTGAGTGTAAAATATACAGTAATTTGTTGCAATATTTGTTTTCTGGTCATTAAAATTGCCTTTATTTTGTGTTTACAATTGTTCATTTATAATTACAGCATTTACTACAAAGCAGCATTACAACTGAGATAGGATACATTTAAAACAAAACTGGTGAAAGTCAGTTTTTTGTTGTGAGATCAGCAGAATTTTACATTGACTGTTGAAACAACTGAGTCCCCCAACTCTTATATTTGTCTGTGGAATATTCTTTTGTCAAAAATGTGGTATATAGTGAAAATCTTAGCACTCTGTACCCACTCACAGTTCTATAATCCAGCTCATCCTATTCTGCTAAAACTGCATAGGGTGTGTTTGCATTCAGTTAATAATATTCTGTTGTTGTTGTTAAGTTCTATCAAGTCAGTTCCAATTCATGATGTCACTGTACTGGGTTTCCTGAGGTGCAGCTGGTGGGTTTGAACTGCTGACCTTGAGGTTTGAAGTCCAGTGCTGATCCTACAGCACCACACCAGGAGTTCAAACAGTAATATTATAGTTGCATTTTAAAAAATATTACACTGCAGATAACTAAAACACATATACATATATATGTGTGTATACGTGTGTGTGTCTAATATACATATATATATTGTGGGCTCCTGGGATGGTGCTGTAGGATAAATACATTTCTATGGAGCCTTGATGTGGTCTTCCCCTGGGAAGTTGAATTACCTAGTAAGACAAACACTGGACTGCTTAAAAAAAAAAGGGTGTGTGGTCCTTGGTGTAGCTCTGTGAGATAAAGCATGGGACCACAAGGTGGGTCTAAACCACAAGGTGGGTGTATATATACACATTTATATAGAGTTCTGGGGTGGTACAGTAGGATAAGCACTGGACTGTGGTTCAAACCAACCAGCTACTCTTCAAAGACCCTATACAGGGTCACTCTAAATTGGAACCAACTCAACAGCACTTAATAACAACAGCATGCACTTATATAACATATCCCTTCTGAATGTGTGAGTAAGCAAAGGTGAAACATCACAGATTGTCAACACTTAGGACCCACATATGTCTTAAACAGGTCCTGGGCAGAAAACCATATAAATTAAATGAAATATTCCTCAACTTGAACGGGAGAAGAGGAAATGATGTTCCTGAAGCCCAGGGTCAAGGGAAATGAAGAGACGATTCCACAAGGAAGTCTTGGCGTGGTGCTGTGGGTTAATGTGCTCAATTGCAGAGTCGGTTTGAACTGCAAGGTCGGCAGTTCAAGCATATCAACTGTTACTTGGAAACCCTATACAGGATTGCTTTGGGTCAGAACCAACTGGACAGCATTTAACAACAACACTCCACAGAAGCTGATGATGCAGGGGAACACAGGCATGGCTAGAACACTGGATGATCAGGGAATAAGAGAGAGGAATACACGCCCTAACTTTTCTTTTCTCTCAGTACCCACTTCATGTCAGTGTATCTCATTAGCTAAACCCAATCAGAAATCAGATGTTAAAGGAGTCTAGGTAATACAACTTCCCAGGGGAAGACCGTAGAAGAATTGATGCATTTGAGTTATGGTGTTAGAGAAGACTATGGTAAGCACCATGGACTGCCAGAAGAACAAACAAATCTGTTGGAAGAAGTACAACAAGAATACTCCTTAGAAGCCAGGAAAAGACAACTTTCTGGCTCATATTTCAGACATGTTAGCAAGAAGGACCACTCCCTGCAGAAGGAGATCATGCTTAGAAAAGTGGAGAGTCAGCAAAAAAGATGAGGTCACCCACCATGATGGATTGGCACAATGGCAGCCAGCAATGGGATCACACAGAGCAACAATTGTAAGGATAGTGCAGGACTGGGCACTTTTGTTCTGTCATGCATAGGGTTGCTATGAGATGACAGCACCTAACTACAAAAGCACAGAGTAAGGCAGAGAAAGGTGGAAGGATGATCTTGAGGAGCAAACAGAGAACAACCGTATCACTGGTTCATTACGGTTCTTTAGTTCAATAGCATCCTTTGAGCCAAACTATAAATGATTAATTTTTATCATTAATAAAATGAGCCCTGGTGGCAAAGTGGTCAAAGTGCTTGGCTGTTAACCAAACAGTTGATGGTTCAAACCCACCAGCAGCTCCATGAAAGAAAAATGTAACAGTTTGCTTCCAGAAAAATTTACAACCTTGGAAACCCTATGGGACAGTTCTATCCTGTCCTATAGCCTCACTGTGAGTCAGAACTGACTTGATGGCAATGTGTTTGGTTTTTCTGTCTTCTTAATGATACACATTTATATAGAATTGTATGCTTTTTCAAGTATTTTTGCATACATTTCTCCTTCTAGTCAGTGTACTCCTGTGAGGTAGATAAGATCACATTTTGTTATGTTTATTTAATTCTGAAGCCCAGAGAAATGAAACGATTCATCCCAAGTCAGTCACAAGTGAGAGGCAGAATCTATATTAGAAACACTGCCTCTGGCTCATACCTCAGTGTTTTTCCCAGGTGTGAAATGAATTGACCTGAGAAGGTGCCCTGGCTGTGAAAGCCATTAGGACACAGCTAACTAGAATGTGGCAGGCCAAGCAACCCTGGCCTGACTGAGTCCGTACAGCCTTCCTGAGCTGTTTTCAAAAAGCAAATATTCCTGACACTTCAATTATCCCAAATCCAAACAATGAACACTCTGTGCACGGGGCTTAATAAATTTCATTGAGTCGCATGCAATGAGAATAATGAGTCAAAGCTTTGTGTGCCTTCCCTCAAAAAAAAAAAAAAAAATTAAAAATCACCCAACAAAACAGAGATTGTTGTCATGGAAAAATCTAGACTAGAGAAAAGAGGCAACACTGGCTCTGTGTTTCGTGAACCTGGCTCTGATCCTTTCATCTTCATCACTCTTCCAAGCAGCAAAAGTGTCTTCAGTGAAGCCTTTCATCTATCAATCAAAGTGGGTCATCAGCCTTCGAACACTTAGACAACTCCAGAAATTGGATGTTTGATAAGGTATTTTTGTTTTAAACTATCCTGTATCTGGTGACTTGTCACTGCCACGTACATGATCCAAGCCGCTTCATTTACCCCACTAAATGTATGCAGACCTCCATCTGAGAAGTAGCCCCCAAAAATGGAGGTTTTGCTTTTTTTTTTTTTATCAAAACTCAAAATACAAAGAAAGCATCAGAAACCTTTAATATTTATTTAACATTCTTTCTCTTTTCCATCCTCAACAGAAACGGATCCATTTTCGTGGCAGTATCTCTGAGTCAGTGGGGATATGTTGGGTTACAAGTAACAGAAGATTCCAAAGGGCAGTGTTAGCTCCATGGTAGAATCCTTGCCTCCCAAGCTGGAGACCTGGATTCTATTTCAAACCAGTGTTCCTGAAGGACAGACGTTACCCATCTAACAGTGGTGGTTCGATACTATGATACTGAACCGGTTTCTCCCTAGATGGACTAGGAAGCATGTAAACACTATGGATCACAATGGTTCTATATGCAACTGATCATTGGGATGGTACAGGATTGGGCAGTGTTTTGCCAAGAGTCACGGGCCAACTAAAAAGCAATTAACCATCACAATAGAAAATCCATGTCTAAGTGGCTTAAACAGTAAAGGAAATTTCTTGACTCCCATATCTAAAAAGGCAACGGCGTTCAGGCTTCAAGCAGTTTGGTCAAGGATCTGGACTAATGGCTTTGTGATTCTCTTAGTCCTGCTTCTTTGGTGGGTTGATTACATCCTCAGACTGGTTTCCCTCATGGTAACAAAGTGACTGAAGTGCATCTAACACTCATATCTGAACTTGGTAATTCCCAGCGAAAGAGCTATTTTATAACCCAGTGTCCCAATTAAAATTTGAAATGTGGTCATCTGCTAACTGAAAAGTCACAAGTTCCATTCCAACCAGAAGCACTTGGAAAAGACCTGGTAATTTACTACCAAAATGAGTCATTGAAAACTCTATGTATCTCAGTCCTACTCTGACACACATGTGGTTACTATGAGTCAGAATGTACTCCACGGCAACTGGTTTAACCAACAATAGGGGAAAGCTTGGTGCGGTATTGTAGAATAAGCCAGCAATGCACCACAAGGTCAGTTTGAGCCATAAGGTCGGTGGTTCGAACCCACCAGTCACTCCTCAGAAACAGGATCACTATGAGTTGGAACCACCTGGATGGCACCTAACAACAGGGAAAAGCCAAGTGTTGATTGGTTCATGTCTCAGGTGTATGGTCCAATCACAGGGGCAAGAGGCCTGGGAGTCCCAGACAGCTTAGACTATTCACGGCCTGCTTCTGGAGCTAGACTCCAATGACAGAAAAATCTCACTGTTACTGAAGGAGAAAAGGCCAAATGGATATTGAGCAAATCACCACAGTGGCCAGTCCTGGACTGAACAAAACCTTTGGATATTACAAATGTCAACCCTGTGAAGATCTAACTTTTAGATAAACTGTATGAGTTATAAACAACTGCTAAAATATGAGATTCAGAACATGAATGTTTCCTTTCCTATCTTAGGAGGGGCTGTGAGTAAAAATGAGATTTTATCAAGTAGTGTCCCAGCTACTATGGTTACTTAAGAAAGTATCTCAAAATGCAGTGTCTGAAAACACCAGTCCTCACTTATTGGAGTCCCGGTGTGGTGCTGCAGGCTAAAGCACTCGACTGCATGGTCAATTTGAACCATGAGGTTGGAGGTTCAAACTCAGAAACCCTATACAGGGTCCCTACAGGTCGGAACCGACTCAACAGCACTTGACGAAACAACAACAATCATGTATTTCCCCTCATGGTTCCTCTGCATCAGGAATTCAGGGTTAGCACAATTGGGCATATGTGGTTCCGGGTCTCTGTTATGACTGCTTTTATCTCAAAGATTTCTTTACTCACCCATCTGCCACCTGGGCTGAGGCTGCTTCTTCATCTCTCTCTTTTCCGATGTTGTCTCTTCATGAGAGCTCTCCAAAATGGCAGGCAGCTTCGCAGTAGCCAGGTGTTTCACATATCACTCAGAGAAGCCAGGTGTGGAGAGAGACAGAAACACTGGGGTAGGGAGGGGGATAGGTGAGAGAGACAGAAGACGAGGCAATATCCTAACAGTCTTCCCAACAGCCTCTTGGGAAATTCATGCTGCTCCATTTGTAAGAGGTGCAGTCCTTCATTCAAGTGGCCTTCACTCAATCACCCGCACTTATTTCTCAGAACTTCTAGGGACTTGTTCTCTCTAGATCAAGCTGCCTCTTTTGTTTCCTGTTCGTCTACATCAGTGATGGGAACCTTTTTTCTGCTAAGGTCCATTTAGATATTTATAGAATTATTCACCATACAAAATCACCAACTTAAAAATTAGCTGCTATATTTGATCAAATATTTAATTAACTCACCCCTAATATGATGGCTAAGGAGCTCTGGTAGCGTAGTGGTTATGAATCGGGCTGCGAATCACAAGGTCAGCAGTTCGAAACTACCAGCTGTTCCGCAGGAGAAAGATAAGGCTTTCTGCTCTCGTAAAGATTTACAGCCTCAGAAACCCTGTACAAGGTCGCTATGAGTTGGAACCGACTCCACGGCACATAACAACAACAATATGATGGCTGGAGTCCTCGTTTGGCACTGTGGGTGAATGAGCTGTACTACAAATACAAACTCAGTTTGAACTTGGTAGTTCAAGCTCACCAGCTGATCCTCAGAAACCCTATATAGGGTCACTGTGAGTTGGAACTGACTCAATGGCACTTAACAACAACAACAATGTGATGGATGGAACTGGTTACCTTGGCAGAGCCAGACTAAATGATTCCGCAGGTCTTACACGGCCCCACTGGCCAGATGTTCCCCACACCTGTTCTTGATGATACCTACATGGTGAAAATGATCTAGATTAAAGCTGCTTTTTTATCCAGAGAACTGGATTTCAAAGCAGCTAGCTCAACCAGCCCAATTTTTAACTTGAGTCCAGAAATCCCAGTTAATGACTAACCCTCCCCTTTTGCTTTCTTCGAAGTAAATCAATAAGCATTAGTTTTTATTTATTAAATACCTGTAAGTATCAGTCACAGTACCAGTGCTTTCCATTGGGCTCTCCCTTCCAACATTTAACAGAAGAAAAACAGTAGAAATATAATATGGCAAGGCCTTTGTAGCAAAGTAGACCTATCCCATACTCACCTGAGTTTACCTTCTTCACTCAAGCAGCTGCTCACTCAGGTGCCTCTATATTGTTCTCTGGCACCACCTGGCGAATCTCTCAGTCAATGGGAGATAAGATTAGGATTAAGGCCCAGCCTCCTGTACTCCAGTGGGAGGATTCTGAAGCAGGCTACACATTGTTTCCCAGATAGTTTCTCAGAAGGATCGACCTTCAATAGTAACCTACACTTCTACAAACACTTTATTGACTTTTCTTCCTTCCTTGTCTCCTTCCCACTTCATCATGTGTGCTTCCAGGAATCATGTCCCAGATAAACTACTTGTACCCAAATCTTTGCCCTTTGAAGAACCCAGATTCACACAGCCTTTAATCATGGACAACACCTGTGTCATTATGTTCAATGCCAGTGCCTAGACGGACTTGCATATTGATCTTTTTTCCATTAGATCTGGAAAATATCTAGGAATTCTCTGGTCAACCATTGGGAGTTGACCAGCATTGGCAGCTGGGGTGAAATCCACTTGTCTTCTTAACCACAAGGATGGATACTAACAGGAGACTTAGACCATGGTGGACTGGAGAGAGGGGACAGTGATGACTTACTTAGTGCTAACACCTGTGCTGGCCCTTGAAGCATGAGCACAATCCTGACCAATTTTCCTGAAGGAAGGGAAGAAGCAGTGTAGAGGGGCCTTACAGAGCATGTTCCAAGGTACCAAAGCAGTGGAGCTAGACTAGAGCAGTGTTTCTGCAGAGGAAGATCTTGACTCTAGCAGGCAGATTATGTTGAAGAATCTCATGACTTTTTGCCGTGTATGCATGTGAAAAATGGACAACACATATGGACAATAGAAAAATCGATGCATTTGAGTTATAGTGTTGGAGAAGAATATTAAAAGTCCCATGGACTGCTAGAAGAACAACCTAATCTGTCATGGATGAAGTGCAGCCAGAATGCTCCTTAGACGTGAGGATGGTGAGACTTCATTTCTCATACTTTGGGCATGTTAACAGGAGGGTACCAGTCCTTTTAGGACATCATGCATAATAAAATAGAGAATTGGTAAGACGAGGAAGACCTCCAAAGAGATGGACTGACACAGTGACAGAAGTAATGGGCTCAAAGGTAACACCAATTGTGAGGGTGGCTTAGGACTGGGCAGTGTTTTGTTCCATTATTCATGCAGTTGCTATGAGTCCGAACAAACTTGAGGCACCTAACAAACAATACCTCTGATGACAATGACCTTCACTCAATTTCATCCATTCATGATTGTAATAAACTTTGAAACTGCCCCATCCAAAGTCTTAAATTCAAAGTTTTGTTTTACTCTTTTTCCTTTTATCCTTCCTTCTTGAAAGCTGTTGCCTCCCCTATCTAGTCCCATGGCAATGGGAATAAATTATGAAGATGGTTCTTAAATATATTATTGGATGGATATTTTCAGTTGGCTATCTGCATAGCATCTCAGAAGCAGTGTGCCCAAAGTCAAACTCACCTTCACCCACAAAGTACCTTGGCTTGCTGCTTCCCTACTTCTCTGACAGCCACTCCATCCCTTCATTAACTCAGCTCTCAAAATCCTAAATCAATTTATACAGAATGCCAGGCACCTCACTGCGTACTTTGACACATTGCCTCATTGATTCGTCACAAAAAACAAGGAGGTAGAAGTATTGCTTCCATTTTCAAGTGAGTCTTGGTGGTGGTGGTGGTTTAGTGGGGGTCAAAGAATTTGTCTGAGGCCTAAAAGGAGAGCCTAAAGTAACTACCAAAAACAGGATGAAAAAAAATAATAATAAAGCTGGGATTCAAACTCAAATTATTTGACTGGAAGTGTGTCCTTTTTTCAACCTTCACCATGGTCTTTTATTTTCCATTTAATTATCTCTTGTATTCAGCTTTCTCTTTATTCCCTTTGCCATTGTTGCTGTTATTTTTAGCTGCCATCAAGGCAGCCAGGGACTGTCAAACAGCAGTCCGAGGTTTCTGTTCAAAGTAAAGCAAAGAGTTTTATCAAAAGAATAGTATAATCCTCATGAAGATCCCCAAAGGTACTCCAGTGATAGGAAATTTTCACCAAGTTTAAGTACAGAAAGTCCAGGAACTTATAAGAAAAAAAATTCTGATTGGTTGGCATTTACAAAAGCTTGCTTTAAACTCCCCCTCCATGACTGAAACTCAAAGAGAACACAGGAGCAGGCATGTAAGCTTGCTGACAACCACATTGGTCTCCTGGTAAGTGGAAGAGGTAGAAAGGCAGCAATGAAGATATGGGCTGAGTTCAACCATGTTCCATGGACTCTTGTCGACCTGGAGATGAGAGAGAGAAGGGGGAGAGGTTGGTTGGTCCAGAGTGTGGTCAGACCTGTGGACTCCTGAGTCCATTGACAAGAACATAGCCACAGTGGGCTGGAGATGAGAGTGAAGCACCCAACTGATGTGAAGTGAGGGGACATACACAAGAACACCCAAACTTGTAGATAGTGCCCATTTGACCTGGCTTCAATTGCTTGATAATCAGAGCTTGACCAGAGCAAGATAAAAGGGGAAAAAAAATCCCTTTTTTTTTTTTTTTTTTGATAAGGGAAAAAAGTGTGAAGTGCTACAAATTGATGAACTTGGCCTGTACTTACAGATGTAGTGGTTTGGGATGCCAACTGAGAGGGAAGGCATCCTCACATCCAAAATCAATCCTATCCTCTCTGTACACAGGGTGATAGGGATGGACAACTTACACATTGGCTACCTAAAATGAGGGGGCAATAAAGGCACGAAGTGACTGGCTTACAAATTTTCAAGAGGGAGTTTAGTTTCAGAGTGTGGGGGGAAGGTGCAATCCCCACTGAATAGTTTTCATCTTGTCTAGATGGGTCTGGTGAAAGGAGATGGGGATAAGACTCTTATGATTCAATAGTGAGTAATTGTCATGACTAATTGCGACTGTCACAACTGTATAGGTAGAAGTTTTGTAACAAAAAGGCAAGAGCAGTTAATCTTACAGTCCAGGAACAGAGGACCCTAGGACCATCAAAGGAGAAGAGCACAAGAAGAATGTGGGACCCTATCCAGAGAAGCAGTGGCACCAGAGATGGAGGCAGAAATGAGAGCTTAGAGAGAGAGAGCAGCTGAGGACTCTAGACTCATGGAAAGAGAAAGGCTGTGTGCTGACAGCCAGGTGCGGGGGCCAGGGAACATTTCAGAATGTGTCCTTTGGTTGTTATATAACCCTGAGTTATTTTGTGTACACCCCCCCAAAAAAAAACACCTTAAAAAACAACAACAACAAAGGGAATAGAAACAAACACTGTTGAATGATGATGCACGGAGGAAACTGTAATCATTGCAATGAAACGAAGAGTGTAAAACTGATGTTCCCCCATGTAAACTAATCACTCGAGTCACATTAAAAGCTTAAAAAATAAAAATCACATGGGGAAAAAAAAATTGTTTTAACAGACACTAGATAATTCCAAGATTCTGTAAACATTGTTTTGTTAATCATTAAGTGTGAATCGGTTAAAATCATGTTAATCTGTGGCCCAGCTTGCACTTGCATGAATATACTTCTGAGAACAGGCTTTGAAAGGATGAGGGAAGAGGGAGCCTGTAGGTCTCTCCTTACGCCATGCACCTAGTTCTTTTAAGCTCATTCACTATCCCCTCTGATAAGGATTTCTATAGAGAATTACTGATCAATATTATGAGTATCTTCTTCTGCACAGAGGTATTTTCCTTGATTAGTTGACTGCCTGCTTAAGATATTGTCTTAAGACTGCAGACACATGGTGAGGCACCAATTGTTTATTGGTAGCAGCTTACCTTGATAAACCCGTAAGATCTTAGTCAATATTGTGCAGACGGCAGGCACACTGCCAATGTCTTCATCATGCCATAGCTTGTTCCTCTGCTTCTGTGATCTTTTAAGTAGGGTGTGTAAAAGCAGGGCTGATTAATAGGAATACTTAGCAGAGAGGGGCATGGTAAAGGTAAAGAGCCAAGCTATTCTCTCAAGAATTGCTGTTTCTTTAAAATTACATGATCTTTAAATTTCTTTAAAATTACATGTAAGTAATGTTACATTGAAAACAAGGAATAATACCAACAAAATGTAGAACAGCAATCAATAGAAGGATGTTATGAGTATGAAGTGAATCACAAGAATGTCAATAGTCTGCATTAAAAAGTCTTACCAGTCATTGAAGCCAGGACAACTGGGTATTATCTGCAAGTGTGGGTGTTCTTATGCATATGCCCTCTCTTCTTATCAGCTGGACACTTCACTCTTCACTCTAGTCCTCTGTGGCTATGTCACTGACTCTGGGCCCAAGAGTCCCCAGGTCTT
>NW_006408538.1:4526410-4550259 GCF_000296735.1 Chrysochloris asiatica
ATGGAGTGTAGGTCTCCTTCCAGCTCATTTGCCTCAGTCACTTTATCTCGTTTCTGGATATGTGCAGATATGCTCATCTGCTTCTGTTTTTTGGGCATCTTCAGGGGTTATCTGTGGACTTAATATTTAGATGGGTATGTATTTTGTTATTTTTTGTGCTTTCTGAATGCCTCCAGGTAGATGTGATGAGGAAATGGGCTTCCCTTTTCACTCTTCTTCCTGAGAAATTTCAAGATACCACTGTTGGTCAGTTTGACGTAACTTAGGACTTAATTTGCATTCTGTTTCCTCTTTTGTCTTCTTGTCCCACTCCACAATCCCCGTTCAGGCCTTTTTTCTAGTTGGAAACAGTTCAGGACCGGCTGTGGCCGTTTGGTTTTAATTGGAAACTGTTTCTTTAAATTTCAAGGATATCTGTGCACATGTGTAGTAGAACTCTCCGAGGTTGGGGCTGGGGTGCCCACTAGCTCAGACACCCCTATAGTCACCAGAATGGAGGTACACAGACAGCAAGGGACCAATGAACAGATACCAAAAGAGAAGAATGTTCACACCTTTATCTCAGCGGTTCTGCCAGGCGTCTGTGGCTGCTCTGATCCTTCCCCCGCTTGGCCTCACCCAAGATGGCAGCTCCTGGAGCAGCCGAGCATCCCAGATTAGAAAGCAATAGATTCCTTGCTTTGGCCACAAATTCCCCCAGCTGTAAGCTTTCTAACCTTCTAAATATTCCTTTATATGTGGTGCAGAGTTCTGGGACCATCCCCTGAGCATGTGTTGTTGGTGGTGAAGCTCTTTACTACATGTACACCCGATCCGCCATCTCATTTGTTCTCTTATATTCATTTTTGATGTCCACAGGCAGAATCATTTAAATCATTTCAAATATATTTAGTTTTAACTTTGATATATGTCATAACATCTTCCAATCCACAGAATATTTTGTAGTTAACATAATGTTATTAGTTACTGAAATAACTAATCATTAAATTAAAACAGGGAAAGGAAAATAAAAAATGGTTTCCTATATTTATGAAAACACTGAACATCAATAAAATTTTTATAAAAACCTTATAGCAATTCTTTTAGTTCACTCAGTCTTATGTAGTTAATTTTGGTTCCATACAGCTCCAGATCAACAGCAGTCTCTTGTTGGGATTCTTGATGTAGGCTAATGGCATCTACATTTGAAATATTTTAGTCCTCTTCATAAGTCTTACATAGTCCATTTGTGTTGAAATATTTTGGTGATGTATTTTCGGCAAGCTATAAAGTAAAAAGTTAACTGCAAATGACAAATAGCTGAAGAGTACTGAAAATTCTATAAGTAAAGGATATAAATCCACCTGTTAAAATCATTGGCTTTGATGATAGTAGATTCAGATGACAGAAACTTATAGTTAAGTTAGCAATTAAAGTAATAAAATAATGATATGATACATTTGTTGTCTAATACTAGATAGAAACAAGAGGAAATGCAAAAGGATACACTTTTAACCCAAAGAAGCACATCTCCTGATTTGACATGTTTTGTATAACACATAAAAAACTTTGCAATTATATTTTCATCTTTCCCTTTATAAGCTGGGACCAAATACATAGTTTTCCATGAAATTTCATAGTTGTCAGGAATTATCATAGGTTACCAGGATAGGTATATCTGCATGGTTTTCAGGCCTATGCCTAGGCAACATTGAGTGGTTATGTCTTCATATGTGTAGCAGATACTGGCAGATAACATAAACCAAGTCTTCTCTGCAATTCAGGAAGTAGCTCCACCTATCTGTTGCCTATTTTATTTAAACAATGACATCCTCTTCACTCCCATCCTTTCAGAGAGCAGCAGAATCAGAATGGAAGAGAAAAATGAAGAGGCTCACAGCTCCTAAGAAAGTTTGCTGCTTTTTCTGTGTACATTCGGAATAGTGTGTGGCCACCTTCTCACTGAAGGGCTGGCATTTCTCTGAGGAATTTGGGGTGAAGGCGCTGCACTTTTACCAATTTGTAAGAAAGAGTACCAGGAACACTCAGCATAAGGGAGATTTGCATAAGGGAGAACTGGTTAGCAATCAGTATGGAATGCTCGATGACTGTGCATTATAATGAAGAGATCTCAACCATACAACCATATGTCAGCATACATTAAAGGGTAAAAGAATAGTAACCAGTCAGACATATGTCTTTTGTTTTTGTTTTTGTTTGTGCTTGTTAGGTACCATCAACTTGGTTCTGACTCGTAGTGAGCCTATGCACAACAGAATGAAACACTGCCCGGGTCTGCATCATAGTAATATGTAACAAACATTAAAGTGTCCCTTTCCTAACCTACAAAACCAAACAATAAATCATGGTCAAAGTCATTAAGATGATAATTATATAAGATATAGAATCTTCTGAAAGTATGTTAGCTGTTCAATACAATAGTGAAATAATCTATGCTTGAGAAAAATAAAATGAATTGTCATGCTAATGTAAACTAAGAGAATATTCATGCTCAAATATTTGCTAGAATCATGAATCCTATCCTGTTCCTTAGATCCAGAGGTGTTGTCATTCCAAATATTAAATTGTCTAAAAAATTAATACACAATGTAGTTTGATTAGGGAAAGGGAGGGTAAAATGAATGACAACCTCAAAACAAGCTGGAAGTTCTGGCTTCAAAGTAGCAAAAACAAACTTCTTGTTTCAAAAGTATATAAAAGGGCTAATGTATTTTCATCTTAAACATTGAATAGTAACATTTACTTTCAATGTTAATTCATTAATATTACATACAAGTAAATTTGTGCTATAGATAATTCAAAAATGGCTGCAACAGTACATTGACAGAGAACTGCCAGAGGTTTAGGATGGATTCTGGGAGGATGGGGAACGAGGAACATCATTGCTGACAGCAGAGAATACCAGAAAGATGTTTACCTGTGCCCTATAGATGATGCAAAGGCTTTCAGTTGTGTAGATCATGACAAGTTATGGAAAACATTGCATAGAATGAGTATTTCAGAACATTTCATTATGCTCATGAAGAACCTGTACATTGATCAAGGGGCAGTCGTTCAAATAGAACAAAGGAGCACTGAATGGTTTAAAATTAGGAAGAGTGTGTGCCAGGGGTGTATTCTTTCACCATACTTATGTTAATCTGTATGCTGAACACATAATCTGAGAAGCTGGATTATATGAAGAACATGGCCAATCCTCAGGAGTGGAGGAAGACTCATTAACAACCTGTGGTATGCAGATGATACCACCTTGATTGCTGAAAGTGAAGAGGACTTAAAATACTTCCTAATGAAGATCAAAGACCAAAGCCTTCAGTGTGGGTTGTACCTCAATGTAAAGAAAACAAGAATCCTCACCACTGAACCAATAAATAGCATCAAAATACATGGAGAAAAGATTGAAATTGTGAAAGACTTCATTTTGCTCAATAACACTCATGGAAGCAACAGTCAAGAAATCAAATGACATATTGCATTAGGTAAATCTGCTGCACAAGACCTCTTTAAAGTGCTCAGGAACAAAGCTGTCAGTTTAAGGACTAAGGTACACCTGACCCAAGCCATGGTATTTTCAATAACCTCCTAACGAGATGGATTGGAACAATTGCAGCAACAGTGGGCTCAGGCCTAGCAGCACTTGTGAGGATGATGCAGGAGTGGATGGTGTTTCTCTCTGTTGCACACAGGGTCCCTATGGGTTGGAACTGACTCAATGGCACCTAACAACACAACACTCATTCTTTTATAAAAATGTTCAGCAAAATAGGAATCTAAATATAAGGGAATTTCTTCAACACAATTAAAGACATTATACAAAGCCAACAACCAACATTATTCTCAACAGAAAAAGACTGAAAACATCCCCCCTAGTAAATGGAAACCAGACAAGGATGCCCACAGCACCACACCAGGACCCCCAACAGCATTCAGTTGGAATGTTGGAAGTCCTGGCAGAGCAGGAAATCAAGAGACAGAAATAAAAGGCATCCAAATTGACAAAGAACAAACAAAACTATCTCTATTTGTACGTGATATGATACAACACATAGGAAATCCCCAGAGATTCAATAAGAAAACTATGTTGGAATTAATAGAAGAATTCAGCAAAGTAGCAGGGTACAAGATGAACATACCAAAATCAGGTAGATTCCTTTATACCAACAAAAAAAACTCTAATAAAGAAATCAGGGAAACAATATAATTTACAATAGCCACTCGAAAGATAAAGTACTTAAGAATAACTCTAACCAGAGAAACAAAGGCATACACAATGAATACTACAAAGAACTATTACAAAAACCCAAAAGAGAAGTACATAAATCGAGTAAGATGTCATGCTAGTGGATAGAGGAGTTAACATTGTAAAAATAGCATTACAATCCAAACCAGTTGACAGATATAGTACTATCCTGATAACTATTCTAACATCATTCTTTAAAAACATGAAAAAACTAATCACATGCTTTATATGGAAAGGAAAGAGACCCCAAATAAGCAACGCACTACTAAAGAAAAAGGTTGTATCACATTCTCAGTCTCAAAACCTACTATACAGTCGTGGTAGTCAAAACAACGAAGTGCTTTACAACAACAGACACAGAACTATGAAATAGAATTGAGAATTCAGAATTCAGTGTATCCACCTACAGAGAGCTGAGGAGTCTTGGTGTGGCACTGTGGGATAAAGACTGGCAGTTCAAACTCACCAGCTGCTCCTCGGAACCCTATACAGGGTTGCTATGAGTCAGAACCGACTTGACAACAACAACATGAACAGCCGACTCACAGGGACCGTATAGGACAGGAGAGCTGTTTCATAGGATTTCTGAGGCTGTCAATTTTTACAGGAGCAGAAAACCTCACTTGTCCTGTGGAGCAGCTGGTGGGTTTGAACTGATAGCCTTGAGTTGGAATCAATTCAGTGGCAGTGGATATGAACAAATAGTCTTAGAAAAAGGGACAAAGTCCATGAAATGGGGAAGAAATCCTTTAACAACTGGTGCTGGCAAAACCAGATATCCATTTGTAGGTAACAGAAACAGGAGCTGTATCTCTCACCATATTTAAAAATATACTCAAGATGGATAAATAAAACCTAAATGGAAAATCTAAAACAATAAAGATCTTTAAAGAAAACATAGGGACTGCATGAATAATTTCTTTGAGAAAGATCAACACAAGGCTGGTCCCTATGAGTTGGAGGTTAAAGATATTCCAACTATTCGACTTTTGCAACTTCCTATACTTCTGCATAGTCCTTGAGACAATCACCACTCCTCCTCCCTCGAGTCCCAGGGTTCTGCAACATGCTGCAACATCTCACAAACCCCACAGCTGTCAAAGGAATTGGCTCATGAAATTATGGAGGCTGGCGAGTCCCAAATCCGTAGTTCAGAGATCAGTGTGGAAGAATCTTCTCACCCACATAGTTACAGAGCTGAGGAACCCAAATCGGTAGGTCAGACAGCAAGCTGTTGATGTATGAGGCCACAGGAACTGGGGGTGATGTCCAAACTTCCATGAACTGAAGGTCAGTGGCAAGGAATCAGTTGCAAGATGTAAGGGAAGAAAGCAGACTTTTCTAAAACAGTCCTATAAATTGGAGTCAGGCCATGCCCTCAAGGGACACAAAGGGCTGTGACTTGAGTCACACCCTCTAGTAAGGTAGTTGTTTGTTGGTGTTAAGTGCTGTCAAGTCGGTTTCAACTCATAGCGACTCTGTATAGGGTTTCCAAGGAGCAGCTAGTAGGTTTGAACTGCCGACCTTGTAGTTCACAGTCCGGGGCTGATCCTACAGCACCACACCAGGAGTCCAGAGGCATCTTTATTCCTCAGTTTCACTATAATCTTTTCTCCTTAGCCCCTGCCTTACTCCTTAGCAACTCATTTCAGAATGGGTCTATCATCACAGGTATGGTGGTGGTGGTGGTTATGTCCTTGGAGTTGGAACCGACTCATAGCAACCCTGTGCAGGGTGTCCGAGACTGTAAATCTTTACAGGAGCAGAAAGCGTCATCTTTCTCCCATGGAACAGCTGGTAGTTTCGAACTGCTGACCTTAAGGTTCGCAGCCCGATTCGTAACTGCTACGCTACCAAGTATCACAGGTATGTTGTTGTTGTCGTTAAGTGCCGTCGAGTCGGTTCCGACCCATAGCGACCCTGTACAGGGTTTCCGAGGCTGTAAATCCTCACAGGAGTAGAAAGCCTCATCTTTCTCCCGCGGAGGGGCTGGTAGTTTCGAACCGCTGACCTTAAGGTTCGCAGCCCAATTCGTAACCGCTACGCTACCAAGTATCACAGGTATAGAGGTTAGGATTTACAACACATCACAAAATGGAGATATGTGGCTAGAAGGCTGTAACAAATAATTAGCTGCCCACCGGCACAAATTTAGAAATCCTCATACAGAGTATAAGTATATCAAAGATAACTAAAAATACATAAACAAAAGACAAACTAGACTGAGATCTCCTAAAAATCAAACATATATGCCCATCAAAAGATTCCACCCAAAGAGTCAAAAGATAGCCTACAAATTAGGGGTAAAATTTTGGGCAATGCCATATCAAATAAGGGACTAATCTCTAAAATTCATAGACATTTTCAATATCCCAACAACAAAAAGACAAACAATCCCGTTTTTAAAATGGGCAGAGAACATGAACAGACACGTCACCAAAAAAGACAGTCAGGAGACTAAAACATATTATGAAACACTTGTAATCATTAGCCATTAAAGAGAGTCAAATCAAAGTGACACGGACGTATAATCTCTCCCCAGCAATACTAGCAATATTTTTCTAAAAACAAACACTAGGAGACTTCAAAAACTTCATGGAAAAATGGAATTAAAAGATGAAATCATTTTTCCACGAACTTGAAGTCCCTGTATACTGGAGAGGGCATGGATAGACTGCAACCCTTATACACAGCTGATGAGTCTGCAAAATGGTGCAATCACTGTGGAAAGCGGTCTGACGACTCCTTAAAACGTTTGTAAGTGTTAAAACAATATGATTGAGTTATCCCACCAGTAGGTATACATCCTAGAGAAATAAAAGCAAAGACACAAACAGGTAAGTGCACACGCAGGTTCATTATGCATATTGCATTCACAATAGCTAAAAAATGGAAACAGCCAAGTGCTCCTCAGTGAATGAATGAACAAACTATTGTTCATACAAATAATGACTACTATACAGCATTAAAGAAAGACAAAGAATCTGTAAAAACTGCATAATATGGATGAATCTAGAGGACATAATGGTAAGTGAAAGTAGACAATCATAAAACAACAAATAAATATATGAGACCACTACTCAAAAAAGTCAAGACAAGGTTTACTCACAGAAAGAAACACTCTTTGAAGGTTACCAGGAATGGGAGGAAAAAAGAGGGTAAATCACCAACCAGATGTTATTGCTGGTAGTGTTGGTAAATGCTGTGAAGTCTGTTCCAACTCATATTGAGCCTTTTGTATAAGGCTTCTGAGGAGTGGCTAGTAGATTTGAATTGTTGAACTTGTGGTTATCAGTCCAGTGCTTAGCCTACAGCATCTCACCAGACTCCTAGAGGATAGATATTTATTAACTTGGATGATGGGAACGACATTCTACCATAAGAGCAAGGTCAGCACAAAATGACCAAGGCAGATTCTTCAAGTAGATACGTAGATAGACATGCAAGCTGAAAGGAGTGGGAAGGTGACTGGGTCTAGACTCATGGATATATATGGGTTCGACAGAGGATATGATATTTCCACATCGCATGCATTTATATGCACTACTAATATACCCATGAATATTGTAGAACTATAAAGTTAGTGGTTCAAACTTACCAGCCACTCCTCAGAAACCTTATACAGGGTCGCTATGAGTCGGAAGTGACTAACAACACCTAACAACAACAATCTGGAAAAAGGAAGAGTAAGAAAACCAGTGACATATGGAAACAATTAGCACAAAGGACAAATGGACCACACAAAGTCCAGTTTTTACAATCCTGAGAACAAAAGAAATAGATGGTGCTGGCTACCACTGCCAACTGCTCTGAAAGGGATCACAGCCAAGTTCTTCTTCAGATAACCGAGCTTCTCGGATTATTTGCTCAGCATACAGGTTGAATATGTATGGAGAAGAATACAGCCTTGGCACACACCTTTTCTGATTTCAAGCCATTTAGTATCCCATTTTTCTGTTCAAATAACTGCCTCTTGATCTATGTACAGATTCCTTGTGAGCACAATGAAGTGTTCTGGAATACCCATTCTTTGCATAGTCAAAATACACAGAGTCCAAAGCCTTTGCACAGTAGGTAAAGCACAAACAAACATCTTTCTGGTATTCTCTCCTTTCAGTTTCCATCTGATGTCAGCAATGCTATCCCTCATTCCATACATATCCTTTTCCCTGTTCCGCTTGAGTTTCTGGCAGTTTCTTTTGAATAATCTTCAGCAAACTTTTACTTGCATATGATATTAATGATATTTTTTAGTCACCTTTCTTTGCAAAAGGCACAAATACAGATCTTTTCCAATCAGTTGGTCAGGTAGCTGTCTTCCAAATTTCTTGGCATAGATGAGTGAGAGCGTCCAGCACTGAATCAGTTTGTTGAAAGATTTCAATTTGTATTCCAGCAATTCCTGGAGCCTTCTTTTTCATCAATGCCTTCAGTGCAGCTTGGACGTCTTCCTTCAGTACCATAAGTTCTTGATCATATACTACTTCCTGAAATGGCAGAACATTGATGATTTCTTTTTGGTACAGTGACTCTGTGTATTCCTTCCATCTTCTTTTGATGCTTTCTGTATCATTCAATAGTTTCCCCATAGAATCCTTCAATATTGCAAATTGAGGTTCCATTTTTTTTTTCTTCAGTTCTTTCAGCTTGAGAGATGCTGAGCAAGTTCTTTCCTTTTGGTTTTCTAACTCCAGGTCTTTGCACATTTCATTATAATTCTAGACTGTCTTCTTGAGCTGCCCTTTGAAATTTTCTGTTCAGCAGTTTAGCTCTTCATTTCTTCCACTCGCTTTAGCATCTCTATGTCAGAGAGCAAGTTTCAGAGTCTTCTCTGATAATCATTTTGGTCTTTTTTGTCTTCTTAATGACCTTTTGCTTCCTTCCTGAATGATGTTCTTGATGTTATCCCACAACTCTTTATGTCTTTGGTCATTAGTGTCTAATGCATCAAATCTTTTCTTGAGATGATCTCTAAATCCAGGTTGGATATATTCAAGGTCATATTTTGGCTCTTGTGGACTTGTTTTAGTTTTCTTCAGCTTCAGTCTTTACTTGCATATGAGCCATTGATGGTCTGCTCCACAGTCTGTCCCTGGCCTTCCTTTGGCTGATGATGTGGAGCTTTTCTACCATCTCTTCCCACAGATGTAGTCAATTTGATTTCTATGTATTTCATTTGGTGAGGTCCGTGTGCATAGTCATGTTTAATGTTGTTTTAAAAAGAAATTTGCAATGAAAAAGTCAATGATCTTGTAAATTTATATCATGGGATCGCCAGCATTGTTTCTATCACCAAGGCCATATTTTTCAACTACTGATCCTTCCTTTTTGTTTTCTACTTTCATATTCCAATCATCAGTAATTATCAATACATATTAATTACAGTTTGATCAGTTTCACAATGAAAAAGCTGGTAGATTTCTTCAATGTCATCATCACTGACTTTAGTGGTTGGTGCATAAATTTGAATATTATTGGAGCTGACTGGTCTTTGCAGATATATGGATATTATCCTATCACAGACAGCATTGTACTTCAAGATAAATATTGAAGTGTTCTTTTTGATGATGAATACAACACTACTCCTGTTCTAGTTACTAATGGATGTTTGCAGCTGCATCAGAGCTGTTGGTAATGGTAACCTTCTGGTCTCAGAGTCATGGTGACTGATGTTCATTTGATCCATTGACCCACTAGACTAGGTGATTCCAAACATCTTCAGTTTTCATCACTCTTTTTTCTCCCATCCATGCACCTTAGACGGCTGTTCATGAGCTTTTAAGATCCCAGATGCTACTCACCAAACTAGGATATAGAATGTTATCTCTGTGGACTATGTCATGCCAATGGACCATGGTGTCCCTTGATACTATGGTCCTGAGCCCCCAGACCCAGTAACACATTGCCTTAAGATGTTTCATCGTTCGCCAACTGTATGTTGTTATTGTTGGTAAATTCTGTCAAGTCAGTCCAACTCATAGTGACCTTGTATAGGGTTTCTGAGGAGTGGCTGTTGAGTTTGAACCACTGACTTTATGCTTAGCAGTCCAATGCTGATCCTAAAGTACCCTACCACTACTCTCATCACATTCCAGGCTAAGATGGACTAGGCAGGAGAAGTAGACTCCTTCTGAATGTTTAGCCATTTGGATAGCAGTGGGGCATTATCAGATACAGTGTTGGAAGATGAAAACATTATGAATACACTAGAACATTGTCAGATATAGTGCTGGAAGATGAGTCCCTCAGGTTGCAAGGCACTCAAATATAACTGAGAAAGAGCTGCCTCCTCAAAATAGAGTTGACCATGATAGCAAGAATGGAGTAAATTGTACAGGGGGCAGCCACGGTTCAAGCATAGGATGGTCCCACAGCAGTCGGGGGTCTTTTCCTGTGGTGATGGTCCCATTTGAAACTAGGTGGCAAAACAGTGCAGGTGTGGGGGCACACTTTCTTGGTCCCACAGAGCCCCTGTGTGGCCAATCAGATCCATATCAGCCAAGCAAGAGACAGTCAACTCCTCTGCCCCCACAACCCTCATGCCTGGGAGATTCTAATGGCCTGAGTGTGGGCAGAATGTATATGGTTGTTGTGCCAACCTTGCCCGTCTGAGTGGCCCCTCCAGTCTGCACACTCCCTGAGTTGTGGCCAGCCACCCACGAGAGGGCTATTTGCAGAGCAGAGAAAATGACTTCTTCTTGCATTGGAAAAGCAGTGTGCAGAGCAAGGAAGGAATTCTGTTGGGAAAGGGTAGGCTAGAGGGTAGGCTGATGAGGGTGTAATGGTGGGAACCAAATGTCCGCGTCAGTAGGCACCAAGACAAAGACTTCACATTAAATCTATTGGGCAGAAGAAAACATGTAAATTAAAGTCAACAACATATGAAAACATTGGTATAATTCATTTATGAAAACAATGCATAGGGGGTTTGTGGTATGCAAAGATGTATAATTAATATACTGTTGTTGTTATGTGCCGTGGAGTCGGTTCCGACTCATAGCGATCCTGTACAGGGTTTCCAAGGCTGTAAATCTTTACAGGAGCAGAAAGCCTCATCTTTCTCCTGCGGAACAGCTGGTAGTTTCGAACTGCTGACCCCGAAGTTAGCAGCCTGATATGGAACTTCAATGCTGCTGCTACCACATGCCGTCAAGTCAGTTCCAACTCATAGCAACCCTGTATAGGGTTTCTGAAGCTGTTATTATTTACAGGAGCAGAAAGCCTCAGCTTTCTCCCACTGAGCAGCTGATGGATTAGAACTGCCAACCTTGTGGTTAGCAGTCTAACACATAACCCATTATACTACCAGGGTTCCTTGATACTTGAGTTGTTGTTGTTGTTGTTAAGTGCCATCAAGTCGATTCCGACTCATAGTGACGCTTTATAGGGTTTCCAAATAGCAGTGGATTTGAACCACCGACCTTGTGGTTAGCAGTGCTCATCCTACAGCACTACCCTAGAACCCCAGTACTTGAGTAGGAAATAAAAAATATTCTAGTTACACTAGTGCCATGAGCTAAGTTTATCATCTCAGGCACCAAGCTAAACTTCAAAATAAAAATTAAAACGAACCCAAGGAGCTCTGGTAGTGAAGGAGCTCTGGTAGCACAGTGGTTACTAGTAGGGCTGCCAACCTCAAGGTCAGCAGTTCAAAACTACCAGTTTTCTGTGGGAGAAAGATGAGGCTTTCTGTTCCCAAGAAGATTTACAGCCTCAGAAACCTGATACAGGGTCACTGTGAGTTGATTCCACAGCACACCACCAATACCACCAACCCCACCACCACCGCCACCACTGCACCCAAGTCAGTTCTGACTCATAAACACCCTATACAAGGGTTAACACGCGGAGACAGTATCATTGTTCTCCAATGCAGTGGCTGGTGGATTTGAACTGATGACCTTGTGGTTAGCAGCCCAACACCTAGCCCACAGGATTACCCAGGCTCCTACCAATCCTAAATTGAGCAATTCTAGGGTGTAGCACAGGATAAGCAGTGTACTGCAAACCACAAGGTCAGCAGTTCAAGCCCACCAGTTGATCCTTGGAAACTCTGTACAGGGTCTCTATGAGTCAGAATGGACTCAATGGTATTTACCAACAATAATTCATTGACAGGGGAAAGAATATAAACTGTGACATCTAAGATTTGCTTTTAAATCCTGATTCCTTGCTATAGGTGACAGGTCTTGGTCAGAATTTTCTCAGCAGTAAATTAAGGACAATAGGATCTTCCTTGCTGTATTTTTATGAGATTTAAAGCTAACGTATATAAAGCACATTAAACAATTCCAAGCATGTGGTGAGCATCAATAAAGAATGGTGGTCCTAGTGGTGCTGAGGATGCTGGTGTTGGGTGTGACGGTGCTTCTCTTTCACCGTAGGAACTACACACACACTCACCTCTAAGTAACACCTAAGACACACTCATACCCTTAAACTTTCCTTTGAGTATGATACATGCTTTTCTTTCTATCTTACAGTGACCTTCACTTGGATGGAAAGCTTGAAAATGAATAGTCAGAGTTGCGTAATGGTGAGTCTGGCCTATAAAGGAAGCAGCTTTTTCGTCGTCTTCTTCTTTTTTTTTTTTCAGCAACTTGAGGCATTCCCCTTGTGGGTGTGTGATCTCCCCCAATGGTAGCAATAGCTCAGGCAGCCACAACCACAACTCTCAGCCCACTGCAAGTGCAAACTGAGGGTGCAGAGCACCTGGCCTCATGCAGGCCTACAACGCTAGAGCAGTTCCATCTGGTGGCTTCTGACACAACATCTAGCCAGTCAAAGGCCTCCAGGTTTGCCCCAAGCAGGGACTGCACAGGGATTGGTTGTCCCACCCTGCGCAAGACTGACTCTGTTCAAATTTTGATAGCCATGACCCCCAAAATGCCAGGGGACAATCAAAGAACTCAGAGGATCCTCCCCACTACTCACAAAGACAGTCCTTGTGGATGGTCCAGCTAAGAAAGCAAAGTGTTACCATCTCAGTGCATGGTAATGTCAACAGACCATTTCAGGAGCAAAGCAAGAGCCCCACAAAGGGGTTCTCTTTCTGCTTGGTGGTCCTTAGCCCTGTTTGTACTTCAATATCATTGAAGAGAAACATGGACAAAATTTTGCCTGTGTTACAACAGCTAATCCTTACGTGGACCTCACTATGTGTCAGGTATTGTTTAAGCTCTTCACAATCTGCAAAACCTCAAGACATAACTAACTTTATTCTCCTTGTGTGACCGTGAGAAATGGAGGTCTCAACAGATTCATTAACTTGCTCAAGGTCACTTAGCTAGTTTGAATAGTGCCAAGTTTGAATTCACCCATGAGTCTGACTTTAGACATTAAACCACCACCAAACCACCCAGCAAGGATCTCGGTAGCGTAGTGGTTACGAATCGGGCTGCAAGCCGCTAGGTCAGCACTTCAAAACTACCAGCTGTTCCGTGGGAGAAAGATGAGGCTTTTTCTCCTGTACACATTTACAGCCTCAGAAACCCTGTCCAGGGTGGCTATAAGTTGGAACCGACTCCATGGTACATAACAACAACAACCCACCCAGCAGAGTCCTGGTGTGGCACTGTAGGTTGATGCATTGGACTGTAAAGTTGTTTGATCAGCAAGGTTGACTGTTCAAGCTCACCAGCTACTCCTTGGAAACCCTACACAGGGTTGCTATGGGGTAGAACCAACTCGATGACACACAACAACAACAAAATCACCCAGCAGTCTAGCTTTAGCTCGAAACCAGTATGCTCAAAAAGAAAAATTACAAATTTGATGAACAAATGAAGACATACTTAGCTTCTCCAATGACCAGGAAAGGGGTATGGCGAATGGACATGCGCAAGTCCTGTTAGTGAGCATATACATGTACATTCTTACAGCCTATTTGGAAAGGTGATTTGTCAGTGTTTATTAAAATGGAAAGGAGCTCTGGTAGCGTAGTGGTTATGAGTTAGACTGAGAACCTCAAGGTCAGCAGTTTGAAAGTACCAGATGTTGCGCAGGAGAAAGATGAGGCTTTCTGCTCCCGTAAAGATTTACAGCCTCAGAAACCCTATGCGGGGTCACTATGAGTCAGAACCGACTCCATGGCACATAACCACCATCACCACCCCCACTGTTAAAATGGAAACTGTGACTTCCCCTTGGCCCAACGATTCCACTTCCGGTAATCTATCCAACTGGAATACTCAAAAAGCTTTATATACAAGGGTACTCAGAGATGGCACTGTCTGTAGGAGATTCTCTAGCCTTCTTTGCATATTACTCATAGTAAAGTACCTGGAACATGTTAGCCGCTCCATAACTACTTGCAGAAATATTCAAAATCATATAGATTTATTTAGCTAAATAATGATTCAGTAGTGTAAAAGCGACTAGACCCAAGTTCTGCAGAACTAAGAGGATCTCTTCTTCCAGACTCTGTGTAATGGGAGGGTGGTGACCACCCACAGTATGACCCTCAGCTTCCCTTCTCTGAGGCTACTGATTGGAATTACTCAGGGTGAGACATGGGAAGAAGATCAGCAGTCTGATAGTCCCCACAGTACAATACGCTTATGGGCAGGTAGGAGGATCGGGGAAGAGAAGGAGGGGAAAAGTACCCCAACCTGTATTGTACTGGAGTGGCTTGCCTACTGCTATCATGCTGGAAGCCAAGCCACTGATATTTAAAACCTCAGCAGGGTCACCCATAGTGGATAGGTTGCAATGTATATTCCAGACTAAAACAGATGAGCAAAGTTATGTCATCTGTTTATCTCAAGTTGTTAATGGGTCTTTCTTCAATCCTGATGCATGCTCTTCTTCATAGAATCCAGCTTCTCGGATTATTTGCTCAGCATATAGAGTAAACATATGGTGAAAGAATACAACCCAGGTGCACCCCTTTCCTGATTTTAAACCATTCAGTGTCCCTTTGTTATGCATGAATGACTGGTAGTAGTCACTGGTCTGTATACAGGTTCCTTATGAACACCATCAAGTGTTCCAGAATAAGCACACAGTTGAAAGTCTTTTCATAATTAGTACAGCACAACTAAACCTTTTTCTGGTATTCTCTGATTTCAGTCAAGTTCCATCTGACATCAGCAACGCTGTCTCTAGTTCCACATCCTCTTCACAATCTGGCAATTCCCTGGTGATGTGCTATCACAGTAGTTTTTTCATTATCTTCAGCAAAATTTTACTTGCTTGTGATATTAATGATATTTTTCGATGATTTCTGTATTCTATTGGGTCACCTCTCTTTGTAATAGGCACAAATATAGATTTCTACCAATCGGTTAGCCAGGTATCTGTCTTCCAAATTTGTTGGCATTGATGAGTGACTACCTCCAGTGCTACATCACTTTGCTGAAACCTTTCAATTGGTATTCCATCGGTTCCTGGAATCTTGTTTTCACCAGCACATTCAGTGCACCTTGAACTTCTTCCTTCAAAACCATTGACTTTATGTTACTTTTTGAAATGGTTGAACTTTTTTTTTTTTTTTTTGGCCGGACTCTGTGTATTCCTTTCACCTTTCAATGTTTTCTCCATCATTCAATATTTTGCCCATGGAATCCTTCAATATTGCATATCAAGGCTTGAATTTTTCTTCAGTTCTTTCAGTGTGAAAATACTGATCATGTTTTTCCCTTTTTGTATTTGAAATCCAGGTCTTTGCACATTTCATTTTATTTGACTGTCTTCTTGAGATTCCCTTTGAAATTTTCTGTTCAATTCTTTGACTTCCTCATTTCTTCCACTTGTTTCAGCATCTCTATGCTGAAGAGCAAGTTTCAGAATCTCATCTGACATCCATTTGGTCTTTACTTTCTTTCCTGGGTTTTTTGGTTGTTTTTTTTTAAATGGCCTTTTGCTTTCCTCCTGTATGATGTTCTTAATGTCATTTCACAACTCTTCAAGACTTCAGTTATTAGTGTCTCATGCATCAAATTTATTCTTGAGATGGTTTCTAAATTCAGGGGGGACATGTTCAAGGTCATATTTTGGCTCTCTTGGACTTGTTTTAATTTTCTTCAGCTTCAGTCTGAACTTGCATATGAATAATTGATAGTCTACTCTACAGTCTGCCCCTGGTCTTGTTTTGGCTGATAATATGGAGCTTTTCCACTGTATCTTCCCACAGATGTAATCAATTTGATTCTTATGTATTTGGTCTCATGTCCATTGGACATGTTATCAGGAGGGACCAGTCCCTGTAGAAGGAAATCATGCTTGGTAAAATGGAGGGTTAGCAAAAAAGAGCAAGACCCCTAACATGATGGACTGGCACAGTGGCAACAGCAGGGGGCTCAAATGTAACAACAATTGTGAGGATGGTGCAAGATGGGGCAGTGTTTCATTTTGTTGGGCATATGGTTGCTATGAGTTGGAACTGACTCAACAGCACCTAAAAACAACAACAGATGGTTTTTAAGGAGAGCAGTTATATTCCGTGCATTATCATATAGATTTTTTTCTCCGGTATTAGTATATTGACTACAAAAAACAAACCTCACCATAAGGCTCTTTTAATAACTTAGGCAAGAGATACTGGAGACATCACAAGCAAGAGACTGTAGAAAACAAATGGAGATGACATATGGGAGAAGCATTTTAGAGGCCATACATCAGGCCTAGTTTAAGGGGAGAAGAAGGAGGTGGAATAATCTTTCAATGACTCAAAGGTTTTGAACTTGCCTACAGATACCACAAAAAAAGTTAGTAAACACAGGAATTAGAACCAATTGATGGGATAGGCAAGAGGACATTTGTAGTGATAATGCTTAATTCTAAGGTTTCTACTGAGAAGGAATCCTGGTGTGGTGCTGCAAGTTAATATGCTGGACTGCAAGTTTGGTTTGAACTTGCAAGGTCACCAACCACTCAAAAACCCAATACAGGTTCACTATGAGTTGGAACTGACTTGATGGCACTTAACAACAACTTAACAACTGAGAAGAATGTTTTCAGTGGAAATGAACCCTGTTTCCTCATCTGTAAAATGGGATATCTGAGTGTATTCCATAATGTTCCAGAAATAGTTTTTGATTTCTAAATTTGTGCTTCTCACGGGCTGGAGTTCATGATTCACTGTAATCTTGGGAGTAAATGAATGAATCACCCCTTTTGAGTCTATTTATATCTATTACTATTTATTCAGGAAGCCTTGAATAGACTGACAAAGCGAAAAATGGGCCTAACATTCTAAAAGTATAAACTTAGACACCAGGAGACAGGGTTTCATCTGCTTCCAAACATCAGTTCCTTTGGTATATTTAAAAATAAAAATTGCCATAAGGTCAATTACAAATCCAAGTGACTCTGTGTGATGCTGAGTTGAATTGTTCCTGGGTTTCTTGCCTCCCAAAAACAGATTGCCAGGCCTTTCTTCCAAGGCACTATGGGGTGGATTCAAACCACCAACTTTTAGATTAGTGGTCAAGCACGAACCATTTGTTCCAACCAGAGTACAAAAAAAAACCCTAGTAATATTTGTTATTCCTTTTAAGTGCCTTCAAGTCATTCCCAACTCCTAATGGCCTGTATAGGATTTCTGAGGTTGTGGTTACAAATCAGGTTGCTAACCTCAAGGTCAGCAGTTCGAAACTACCAGCTGTTGCACAGGAGAAAGATGAGGCTTTCTGTTCCTGTAAAGATTTGCAGCCTCGGAAACCCTGTGCCGGGTCACTTTGAGTTGGAACTGACTCCAATTAAGTTAGTACTTAACAACAATAACAAAATATTTTTGCAGGAGCAGAAAGCCTCCTCTTTCTCCTGTGCATGTGATTCACAGTTGGTGTTAATTGTACAGAGACACCATGCTCTCATAATAGTTATTAAAGCTGCTAAAAGGTCTCAACAACTTAGAAGAAAGTTACAGGATTGTATCAGTCAGAGCCCAGTCAGGAAAATAAACCATACTAAGAATTTCAACAGAGAGACTAGTACATAGGGATTTGGCCAAACAGATGTTGGAGGACTAAGAAAGCAAAATGAGAACACTGAGCTAACACGAAGATAATACCTTCAGGAAGTGGAGCCCCGCCCCTAAGGAGAAGAGAGAGCAGAGATTGGGTAATCAGAACCAAGGAGTCCCACGCAACTGGAGCTCAGAGTTGTTTGGAGAGAGTACCGTCCAGTTAGTACTGCTTTGTGAAGTGATGCACTGCGGGATGCTGGAAGAAGCTGAATTGGAACTAACAAACCGGAAGCAGGTGTTGCTGCTGAGTGAGGAGTCATTGACGAAGTGATGTTGACAAGGTCAGCCAAACAGGCAGGAGCAAGTGCCTTCTCTCCTCTCTTTGCCGTGCAAACCTCCTGCCCCCTTTTGGAAGAAGCTAACAGGAAGTCAGCTAACAAAGGAGAAGTATAATTGCAGAGTCCCAACACCACAAAAAGGAGTCATCTGTGGCGCTGTGGGCTAGTGCATCAGACTGCAAAGTCATTTGAACTGCAATGTTGGTGGTTCAAGCTTACCAGCTGCTCCTTGGAGACTCTATACTGGGTCACTCTGGGTCGGAATCAACTCCACAGCACTTAACAGCAACAACAACATTAACAATGAGCTCATGTATATTGGGAGTCCTTGTATGATGCTGTAGTAGGATAATACACTGGACCTCAAGTTAGGTTTGAATCACAAGGTCAGCGGGCCTGGTAGTGTAGTGACTTCCCTATACGGTTGCTAACCACAAGATCAGCAGTTTGAATCTACCAGTCTATCCACAGGAGAAAGATGAGGGTTTCTGCTACCATAAAGATTCCAAGCCTCAGAAACCCGATTCAAGGTCTCTATGAGTTGGAACCAACCCTACAGCACACAGCAGCAGCATCACAAAGGCAAGAGAGTCGTTTTAGAGTTATGAACCATAGCTTAATATTTAGCATGAGTCACTTTACATACCACAAGATTTGAGAAACGTCACATCATTTATTTTCTTACCAAGTAACCTCTAAATATAAAAAACCGTTTCATTGGAACACAGGCTAGAAAGATCAAGCCTTCAAGAAAAGAAACAAATGAACTTTAGGAAGTGGCAGGTCTTATGATATGCAAATCAGCTTTGAAGAGAAATTGAGGTGAATGACTCGGAGATGACCCCAATGATTTATACCCTTGTAGAGTCCCCTAACCTTGAGCATAGACGGAGCTGTGCATTGCTTTTAACCAATGGGCTATGGCAAAGCTATCCCTGCCATGATTATGCCATCACATAGATTCTGTCAAGTGGAGTGAAAGAAACTTTCCTGCTGGTCTTGAATAAGCAAATATGATGAGGCTTCAAAAAGGTTATGGGAAAATGGAATTGAAAGACAATGGCATTGTCTCACAAACTCTTTTAAAGCCCCCTAGTGTGGCACTAGTGTGGGTTAATGTGCTGGACTGCAAAGTCGGTTCAAATTGTAATGTAGGCAGTTCAAGCTCACCAGCTGCTCCTTGGAAACCCTATACAGGGTCGCTATGGGTCAGAATTGACTTGACGGCACTTAACAACAAGTATACATTATGTAAATTTCTGGTAGCCTGTTAAAAATGAAGGTTATTGCCATTGTTAAGTAGCCACTAAGTTAGTTCCAAGTCAGAGCAGCCCTGTATAGGGTTTGCAAGGAGTGGCTTGTGGGTTTGAACTGCCAACCTCATGGTTAGCAGTCAAGTGCTTACCCTATAGTACAAAACCAGGACTCCACATGTGCCTGTAGCATTCCCAGCAAATAGTCAGTATACAGCTAGGGTCCTCAGTCATACAACCACAAGAAAGTAAATTCTTCTGAATGAGCTTGGAAATGCAGTTCGAAACTACCAGCTGTTCCACAGGAGAAAGAAGAAACTTTCTGCTCCCATAAAGATTTACAGCCTCGGAAACCTTGTACAGGGTCACTATGAGTCGGAACCAACTCCACGGCACATAACAACCACCACCAATGTATAATGGGAGTCCTGGTGTGGCGCTGTAGGAGAATGCACTGGATCATAAGGTTGGTTTGAACCACAAGGCCAGTGGTTCAAACTCACCAGCTGCTCCTCAAAAACCCTATACTGGGTTGCTATGAGTAGGAGTCGGCACTTAACAAAAACAACAACAACAATGTATACTGAGCAGCTAACCTGAGCCCGGTATTTTAGTCTTCAAGAAACTAGTGAAGAAAAGAAAACACTTACCAGTTAATTCCAGCCTAGTATTATGTGTTCTCTACGGAGGTGTTCTCATGGGGGGTGGAGGTGAAGGGGCTGCTGTAGGAACTTGGAAGAGGACCACCTGACCCAGAACTAGGCCATGGGGAAGTCTTCAAAAGAAGGAGGAGGTCTTACGTCTAAAAAGATTAACAAAAACTAGCTCTGGGGGTTTAGGCAGAGGCCTACAGCAATTCAATTGTTCTTGATTGCTAATCAATTTTCTCCAACTTCATTACATGCAGGGAAATCAGAAATGGTTCTTCCTTAAATTGTGTTTCTTCAATTGGATTTACACTCATCTTAACGGCATTTAAATTGAAAAGCCAAAATCCAGAAGAGTCAAAAAAAGTGTGCTTGAATTTAAATATACCTCCTGATAGTGGTTAGACGAATGATTGTTTGTCTTAATAACCGGCACTTCCTCTTGAAACTGTGCCCAAAACAACCTTGAAAAGCTCCTATTTCACCAAATGTGTCACTTCCTTTCCACTCACAGCCCCTTTTTCCTTCCTTCCCTTGAGTCCCCCCCCTTTTTTTTTTTTTAATGTAATGCTTTAGTATTTGAAATAGTACCCCTTTCTGGCAGGCTCATACACCTCCCATTTTTCTGGAGAGGACATTGCGATTCAGAGACTTTTGATCTCTGCCAAGGTCAGAGAGAGGGTTGGAAGCCCTAGAGCTGAGATTCAATTGGCTGCCCCCAAGCCTCACAATGCAGGTTTATTTGTCACCATCTGAACTTGGATCGGCTTCCCGCCCACACTCAGCCTTCTCAGATGCCTCCTTCCTTTCTAAATCTTCATGGAGGCCGCTATTCAGAGTCGGCATCCAAGACCTGCACAACCAGGTTGCTTGGCCTACCTTGGCATCTTCCTGCTCCTCAGAATAAAGAACCACAATGATTTGAGGTAGAAACTCACTGGTGCGAAACATGCCCCAGCTCACTTTGGATCTATCTGACTGAAGTAGAATAAAGAAGCAGAGGACTGAGCATAGAAAAGGTAAGAAAAAGATGACCACAGCTGAGCCTCAGCCACGCCAGAGTGACCAGTTCAAGGATTTCCTAAATGTGTAGATAAGGACATGAATCCTCCCTCTCAACTCTGATCTCGTTCCCATCAGGCCTCAAAGGATCCACGATCAACCTTGTCTTTGTTTCAAGTCATCATGAAAGCTGGTTAGGGAGGAACCCTGTCTTCTGTGAGTCCTCTAGGGTTCTGAGTACTCCTCCTACAAGGGCAGTATAATTAGTAACAGAAAACACTGTGGGCTACCAGCTAGTAGAAGGTGGGCTATTAACTTTTCAGAGGCGTGAAGAGCTTCCATTCTACATTAAAAAAAAAAAAATCGAATGCCAAGGAACCCACATTTAGAGATCTAAAACAGCAGCTACTCACCCACCACCACCTACAGATCTAGTCATTGAGATTTTTTCCCCCCCTTCTTGGCCTATTATTTATTTAGAATTAGAACTGATTTTTATCTGGGAGATACAGTCATTCAAGCAGGCATCTGAAAGCATTCAGTATAGTACAGTATTTTTTCTCTTAAAAAAATACCATTCAGAGACTGTAACACTGACCTCTGTAGCTACAGATAGATTTGTCCCAATTCCAAGATGGTGAAAGGACTGACCAGAATTGCCTTTCTTTGCTTGCCCTATTGTGACCGTGTTCACACTAGGAAGACTTCAACTGGAGGTGTCCCAAAGCAATGCAGAATGACCAAGGGTTCATTTCTGCTAGAGCCTTGGTCACTGTGGTTACCACTGACATGGTCCAAATCATGACTTAACGCTTTGTTCATTAAGCTTTTAATTTCCTATAAGGGTATCTTAGAGTAGGGCCAGGTTGGGAGCAGGGGTAAAAGGATGGCGGGAGAAGGAAGCAGAGTCTCTCTTTAAAAATATAAAATTCAATTTTAAAATAAGCAGCCACTAAGTGAAAAGTTTCCTTAAAGAACGTCTTTGCTGTATGTCAATTAGTGAGCCTGTTCTTGCTGTAGGTTTTCTCCACCGCTTCAGAGCCAAATCTTCAGCCTCCCACACAGATCTGTGAAATCAATTGTCTTCCCCAAACATGCAGTAACCACTGAGAAGTGAAATTAATAAAACGGCTCTAAAAGATGATTTCTAAAGATGACATTGCTCTTCTAGTTTTAAGATTTCTTTCCTGCAGCCAAGTAGGGGCGTGAAGTGGAAGCAGGAACAAGTTGGTGAGGGTGATTTTTGTGTTTTTTTTTCAGTTTCAGTTTAACTTATTTTTATTTATTTATTTATTTTTGGACCAGGGGAGGGAGGGGTGTAGAGGGGAAGAGTGGCGTTAAGGAGATGGGTGAGGAGAAAAAAACAAGTCATGACTGTCATTCCTGACAAACCTGCATGTCAAAGCCAAGGGAGGGCTGAGGCCTCCACTTAATGCCCCCATAAATCCCCTCCAATTGTTTCTTCCATCACTCCTGCCTCGGGTGAAGGCTACCACTGAGGGTAGTGTGGCCGACATACTGAACCTGCCATGGAATAAAGTTCCTGAGGAGAAGGTCCAGCTCAGCCGCAGCCCAAACAATGCCAGGAAGACAAGCAAAGGCCATCCGTCTCCATTAGAAGACAGTGTTTTCCTCCCATATTATTCCGTCTGTCATGTCCTTCTCACACTCCAAAGGCAATGCTGTCTCATACATCATCATCTTTCTCTCCCCACAAAAATGAACAGCCCCGGGAGGGGTCCTTCTTGCCCACAATTCTGCCCAGGATAGCTGAGGGCCTTCCCCTCTTGACAGAGGTCAGCTCAGCCTCTACCACTGGGGAGACATTTGCATCCCAATTAGGTCCTTAGCTGTGAAGAGTGTAGGAGGAGGGCAAGGCAGCCACTTTGTGAACCCCTAAGGTAAACAAACTTCAGTTACTACCTTGGGAGGCCTACACTGGGCTCCTAGGACACTGAGGGGAAAAGACAGGAAAACCCCCAAATCAAAGTTTAGTCGTGGCAAAGCAAAGGTAAGTTGTCATTGAAAATTGAGATTTTATTAGTTGTTTCTGTGGAGCACCTGGTGAGTTTGAACCACCAACCTTGCACTTCAAAACCAACCTTTCAGTGGAGTGCTTATCCTACAGTGCCACCTCAGGAGTCCATGTCATTAGTTGTTGTTGTTGTTGTCAGGTGCCATCGAGTCGGATCCGACTCATAGCAACCCCATGCACAGCAGAACGAAACAATGACCGATCCTGGGCCAACCTCACTACCGCCGCCACACTTGACGCCATCAATGATGCCACCTGGCTGATCAATCTTATTGGGGATCTTCCTCTTTTTCTCTGACCCTCCACCTTATCCAGCATGATATCCTTCTCCAGCGATTGTTCTCTCTGGACAATGTGTCCAAAGTATGAGAGACGAAGCCTAGCCATCTTGGCCTCCAAGGAGCACTCGGGTTGCACTTCTTCCA
>NW_006408538.1:4552977-4558289 GCF_000296735.1 Chrysochloris asiatica
TTTCTCTGCTATTCATAGAGTTTTCAGTGACTAGTGATTCGGAAGAAGTTTGTCACTCTTTCTTCCTAGTCTGTCTTTGTTTGGAAGCTCATCTGAAACCTGTCCACCATGGGTGACCCTGTTGGTTATTTAAAATACCGGTGGTGGCATAGCCCTCAGAATCACAGCAATTCAAACCACCACAGCACGACAGACAGATGAGTGGTGGTATTTAATTAAGCATCAGGCATTCTATTTAATTTTCACAACATCTCATTTTATATTCACAGTATGTTTTTCAAGGGACAAAATTGAGGTTTAAAGAATCAGAATCAAAATTTGCAGAAGCTTATTTGTCTGTTTCTAGATCTTAATACTAACTCTTGCAATGTTTTAATTGGTCAGCTATGGAAAATTCTAGAACCTTTGTTTATATCAGAAATAACAGTATTTATTGATCATTATTCACCGGAACCTACTTTTCAGGCTCTATTCTAAACAAGTCATGCACATATTCACATTTCATCAACATAGGTAATAATCACAGTGAGACATGGGTATTATTATTAAAATTATAAATGGAAGAGTAAGATTTAGAAAAATTATGTAGCTCACCAAGTCCTCAGCCACGGAGGAAGTTAGGATTTAAACTCAAACTGTGATGTCCACATTTAGCCAATATGTACACTGATTTTATGTACAGAAGTCTAGGTTATTTCAGTAGAAAGTTCCTCAGTAGAAATCACACAAATTATGGGGTGTAGGTTGGAACATTCATCATTGGATTCCTCAGTAAGGTTCATCTGGATAAAATCAGTTCAAAATGAATCTCATGGGAAGTCTCAAAGGGATGCCACCAACATGTGGTGAAGAAGTCCCACACCTTCTTTTGGTTTTGAGAATGGACGCTTATAGGTTGATGGTAGGTGTAGGGCTCCATTCTTTTTGAGTACTACCTCATGGAGCAAAGAGTGCACAGGATTGCTCACCAATCAGTGACCTGCAGGTAATGGGAGCTTGCTTGTCTCACCAGTTCTTCCTTACCTTGTAGGAGGTACTACTGTGGTCTTGGTTTTTATAGTGTGTTGTCAAACAAATCCCAACCTATAACTGCCGTACATGATAGAGTAGAACTGTCTCATAGGATTTCTTAGACTGTTCATTTTTATTCAAGCAGATTAGCAAATCTTTTCTTTGGCCAAGCCACTGGTGAGTTCAAATGCAGACCTTTTATTCTGCAGCTGAGTGCTTAACAGCTGTATCACCAGAACATAATACTATTGTCCTGAACCCCAGGAAATTCAACTAGGTAATCCTACAGTATGGAATTTGACCCATTTGCTCAGGGAAGGGCTTTTATCATGCCAAGAAGTAAGACAGCAGCAACAGAAACTCAGTCCAACAAATTAGCATGGTTGTAGAAGACCCTGTTGATTTCCCAACTCCCTCTTCTCTCTGTTAATAGAATCCTGGGTTTTTTCAGCTAATCCTGCTCCTCATATTTCACTACATCCATCATGGAACCCCATTTCCCTTGCCAGTGATTGGCTAAAAGTGGGCAAGTGACATACAGGGGTTTACAAAGTTTGTGGAAACATTGAATGAAAAGATAATGAAATTTTTTCCACAAATTTTATGAAGTATTCTCATATTTTTGGATGTTCAGCTGTGAGGGAACATCTGAAAGGGGACTTTTGGAAAAGTTTCTGCAATGATTAAACAGAGTGAAAAAGAGAAATGATCTTACTCTCTCAACTGGAAATTATCCTGTCAGGATGTGATGCCTGGAATTACAGCTGCCATATTTTGACCTCAGGCTATCTCCCCTGTGGACCCATCCACAAATGAAAAGAAGGGCAGACTAGTCAAATGAAAAGAACCTGAATCCTTAAAGACATTGTTGATTCACGAATTAACCAGCCTTGGACTTTTTATTACCCTACTTTGGACTTATTATGGTGTAAGACATTATAATACCCTTGTCTAACAACAGAATTCAAGGCAGGAAACACTGATTAAACTAAATAAAATAATCCATACAAAACACTTTCAACAGCTGCTGCCATATAGGAGCTTTAGCTATTATTACATTCTTCATAATTTGTGTAAAACTACCAACTCTGTCTTCCCCTGACCCTCAAGTTAAAAAAGTTAATAATGAGGGCAAATGGCTTAAATAAACCATTTCAGGTCTTCCAAAAGTCCTTGGAAATGTTCAACAGCAAAACATGATAGTTGAGCCATGGCAACAGTCTGAGAGGAATCTATACAAAACAAAGATTTGAGCTAAGACTATCACTGGATCTTACCCAACTAAAAAATCATAAAAATCCACAATAAAGGGTAGAGTCTAAAGATGTACTGTAAATTTTCTGGCCTTGTTTATTAACTCAAATCTGAAAATAATTTCTCTCCTCCTCCTGGTAATCTTGTGCCCTTTAGGGAGAAAAAAAAGCCATCATATTCCCACCCAATAAGTGCATGTTATATAATAAATACACCATTGCTTATTCATGGAAAAGGGTGTGATTTATAGTCAGATCCTGGCAGCTGCTTTGAAGCTGTACAATTTGTCACTTAAGGCTAATTAGAGGATTCTTAACTATCGACGTTTCCATCCAGTAGAGTCGACAATGAAGATTTTTCACCACCACTATAATATTTAGTTCACTTTTTCTTGTTTTAAGAAAACAAACTAGGTATCATTTACAAAAATCTTGGTCTACAAAATAACCAAGAGACAGTCAAAGGAGAATTGACAGATGTAAACTCTTCCATCCTTGATGCTGGCTCCCTCTGGAATCTGAAGCAAGTCATTTCCTTTTTGATTTCAGTATTCTCATCTATGAAATGGGGAAGCTGAAATTAGATCGGGGCTTCTCATCCTTGGCTCTACTGATGGTTGTTGTTGTTGTTAAGCATCATCGAGTCGGTTCTGACCCACAGCAACCCTATATAGGGTTTCCAAGGAGTGACTGACAAGCTTGAACTACTGCCCTTGTGGTTCAAACTGACATTGTAATCCAACACATTAACCCATGATGCCACACCAGGACCCATTGTGGAGGCTGCCCTGTCCATTGTAGAATGTTTAACAGCATCTCTGGCAACAGATGCCCTAACACTTGCCCTCATCTCTAGTCATAATCATCAAAAATGGCACCAGGCATTGCCAAATGTCCCCCTGAGGTAAAATCATCCAATGTTGAGAATAGAAGACACAAATGCCTATTAGGACCAAGGTGATAAAATGTTGAGAAGTAGACCAAAAGTAAAGAACATGTATTTTATCACAAAAGTAATATGTATTTTATATCCCATGTATATTCATCATCTAAATGTTACTCTGAAGAAGAAAGGGTCCCATGACTATACAAAATCTCGGCTTATTTATAATTTTTTTTAATGCTGACAACAGTCACAAAGGTGGATTCTGGACTCATTGTCTAGATTCCAAGTCCGGTTCTACCTCTTACAAACTTCAATGTTGGGCAAGTTCTTTAACATTTCCATGCTTTGGTTTCCTCATCAGAAGATTAAAGACAATAATAATATCACAGAGAATTATTGACAGGATTAAATGAGATGAGATTGATAAGAAATTTAGGATAATGCACATAGCAAATGAGCAACAATTACTAGCTGCTATTATTCCTAAGATATAAAAACACTGCAAACCAAACTAAACATATCTACAGATACGATTCAGACTGAAGGCTACAGGTTTAGAAGTCTGAAACAAAGTTATTTCAAGGGTTTGATCAAGTTCCGTAGGGTTATATGAGTTCATTTCGTGAAAGCACTAGCCTCTGATAAATTCTATACATATAATCTAATTGAGGAGATCAATCCCTAACACTAGCAAAACTAAGGAAGTCAGAACAGAATTCTAAGTAAATGTCAAAATGTGTGTTTGGGAGAGTCAGGAAGAGAAGATGGGAAGCCACCTTTATTTTTCTTTTTAGACTTTTTCTTTCTTTCTTTCTTTTGAAGTACATGAGAAAAGAAGAGCCTCAGATTTGGAAGCTGCCATCTTCAACAGTATCCTCTTAACAGATGCTATGCCAATACAGTGAGTTACTGTTTACTTTCCAGCTAAAATAAATTGACAATTATAAGTTGGTATCATTAGCCCAATTGCTTTTCAGTGAGACGGCTGAAAGAGGCAATAATGGATTGGCTTCTCCAATCTCATCCTCCCACTGGAAAACAACATATCCCCTCCTGATCAATACTTTGATCTGAGTTACTTATAATGCTGTCAGACATGTGTGTCTGCTTCATTCCAAGGTGGAGAAATGAGATAGTTTTGCAAAATTTAGGTTGAACATTAAATTGTCTTGGATGAGTTGTTATTCTGCCCTAGAGCCACATAACCAAATCAACGCCAGAGAAGATGAGCAGAAGTTAAAAAGGCAGCCTGTGTAAGTGCCTACAGACTTCACAAAATGAGGTCAAGGTAGGCCAAGTGTGTGAATTACATTACAGGGAAATTATTTGGGGACTATTCCTTACATGTTTTAAAACAAAAGATCATGTCATTTAACTCAAAACAATCTTCCAGAAATTTGTCTTAAGGAAATATTTCCAAATAGGGGCCAAATATATGCAGCGATGGTTCCGACCTAAATGACTAATATTGGTGGTGGTGGTGGTTGTGTGCCACCACGTCGGTTCCGACTCTCAGTGATTGTAAAGGGTTTCTGAGGTTGTAAATTTCTCTGGGAGCAGAAAGCCTCAGCTCTCTTTCATCGACTGAATGGTAGATTCAAATCGCTGACTGTTTGGTTAATAGTCCTGCTCATAATGTACTAAGCTACGGGTTCCTTAAATGACTAGTATTAGAAGTTTATAAAACAAAGGAAAAGTTCTATTGTGCTGCCAATTACAGGGCTTCAAAGAGTGTTTTACTATGTGGGAATAAACTTAGTATGTAATGCTACACTAAAAAGGTAAGATAAAAAACTGGATATGCAATGTGATACTAATTGTGTGCAATCATGTTTTGATGTGTAATATTTTCATACACGCAGTGTGTATGAAAATATTACACATGAAAACATAACTCCTAGTTATTTGGGGAAAGGATAATGAGTCATCTTCATTTCCATTTCTGCATTTTCTAAATCCTCGACATTGACCACCAGGGTTGACATATTCATTTGTGCAGGTTGTGCCTCGGGAAGGGCACCAAGCCTGTGGTCAATCTGAGTCATGTGCCCAGGAGCTAACAGCTATCAAGAGAGGGTTCCTTTAATAGCACTATAATGGATGAGGAGACCTGGTGTGGCACTGTGGAATAAAGCCCTGGACCGCAAGGTCAGATTGAACCA
>NW_006408538.1:4558389-4590336 GCF_000296735.1 Chrysochloris asiatica
GGAAACCCTATACAGGGTCACTATGAGTCAGGACAAACTTGACAGCACTTAACAACAACAATATAATGGCAAATCAGTATGGATAGTTATGTAATTTAGGGGTGATCTTTATAAAAAGAAAGTCCTGGTATGGCACTGCAGGATAATGTACCGGACTGCAAAGTTGGTTTAAACCACAAGGTCGGCAGTTCAAACCCACCAGCTGCTCCTCAAAAACTCTACACAGGGTTGCTATGAGTCAGAACTGACTTGATGGTACTTAACAATAATACCTTTATGGAAAGAGTATAAAATGTTAATTATAATATTAGTCAGAGACACGAACTTTAATTACAATTAGAAAAGAAAATCACAACAAATTCCTAGTAGCTAAGAGATTAGATCCTTTTTCTTTAGATTATTTACCAGAAATTCTTATCTGGAAAAGCTTTCTGATTGCAACTGGTTCTTCTTTGCACTAGGAAACATTACAGCTTCCAAGAGCTCTCAGCACCCTTGGAGTCTAAAGAAAGCAAGACACTTTGAAGCCTAAGCTCTGTTAAACCAAAGAAAGCCAAACACATTGCCTCAAATTCAATTCCAACTCATGGAAAACCTATAGGACAGAGGAGACCATCCCACAGGGTTTCCAGGGCTGTAATGGTGGTGCTGTGGGTTAGACACTGGCTGCTAACCACAAGGTTGATGGTTCAAACCTTCCATATGCTATAAGGAAGAAAGATGTCTGCACCCATATAGATTTAGAGTCTCAGAAATTCTATATAGGGTTTCTGTGTGTCCAAACTGACTCTATTGTAGTGAGTTTTGGTTTTGGAATCTTTATAGAAGAAACAGACTGTCATGTGTTCTCCTATGGGGTTATTGGTGGCTTTGAACTGCTAACCTTTCAGTTAGTTGTTGTTATCGTTGTTGTTGTTATGTGCCGTGGAGTTGGTTCCGACTCATAGTGACCCTGTATAGGGTTTCCAAGGCTGTAAATCTTTACAGGAGCAGAAAGCCTCATCTTTCTCCCGTGGAGCTGCTGGTAGTTTCGAACTGCTGCGTGTGCGATTAGAAGCCCAATTCGTAACCACTATGCTACCAGAAATCCATTCTGGATTCTGCGAACATTTAAAATATAAGAAAAGCAAAAACAAGTAAAGGTCCTAGTCTTCCTCTAGAGAAGGATGTAGACTGATATCTTTTTAAAAATATAAGTATTAATTATATATATTATAAACACTGAAATGTAAAAAAAAAAAAAAACAACCAATTGAGAATGAAAATCATGAGAAGAAAAAGTGGAACAAAGCTTATTTACTAATTTTGCATGTCTGCAAAAGCACAGAAAATTATCAAGAAATATATTATCAGATTTGTGCGAATAAGTACATATGCCTAGTGGGTGTCTGTATTATCTAGCTGTGTCTCAGGTCTGTGTGTCTCTATATATCTGGTGTGTACCTGTATATAAATACTCTTGTCTACTATTTTTCTTCATTAAAAAAATCAAACTGCCATTTGTACACAGCATGTCATAAATGCTATAGTCACCATAACTAGTAAAACATAAACCATGAAGTCTGATCCCTCAAGGACCCACAGCTTACTATGAAAATAATGGCATTTGCAAAGTCACACTAAACTAGGGCTGAAATATCACTAGTTCCAGCTCGCAAGAAAAAGAAAAGATTCTATTTTCAAATTTTGACCCACAAGGCAGTATAATCCCACGGTTTAGCGTGTCCATTCCAGAGAGAGACTGCCCAGGTTAAGTACCAGCTCCATCGGTGACTAGCTGTATTATCTTGGTCAGGTGGCTTCATCTTTCTGTGCCCCTGTTTCTTCATCTGTAAAATGGGAGATAACAACAGTACCTTCCTATAGGGGTTTGGGGAGGATGTATTGAGTTAACATACGTAGCTCATAAGAGTAGTGCCCCGGCACATCAAAAGCTTTCAGTACTCAATGTGATGCCTCGGATGTAGGAGACGTAGATGAAGATTAGAGTGGAATAAGGCTTGTTGGGGCTCAGTGATGGGAACACAGGTTCTCTTTTAAGTGTATGTTCAAATTCCCCATAATAATGTATAGAGAGCCTTTGTGAAAGCATTCCATGCATATTAACTATTATGAGAAGAGGTAAAAAGGGAATTCAGTCAAGAACCACTGCTTCAGTGAGGTCATGATTTTGTTACAGTGAGCGAGAGATAAGGTGTCAACATTCATAGAACAATGCTATAGAGGACATTGCTCCCTTCTATATAACACCTTGATATTAGAGGTGTTGTCAAAATGTTTACTCTTCTGTGTATTCTCTATTAATATGCTGGGCTGCTAACCACAAGTCTGAAGGTTCAAATCCACCAAGAGATATCTTGTTAGAAAGGCTTAGTGATCTACTTCCCAACATATCAGCCATTGAAACCCCAGTGGGGCACAGTTCCTGACACACATGGGGTTGCCGGGAATTAAGAGTCAACTCCATGACAACTTGTTTGTTTTGATTTTTTTTACCCTCCCATCTCCTCCGTTCCTTAAAATGTCTCTCTCAGACAACTTCATAGATGCCTGAAATATTTTCATTAAAACGTAAGCTTATTAGCTTAACTTGTTATATTGTTGTTGTTAAGTGCTGTTGAGTCGGTTCCAACTCACAACTCCCCTTTATAGGGTGCCCAAGGAGTGGCTAGTGAGTTGAACTGCCAATCTTGTGTTTCAACCCAACCTTGCAGTCCTATGCATTAACCCACAGTGCTAGCCTAATTCAAAGGAATCCTGGTGTGGCGCTATAGGATAAGCACTGGATCAAAACATCAGCTTGAACCTCAAGGCCAGTGGTTCAAATCCACCAGTTGCTCCTCAGAAACCCTATACAGGGTTGCTATGAGTGGGAACAGAGTGGGCATTTAATGATACCAGCAACAAGTTAAAAGGAAGAATGGGGGAGTGGGAGGAAGCATAGCTCAATAGTTCAAGTGAAACTGCCATCAGTTGTCCTTGTAAAGCACACATAGATGTGGATCCTTTTAGAGACAGGTTTTATAGGGAAGCAAAGAGACAGAGCATAAGAAGGCTATAGACAGGAAGGGCAGCCAGGAGAAAAGGGGACCTCAAATGGGGAAGCAGACCTCTCTGTCTAAACAGGCCTCTTGTCAGCCTTGCAGAGATTTCTGGGGGAAAGAGGAAAAGATGTTCTCAGTCTGGCTGCTCAGAGTGTGGTCAGTGAACCAACAGCATCGCCATCACCTGGGAGCTTGTTAGAAATGCAGAACCTTAGCCCCACTCCAGACCCACTGAAACAGAATCTATACTTGAACAAGGTCCACAGGTGATTCTCAGGCACCTAACCCAGGACCTAGATGTGACCACACTCAGTCAGTGTCCAAGACATCCAGTATACACTGGACAGAAAAGCTGTCCAGGCTTGGCTTTGCTTCCGTCACTGCATCTAGTCTACAATCACAGGATGGATACAAAGCGCTAAGACTATTGGTCTTTGGTTCTCAACACGGATTGTAAATTAGACTCACCCGGCCTGCCCTGTATGATAAGCACTGGACTGCTAACCACACGGTCATTTCAAACCCACCAGCTCCACTGGGGAAAGACAAGGCTTCCAGCTCTGATAAAGATATACAGCCTCAGGAACTTTATTAGGGTTACTATGAATCAGAACTGACTCCACGGCAGTAGTCATGGGTTTCGGTTTGGGGAGTGCCATTAAAAACACAAATCCTCAGTCCTCATCTCCAGAGATTCAGATTCAGTGGTTTTGGGGTAGGGACTAGTCTAAGGTGCTGGCAGCTGATTTTTTCTTTTTTTTTTTTTCAACCAACCAAGACAAAGACAGTGTGGCTATGAGGAATGGATGCTATGTAGAACATGAATATTCAGCCCCAAGTTATATTCTTTTTCCTCCACAGACTATATGAACCCAGAACAGATTAGTGTGGGTGATGGAAGGGGTAAGATTGATGTCTGTGTTTGGTTTATACTGCTTGACCTTTTCCCAAATAGATTAACCTGTTGCCTGAGTCATGACCCCAATGGAGATACATTTCCATTACCCCCCTTCCCCTCTCTGCCCACATACACAGGGGTGAAACATTGCCAAGCAAAGCCTGGGAAGCCTCAGCTTCCAGCAGGTGTCCTATCTTTGGCTTCCTTAAATCGAAGGACATTAAGCAGAGAAAAGCTACCAACCAACCTTGAGGCTATGCCTTAGGTAGCTGCCCCTGAACCAACCATTAATGTCCTTAGAAGTTTCCTAGTGTTCAAACTGGTCAACTACGTTCTGGTTAGGAATTTCCTACTTCTGGACCACCCCACAGGCAAGGAGGGGTTCTTTGGCCTAATTGTTTGTTCATTTGCATCTCTTAGCAGGCACCATCTTGAAAATGTAACCAAAAGTCCCTTCGCTTGTTAATAGATCGCTGTTATTGCTTTGACTTCCACTCATGCTGGCTTTGTGTACAACAGAACGAGAGACAGAGAGAGAGAAAGAGAGAGAGAGAGAGAGAGAGAGACACGTTAGTTACTCAGTTATGCATCATCCTCAAAATCGTTGGCATGTTTAAGTCAATCATTGTGCTACCGCATCATTCAATCTCACAGAGGGCTTTTCTCATCCATGATGACCCTCTATTTCATTAAATATGGTATCCTCCTCTAGAAATTGATGGCTCCTGATGGTCTGTACAAAACAAACAAGTTGGACAATGTTTTGATGTGATCCATAAAGTATTCATTGGCTAATTTTCTGAATTAAATAGCCAGACTTTTCTTCCTAGTCTTAGTTTGTAAGGCCCTCTGAATCCTGTCCATAATGAGTGGCAATTCAGGTATTTACAATATCAGCGGTGTGTAGCTTCTAGCAACATAAAAGCTACACAAACTGACAGACAAGTGGTGGTCTCTCTCTCTTTCACACGTCTTAATTAAAATTCTGTCCATTGTAAAATAAAGAGAATTAGGGGGTTGGAATTTTGGTCATGACTATATCTATGCATTGTTTTCTAATTAAAAACTTACAGAAAAAAGCAAAAATGTCTCACAATAATTCAGAATTCATCAAGGTAATTCAGAGATCTTAATCCCTCTCTTTTTGTCTTATTCAAAAGGAAATAGAAGAGTGGGGGGAAAAATGAATGATGAATGACTAATCAAAGCTAAATCCAATGTAAACAGAAGTCAATTAACACATGAAAGACACAACTTGCAATGAAGGAATGTGTATAGGTGAAATGAACTCTGCTCCCCAGTTTGAGCCCTCAAAAACTCAAGTCACGGAATGCCTGGGCTCAGGGACATCATGCAGAGAAGAGACATGATTAAACTTTTCTGTCTTCCTGTCAGAGATGATGCTGCCTCTTCTCATTCCTGATACTTCTATGGAGTTTTCACCAGAGAGCAGGCTGTCACTGTTTGGGGAGAAGAAGTACCCTCATACTAACTCCTCCTTCCTTTGATGCCTGTAGAACTTGGCCATTAAAATCTGCCTTGGGCTAAAACTCAGCAGGCAACTTTCCAGTCCAAGAACAGATTTGACAAAATTTTAATAAAATGAAATCCACATTGGCATGGAGGGATTTGTGTCAGAGAAAAGTTGATCTATAAATTTAAACAGACAGGTGGGAATGGCCAGAGTTTCACTGTGCAATGCTTCAGAGCAGTAACTCTCAATCTGTTGGCATTTTGTTTACAATTTGTTACTGTCCTGAGTCCATGAATCACATTGGCAATTGAGAGTTGCACTAAGGCATTAAAAAAAAAAAAAGAAGAAGAAGAAGAAGAAAAAGGGTTTATTGTGAATTGAATGATAGTTTACATGGGACAACATGGTTTTGCACTCATCCTATTGTATTTCATTTCATTGCAATGATTGCAATACCCTCCATGCATCATCATTCAATAGTATTTGCTTCTTTTCCCTATGTTTTGTTTTTGTTTTTGAGGTACACAGACACTCAAGAATAATCATTTAAACAACCCAAGGGCACATTCTGCAAGCCTGCCTCCTAGCCATCAGCACCCAGCCTTTCTCTTTCTGTGAGTCTGGAGTCCTCAGCTGCTCTATCTCTCCATACCATCACCTCTGCCTCCATCTCTGGTGTCACTGCTTCTCTGGATAGGGTCCCACATTCTGCTCATGCTCTTCTCCCTTGATGTTCCTAGGGTCCTCTGTTCGTGGATTGTAAGATTAACTACTGCCCCCTTTATGTTATAAAACTTCTACCTTTAAGGTTGTGACAATCACAACTAGTCATGATAAGAATTACTCACTATTAAATCATAAGAATCTTATCTCCATCTCCTTTCACCAGACCTGTCTAGAAAAGATGAAAACTATTCAGTGGGGATTCTACTTTCCCCTGCACACTCTGAAACCAAACTCCTTCCTGAAAACTTGTAAGCCAACTACTTTGTACCTTGATAGCCCCCCATTTTAGGTAGCCAGTGTCTAAGCACTAAGGCATTTTTAATGTCCTGTTTCACAGGTCATCTCTCAGTTTGTTGTACTGTGGTGGCTTGTATGTTGCTGTAAGCTATGCCAATGGTATTTCACATAGTAGCAGGGTGACCCATGGTGGTGGACAGGTTGCAGAAGAACTTCCAGACTAGGCAGGAAAGGAAGACAGACTAGAAAGGAAGGCCTGGCAATCTCCTTTTAAAATTTTTCCATTGGAAATCCTGTGTATCACAGCAGGGAACATGCGTCCCTGAGGTTGGGAGGCACTCACTGACAACTAACAACATGTGGGTTAATTTGTCAAACTTCAGTGTCGTCCTTTACCAACTGGCTAAGGAAATTACAAGAGAAATAGAGAGGCTGAGGACTCTGGACTCATGGAAAGAGAAGGCTGTATGTTGGCGGCCAGGTACTGGTGGCCAGGAGGCAGGCTTCCAGAATGTGCCCTTTGGTTGTTTAAATGATTATATATTCCTGAGTGTTTTTGTGTACACCCTCTTCCCCCCAAAAAAAAAAAAAAACACAGAGGGAATAGAAACAAATGCTGCTGAATGATGATGCATGGAGGAGATTATAATCATTGCAATGAAATGATGAGTGTAAAACCGATGTTCTCCCATGTAAACTATCACTCAGTTCACAATAAAAACTTAAAAGAAAGGGTAAAATGTATTGCAAATAGTTGGATTTTTTTTAAAGTGAGGCATTTGGTTGAGTTTAGTTTTAAATTCATGGATTAATTGCAATGCTTGAAAAAACAATAAAAGTACTTTCTTTAAAGACTTAGTTTTATAATATTTTACTTTTCCATAAGGTCCTTGCTACTTTCAGCAATAAAGATTGGCTTACTTCTGAGATGGCTGGCACAAGCACCACTCAGCCTGATATGAAAATGTGGTGTTCATTGCACTTCATTCAAAACACAGAAGTAAAGATCACCGAGTCTTGAAATATTTCATCAACGCATTTTATTCCTTTGCTGTCCTCCTTCCATATACCTACACCACACACGGAGGACTATAAGTCTAAGACCTGTCCTTGACCATTTATTAGAAACTGTAGCTACTCATAATGATGACATCTCTCCACCGTTTTGGGTTCTGTCCTAACTAACCAACATGTTATCATCACCTTACATGGAAACACTGGAAACTTCTTCTCTAATTAAATGTCTTCTCTTCTCGAAGCAGTTGTTAAATAGAGAAGCAACCACAAGACATACGCAGTAAGGATCCTACAACTAACTGTTTCCAACATGCCTTGTAGATGCATTACGTCAGCTGAGACTGGAGGAGTTTCACAAACATGTCTTGCTTCTGTCCTGTTCTCCCTGTCCTCGTTGTTCATTTCATAACAGGCATATAGGGACCATGTTCTAAGGCTGCAATGCAAATTATCTAAAACTATTGTTGTTTGCTGTTGAGTTGGTTCCAACTCAGAGTGACCCTATCTAGGGTTTCTGGGGCTATATATCTGTGGAGCGACTGGTGGATTTGAACCTCCAACCCTGTGGTTAACAGCCCACAAAGCTTCCCAATCTAAAACTAGTGTGAGCCGATGTTTACCCTGCCTACCCCAACTCCACTGATGCTTACTATATATGTAGTTGTTGTTAAGTACTGTCGAGTCGGTTCTGACCCATAATGATCCTGTATAGGGTTTCCAAGGAGCAGCTAGCAAGCTTGAACCACCAACTTTGCAGTGCAAACGGTTTTACAGTCTGGTGCCTTAACCCACAGTCCCACACCAGGGCTCCTTACTATATGTAGTACCTTTCAGTAGTATTTTTCCATGAACTTTTTGAAGCTCCCTCATATATTTACATTTGGAGATACACACACACACACACACACACACACATATAGAAGAGGACTTCAAAAAAGTTCATGGAAAAAGTCCATTATCTTTTCATTCAATTTTTCCATGAATTTTTTGAAGCCCCTAGTCCACAAAGCAAAGAATATTAGCAGTTTGACTCCCACATATGCCTTCAGCCTAGACCAATAAAGAAAATATATTTGCTAAATACTTGTCATTTCTTAATTGCTGTTGTTGCTGTTAAGTGCCATGGAGTCAGTTCCGACTCATAGTGACCCTGTGTTGGGTTTCCGAGGAGCAGGTAGCGAGTTGGAACCCCCGACTTTGTGGTCCAGGACATTGTCCTGCAGTACCACAGAGGTACTCAAATGTTGTTTCATCCCTTTGGTGCCCAAACAGTCATCGTAATATTAAAGGTTAAAAAAAAAAAGTTCAAACCAGCCATTCTATTGTCCTGGTTTCACCGTGTTTGTTTGCTGCACTAACAGATTGACTTTACATATTTATTTGTATTTCTCCCCATTTTACCTGCTATCATAGATACAGGGAGTATACTTAATCTTTAACTTATCTGATAACCAGAGCTAAAGAGTCATGGTCCAGCCACATCCTCACTTTTTTGACTCAGCAATTCTTGAACAGGTGAACTCAATTCCTAACAGAAAAAAAATTTTCAGGGTGTATTGGCTTTTGTCTCCAAAAGGTTCTTTGGCATGAATGCAGCCACTGCTTTGGGCCATGGTCAGGAAAATCTTCATGGCAAACCTTTTGAGAATGCATCATTTCTTGGGTCTAATTTCAGAGCTGGCTGATTTTATCAGTTAGTTGAGTTTCCCATCAAATACTAAGCACTCATGTGCCCATTAGTCCCTACCTAGGGCGGACAGTCAGATGACTTCCCACAGAGCCAAATATGGAGAAAACTAAACAAACCTCACTGAAATTTACAGCAGGAAGAAAAAGAGGGATGTTCTATTTTCAGAGCAGCTTGAGCTATAGACTGTGTTCCCATGATGCAGTAAGAGCCCCTCCCATGTCATGTGCATATTCGAATGAGGTTAAGTCAGGTGGTATTGCCACCAGTGTGTGGGCTCAGCTGCTGCCCTGGATTAGAATAACACACTGTTTCTGACCTCAGATTGCTTTCAATCTAGTTGAGGAAATAAGGTATAAACACATGGCTGTCAAGTTGATTCTGGCTCATGGCCTTCCTACGAGTTACATAGTTAACATTGTCATCATGTTTTCTTGACTGTAATCTTTATGGAAACAAATGGTCAGGGTTTTCTTCCATAGCATGATTGGGTCAAACTGGCAACCTCCAGGCTTACAGCCAATCACAAACCATTTGGATCGCTCAGAGAGTAGACAAGTGCTAATGTCTAACAATTAGTTGACAAAAAGCACCAAATCTGCTTTTTAGTTCAAACTGGTTCATCCTGCAGTAATGTGTCGTCAGTGCAGCATGGTTAGCAGCAGTCTTTGTTCCCACTTTTCACTCAACAAGCCTAAACCAAAACCAAATCCACAGCCATCAAATTCATACTCATTCACAGTGACCTTTATTGTTGTGGTGGTTAGGTGCCATTGAGTCAGTTCCAACTCATAGAGACCTTGTATGGGGTTTCCGAGGCTGTAGATCTTTATGGAGCAGAACACCTCATCTTTCTCCAGAGGAGTGTCTAGTGGATTTGAACCACCGACTTTGTGGTTAGCAGTCCAGGGCTTATTCTTGGAGCACCACCAGTGTTCCAGTAACAACTCTAGCTGTTGCTAATTTCTCACTGACCTCTTAATGAATTAAATTATATTACAAATTCACTGACTGATTTTCAAAAGATACTGATAGGACTCCAAATGTTATTATGAACCAGCAGAATATTGTCTTCTGGTTCTTTTGACCTGTATATAGATATAGGGTCACTGTGAGTCGGAACCAACTCAATGGCACTAACAACAGCAACAACTGCTATTCAATAAACCTAGTACTGGAAATACTTGTCATAATTTTAAAGTAAGCAAGTGATTTACTGGTGCAACTAAGAAAAATCCACAAATCCAAAAAGTCATATGACCACTGTATCACATGAGGTGGTGAAATATCAGCCACAGGACACCCACCCATAAAACATTATAACGTTCACTTGCATAACCCAAACAACTTACCCAGTGCCAATTCCAAAAGATATAAAGATGAATGAAAACAAATAATTAAAAAATATACACATGAAGAAATCAATACGATGCCATGTGATCATTACTAGTGGTCTTGGTGGTGGTTATGTGCCGTGGAGTCGGTTCTGACTCATAGCCACCCTGTACAGGGTTTCCAAGGCTGTAAATCTTTACAAGAGCAGAAAGCCTCATCTTTCTACCATGGAACAGCTGGTAGTTTCAAACTGCTGACCTTGTGGTTTGCAGCTCAATTCGTAACCACTATGCCACCAGAACTCCTTACTAGTAGCAATCTGGAAAACATTATAGAAGCCCTTAAAGGAATGAGAAACGTTCTCAGAGAAGATCATATTTGGTATGGGTCTTAAGGAATAAATCATGAGCACACAAGTACAGCTTATAAAAATAAACAAGTACATTTACAGTTTTGAACAATATGACAAGTTGTTGTTGTTGTGTGCTGTCAAGTCTATTCCAACTCAACCACCCTGTATAGGGTTTCCAAGGAGTGGAACCTTGCAGTTAGTAGTCCGGTGCTTATCCTACAGCCCCACACCAGAACTCCATATGACAATATAGAAGTATAGAAATATACACTCTATTAGCAATAAATAATAATGAGTGGTTTGGTGGACAGGAGGTGGCACAAGAGAAAGGTGGAAACTGAAGTTAGTAAGACATAGCAGCAGGACTCTAAAGGACTTTTATATATCCTGCTAAAGAATACTGGGGCTCTGGTAGCATAGTGCTTACAAATCTGGCTGCTAACCTCAAGGTCGGCAGTTTGAAACTACCAGCTGTTCTGCAAGAGAAAGACGAGGCGTTCTGCTCCCGTAAAGATTTACAGCCTCAGAAACTCTGTGCAGGGTCACTATGGGTTGGAACTGACTCCATAGTACTTAACAACAACAACGAGCCCTGGCGGGAGCTATGAAATTCTTTTAGGCAAGAGAATGAAGGAGAGATATGCAATGGGAAAAAAGTTGAATATTAAAATAGGCAAAGCAAATAATGAGGTTTGAGCCATTTGTTTCTTTTCACCTTAAATGTGGCATAAAAGAATACATAAACATAAAATGGCATAAAGCACATATGAAGTCAGAGAAGAATGAAAAACCAGGGTTAAAACAGTAGGTGGAGCCACACATGAGGAGTTAAAAATAAACACTACATATTTGTCACCAATTGCTCAAGAGAAGTACAACTCACTCTTCAGTATTGATATGAAACAGGAACTTCTGGGTGAAAGGAGGGTTCTGTAAAGTCATAAATCACACTTTTAAGTCTTCTTTTAGCTCTCTCTCTGAAGATCTGGTTTGATGAAGGGGTAGATTTTGGTTGCAGGTGCCCTTTAAGCCATCCTCCCTGTGTATTGCTTTTCTCGTGTTAGCCCTTGATGACAATTGGGTGGCCAAGTTTGAAAGGGTCCCAATGAACAAGGATGTACAGTTTCTCTGTGCTACCAAGTGATCACAGATCTTTCTGTATCAACAATTGACCAAATTTAAGATAGGACTGATACTTATTGAAAAAGTTGAGGCTGGTTCTTCATAAGGATTGTAACTTAAAGAGCAAACTATTCTCCCTTGGAGGTGAGCCAAGGGCAAATACACAAGTAGGCAAGGTGCCAAACACTAGCAATGAAGATAGAGGAAAGAGATGTTGGAGCAATATTTCCAAAGTACCATCAACAGGGCTATTCAACAATTGGATGTGGAGAATGATACCTAACTAAAGAGTTCTTCAAAGGTTGAGTACTTGAATGAGTACGGGTTATATTATTGCTGTTGTTTGCTGTGGAGTCGGTTCTGACTCATGGCGACCCTGTACAGGGTTTCCAAGACTGTAAATCTTTATGGGAGTAGAAAGCCTCATCTTTCACCCATGGGGAGGGAGGCTGGTGGATTCGATCTGCTGATCTTGCCGGTAGCAGCCCAATCCATGACCCATTATGCTACCAGGACTCCTTAAATAAAGACTGAATACTGAATAAAATAATCCTGGCAAGACCTACAGAGTGAAAGACAAAAAGACAGGAAGAGATGAGAGGAGAGAGGCTGAAGTGAGCATTCCTGAACAGACAATGGGAGATGTGGATAGATGACAAGGAGTTACGAAAAAGATGGAGAAAACAATTCAGAAGCTGAGCAGTAGGAAAGAGATATATTACAGAAGCCCACGAAGGGAAAGAAGGAAATGGCCAAAATCAGACTGTCCTTACATAAGTTTGAAGATGGATGAGGACCCCCCCCCAAAAGCAAGAGTCATCAATAAGATTACTGTAACAGATGCAGTAAAAGTGGCCTAGAGACCAGCTGTAGAGACCTGATATGTAAATGGAAGGGGAAGGAGTGGAGGAAGTCTTAAATGGGCTACTCTTCAGTGAAGTAAGGAATGAGGATCAGACAATGACAAGTAAACTGTTCATTTTTGGTTAACAGCTACATCAAAATAAGGCTACTCACAATTAAGTCTATGAAATTTCCTCTAAAACCTAACTGACCAGCATTTCTATCTCCACAAGAAACTAGCTATATGAGCTAAGGAAGCAACAAGCTACAAAGAACAGGAGCCCCAACTAACATCCTGACTTACAGATATAGAGATGTACTTTAACAAGAATCCAGAGGTTGAGCTGGGATAGTATCACAACTTGGATCCTTTTCATCTTTCTTTTCTGTCTGCTTTTAGTGTATTTTCCTTTATTCTCATACTTGTCTGCTGCACCTAGAGGCTTCCCATCTTGCTTTCCAGAAAAGAAAAGAAATAGGAAGGGCAAAGGGGTAAAAGGGAAATGACTACTGAGTCACTTCTTCTCAGGAAAGAAAACACTTTCTCAGAAACCTCACTCAGATTACTTCTGCTAATATTCTATTGGCCAGAATAATATGCAGCCACCGCCAGCTAGGTTATTAGGCAAAAGTGAGTTACACACAGGGGCCACGAGACAATCAACAATGTTTTCCACACTACAAGACAATGAAAAAGTAGATGAAAAACCAAAACTAAGAAAAAAAAATCTATCTTGAAAAATTACATTTCTTCCAACTACCTTCTTGATGAATAAAGTTCCCAGGGACAGCGTTATGAAGACCACTGGCATTGCCTTACCCCTGATAAAGATCACTATCCCAGCCCTCAGCGTTACGTTTATGCCCTTAAACCATACCTCATGATTTTCTCGTTTTTGCAGATCTGGTAGCATAGTGGTTACAAATTGGCTGCTAATCTCACGGTCAGCAGTTCAAAACTACCAGCTGTTCCCTAGGAGAAAGATGAGGCTTTCTGCTCCCGTAAAGGTTTATAGCCTCAGAAACCCTGTACGGGGTCGCCATGGGTCAGAAACAACTCCACAGCACATAACAACAACAACAACAACAAAGACACCTGGATTCCAGGTGCAGCACTGTAGGATGAGTACTGGACTGCTAACCAAAAGATTGACAGTTCAAACCCAGCAGCCACTCCTCAGAAAGCCTGTGAGTCGGAACCGACTTGACAGTACTTAACAACAACAAACAAACACACCTGGTCACCACCACCACCATCTTTTGAAGATTTAAGCTTGAGCATGCTTAACTATCATTGTCTTAAACAGTACTCTTGGCCTGATTCTTAGCGATATCAAGATCTAAGTCTATGATCCTTCCAAGAGGCTGTCCTCTGATTTCACTGACTGCCTTCCCTCCAATGATCTTATCCTTCTGCCTAGCTAAGCTACTTATTCCCAAATAGATAATGTCAAGTTCACTCCAACTCATGGTGACCATATGTGCAACAGAATGAAATGGTGCACAGTCTTGTGTCACCTTATAATCATTAGCTTGTTTTTTGTTGTCTATCGTTGTGGAATAGAACAAACTAATATGTGAATGCATTCATGGTATTGTTCCATGGCAGAATGCAGAAATCTTCAAGCAAAATCATATTCAAATAAAATTTTACTGAAGATAATTCAGAAATAGTTGCAGCATCAACCAGGAGCTGCCAGAAAATCAAGCTGGATTCAGAAGGGGACATAGAACAGTGGTAGGGAACATCCAGTCCATGGCCATATGAGGCCCACGAAAGCATTTGGTCTGGCCCTGCCAAGGCAACCGCAGTTCCAGTCATCACATTGTTGATGTCATTGCTGTTAAATGCTGTTGAGTTGGTTCTGACTCATAGCGACCCTATATAGGATTTCCAAAGAGTGACTGGTGAGTTTGAACCTCCGACCTTTCAGTTCAAACAACTTCTCAGTCCAGTGCTTATCCTGTGGTGCCACACCAATACTCTACCATCACATTTGTTGTTATTGTTAAGTGCTATTGAGTCGATTCTGACCCATAGCGACACTGTAGAGTGTTTCCAAGGAGCAGCTGGTGAGCTTGAAACACCGACCTTGCAGTTCAAACAACTTTGCAGTCTGACACATTAGGCCACAGTGCCACACCAGGACTCCACCGTCACACTAGGGTTAATTAAATATTTCATCAGATATAGCAGGCTAGTTTTTAAGTTAATAATTTTATAAGGCCTATGAATGATGTTATAAATTTTGGCAGAAAAAAATTTCCCCATCCCTAATGTAGAATAAGGGATATTACTGTTGATGTCAGATAGATGTTGGCTGAAAGCAGAGAATACCAGAAAGATGGTTACTTGTGCATTATTGACTATGCATAGAAAAATGTTTACTTGTACTTTATTGACTATGCATAACCAACTATGGATAACATTGAAAAGAATGAGAATTCCAGAACACTTAATTGTGGTCATGAGGAACCTGTACACAGATCAAGAGACAGTCATTAGAAGAGAACAAGGGGATACTGAATGGTTTCAAATCAGGAAAGGTGTGCATCAAGATTGTGTCATTTCACCATATTTATTCCATCTCTGGAGTCCTGGTGTGGCGCTGTGGGTTAATGCGCTAGATTGTAAAGTTGGTTTGAACCACAAAGTTACTGGTTCAAGCTTACCAGTCACTCCTTGAAAACCCTCTACAGGGTCGCTATGGGTTGGAACTGACTCAACAGCACTTAACGACAACAACATTTGACCTATATGGTGCACAAATAATCTGAGAAGCTGATTTATATACAGAAAAAGACGACATCAGTACTGATGGAAAACTTATCAACAACCTACAATATGCAGATGACACAACCTTGCTTCCTGGAAGCGACAAAACTTTGAAATAAGTACTGATGAAAATCAAAGACTACAACCTTCGGTATGACTTTCACTTCAAAAAAAAAACAAAAACATATATATATAAATTCTCACAACTGGATAAATAACATGATAATAAATGGGGTCAAGATTGAAGGTGTCAAAGACTTCACTTTGCTTGAATCCACAATCAATGATTTTGGAAGCAGCAGTCAAGAAATCAAACAATGTAACACCATATACAAATCGACAGACAAAGATCTCTTTTTAAGTGCTAAAGAGCAAAGATGTCAGTCTGAAGACTAAGGTACACCTAACACAAACCATGGTATTTTCAATAATCACCTCATATTCATGTGTAAATTGGACAATGAATGAGGAATACCTTAGAAGTGTTGATGTATTTTAATTATGGTGTTGGGGAAGAATATCAAAAGCACCATGTACTTCTAGAAGAACGAACAAATCTGTCTTGGAAGAAACACAGCCAGACTACTCCTAGAATTGAGGAGGGCAAGACTTCACCTCTCATACTTTAGATATGTTGTCAGAAAAGGCCAATCCCTGGAGAAGGACATTACACTTGGTAAACTAGAGGGTAGGCAAAAAAGAGGAAAACTCTCACTGAGATGGATTAACACAAGGGCAACAACATTGGGTTCAAATATAACACCAAGTGTGAGGATGCTCAGAACTGAGCAGTATTTCCTCCTGATGTGCAGAACATTCTGAACCAAGTTGGATTCAGGAGAAGATGTAGAACAGGGGTGGGGAGCATCTAGCCCACAAGCCATGTAAGTCGCATGAAAGCATTTAGTTGATATGTGTCAGAACCTACTCAGTAGCATCTAACAACAAGAAGAAGAATCATTGTGACTAATGTGTCAACTCATTTCACCTTACCCTAAGGGGTATTCTATTTCATACCACATGATATTCTCATTCTCTTTCAGCTATTGATTCCTCCCGATGACATGTCCAAAGCACGTGAGTTGAATCTGCAAGTTTTCATTGGCTAATGTTGAAAAGTGTATCACTGAGCCTTTCTTCCTAGTCTTTCCTAGTCAGAAAGCTGTGCTGAAATTTGTTCACCAGAGGTGACCCTTCTGATATTTCCAATATTGGTGGAATCGCTTCCAGCATAACAAGCCACCACAATACCACAAAGTGACAGACGATGGTAGACCTTAGACTTGGTCCTTACCAACATTCACATCAGATCCCTTCACAATGTCTGTTTTAACCATACAACTCTGACCTTCACTTCACCTTTTCTACTCTCTTTATCTCTGTCTCTGGCGCCTTAGCTGTTGCAAATGTTTACTGCCCCAGGGCCGACAATCCATTGGTTCTACCACCATTTTACTGCCCACACCATCCTCATGTCACAGATTACAATGTAAAATCACTTATCCCACTTCCTCCCTGTCTGTTATTTCTGAGACAATCCCTCTACTTGGCATTTATCCTGGAGAAAGAACTAAGAGCTGTGACACAAATAGATGTATACACACCAATGTTCATTGCAGTACTCTATTCACAACAGCAAAAAAGGTGGAGACAACCTAAATGTCCATCAGTGGAAGCCTGGATATACAAACTGGTATATACACACAATGGAATACTATGCAATGTTAACGAATAATGATGAGTTTGTAAACCACCTCATTACAGGATCTAGCTGGAGGATGTTATGCTGAGTGAAAAGAGTCACTCACAAAAGAACAAATACTGTATTACACTATTGTAAAAAGTCAAGAAAAGGTTTTCACACTAAAAGAAATATTCTTTGATGGTGACCAGGGGTGGGAGGAAAGGGGGTGCCCTTCTTATTTCATTTGCAACATTTTACAATCCCACCAGCAATGAATGAGGGTTCTGGTCTCTCCACACCCTCACCAGCATGTGTTGTTCTATTTTTGTTTTACAGTTTTCTATTAATGCTGGGTTGAAATGATATCTCATTGTTGTTTTGATTTACATCTTGAGCATTTCTTCATGTTTTGGGGGGATGCCTGAATGTCTTCTTTGGTGAAGTGTCTGTTCATGCCCTCTGCCCATTTTTTAAATAAGATAATTTGTCTTTTTCTCATTGAGGTGTTGAAGTTTTTCTATAAATTTTTAAAGATTAGTCCTTGTCTGATGTCATTGCAGAAACATTTTTCCCATTCTGTGGGTTCTTCTTTTACTCTTTTGGTGAAATCTTTTGATGCATATAAGTATCTCATTTTCAGGAGGTCCCAGTCACCTGATTTGTCTTCTGCTGTCTGTATGTTTGTGCCATATATCATGGCCCTTAATTTTGACCTTATTTTTTTTTCATTGATGAGCTTTCTAGTTTTAGGTTTCACATTTAGGTCTTTGATCCATCTTGTGTTCATTTTTGTGTATCATCTGAGATGTGGGTCCTGTTTCCTTCTTCTGGTGTCATTAGCCAGCACCATTTCTCTCTCTTTCCAATTTAATGTGTTTCAGCTCTTTGTCAAAGATCCGTTGTCTTTTGGTAGATAAATTTACTTCTGGATTCCCAGTTCAGGCTCGGAATTAGTGTACATCTCTGTCATTACACCAGTACCAATCAGTTCTGACTACTGTGGCTGTACAGTAGGTTTTGAGATCAGAAAATGAGAGGCCTCCTACTTTGTTCGTCTTTAGTAATGCATTGTTTACCCAAGGTCTCTTTCCTTTCCATATAAAGTTGGTGATTATTTTTTCTTTCTCTTTAAAGAATGATGTTGGAATTTGGATTGAAATTGCATTAAATCTATAGATTGCTTTGGGAAGTATTGACATTTTCACAATGTTAAGACTTCAGATCCATGAGCATGGTATGGTTTTCCATTTATGTAGGTCTCCTTTCTTTTCTTGTAGTAGTGTTTCATAGTTCTTTGTATAGGTCTTTCATTTCTCTGGTTAGATTTATTCCTAAGGATTCCATCTTGCAGGTGGCTATTGTAGATGGTATTCTTTTGCTGATTTCTTTTTCAGAGCGCTGTTACTGTAAAAGAATCCAAGTGATTTTTTTTTTTTAATGTTGATCTTGTACCTTGCCACTTTTCTGACTCTTTCAATTAGTTTCAATAATTTTCTTGCCAAGTCTTTGGGATTTTCTATAAATAGGGTCATTTAATCTGCAAATAGAGAGAGTTTACTTCTTGTTTTCCAATTTGGATGCCTTTAAGTTTCCTTTCTTGCCTGAAAGTTCTGGCTAAAACTTCTAGCACAATATTAAACAGAAATGGTGATAATGGACCTCCTTGTCTAGTTCCCATTCACAAGGGGAATGCTTTCAGTCCCTCTCCATTGAGAGTTCTGTTGGTCATTGGTTTTGTATCTATGTTCTTAATGATAAATTTTGTCAAATGCCTTTTCTGGGGCAATTGATATGATCATGTGCTTCTTTTCTATTCCTTTGTTGTATTCATGTAGTGGATTATACTGATTGCCTTTCTGTTGCACCAATGTTATATACCTGATATGAATTCCACTTGATCATGATTTTTTTTTATGTTGTTGGATTTTGTTGACTAGGATTTTGTTGAGGATTTTTGTATTTATGTTCTTGAAGTATTGTTGTTGTTGTTGTTGTTCTTGTTGTGTACCATCAAGTCAGTTCTGGCCCATAGCAATCCTGTAAAGGGTTTCCAAGGAGTAGCTGGTGAACTTGAACTGCTGACCTTGCAGTTCAAATGCCTCTGCAGTCTGGTGCATTAACCCACAGTGCCACACCAGGACTCTTTTTTATGTTGTTGCTGGTGTTTTTGTTTCACAGAATTTTCTGTGCTGAGTTCATTTTGTTTGTGAGTTTTCTTGTCACTTTCTTCACTGCTGTAATTTTAGTGCTTGCTAAATCCCTATGATTTTCCTCATTTTAATTTTGGTAAGGTTTATTAACATTCATTGAGATTACCCTATATATTAATTTATTCCTATGTTTAAAACAGTCTAGTCTGTCTTGAAATCAACTTGACTTCCTCTCCATTTGGAAGTTTTGTAACTACACTATTCTCTCTTTTTACTTTGTAATTGTCTTTGTTAGAAATTTGGTATCTCTGATTTCAGTCTTGTGATGTTGTTTTACTTGGGATACTTCTATATTTGGGTTCCCAAGTCATGGTATTGTCAGTAATTTCATATGCATATGAAAGTTGGACAATGAATAAGGAAGACCATAGATGAATTGATGTACCTGAGTTGTGGTGTTGGAGAAGGATATTGTTAGAACCTTGGACTGCTAGAAGAACAAACAGGGCTGTGTTGGAAGAAGTACAACCTGAGCACTCCTTAGAAGTCAGATGGTGAGATTTCATCTTTCATACTTCTCACATGTTATCAGAAGGGCCCAGTCCCTGGATAAGGACTTCATGCTTGGTAAAGTGCAGGGTCAGTGAAAAAGAGGAAGGCTCCCAACATGAAGGACTGGCATAGTGGCAGCAGCAATGGGCTCAAGTGTAACAACTGTGAGGGTAGCACAGGACCAGCAGTGTTTTGTTCTGTTGTGCACAATGTCACTATGAGTTAGAAAGGACTCAATGGCACCTAACAACAGCAACAATTTTTGGGTTGATTTCTGGGTGGTATTGTCATGTATAAGGAGCTCTGGTAGCGTAATGGTTACGAATCGGGCTGTGAACCTGTCAGCGGTTCGAAACTACCAGCTGCTCCGCGGGAGAAAGATCAGGCTTTCTACTCCCGTAAAGATTTACACCCTCGGAAACCCTGTACAGGGTCGCTATGGGTCGAAACCGACTCCACGGCACATAACAACAACAACAACATTGTCATGTATGTTAATCTTTGGTTGTTTTCTACAGTGGTTAGTTCTCTGTCCAAGGAATTCTTTTTTAGCACTTTTTGTAATGTTAATCTGGTTTTTACAATTTCTTTTAATTTCTGTTTATTTGGAAACGTTATAATTTTGCTGTCATATTTCAGGGACAGTTTTGCTGGGTATATTATTCTTGTTTGGCTTTTTTTTTCCTATCAGAGTTTTCTATGTCATCTCATTGCTTTCTTGCCTGCGTGATTTCTGCTGAGAAATTAGAGCTTAGTCTTATTGTTCGCCTTTGTAGGTATCTTTTTGTTATTCCTGAACCATTCTCCGGATTGTTTCTTTGTCTTTGGTTTTGGAAAGTTTGATTATATCTAAATGATTTTCATCTGGCATTGGTCCTGTTTGGGGTTCATTTAGCTTCATGAATCATGCTTGGGTTTTTTTTGGAATTTTGGTTTGTTTTTTTTTTGCTTTTCATATTAGAGAAGTTTTCTTCCAACAGTTGTTCAACCATTTTCTCTGGATTTAAAAAAAAAAAAAATCTCTTCCTGTTCTAGAATTTTGATCACATGTAAGTTATTCCTCTTGATGGCTTCCTGTGTGCTTACACAGCATCATCTGGGGTCAGGGAATCTGATTTGGAAGCAAGTCAGACAGTGGCTGAGGTCAGGGTTCTTGCTCTCAGAAGGAAATCTTGTGTGCCCAGAGAGCAGCTGGGGGCAAGGTGACATAGAAGGAGTTCCTGTTTGCCTTGAACTGGCCAGAGGCAGGTTGTTCATCCCACACTGGATGTTCTGCTGGCTTGATAAGGTGAAGTTCACAGTCTCTGGACAAGGGGGTGGTGCACCTGGGCCTGCTCACTACACAAAGGTAAAGCTCCAATCTCAGAAAGAGGTGGGGCTGTACAGTGGAGGGTGTTATTGGCCACTGGGTGGGTGAGGGTGGGAGCTGGCCACACTTCTGGTCACTACGAGGATTTAGGAAGCAATGGAAGACCTCGCCTTTCTTATTGTCAGCAACCCGTGTGCGTTTGTTATCAGTTTGACATTTCAATAAAAACCTGCTTGCAAAAGTTTGAGATGGTTGTGCTTTGTTAGGCCAGCTGACAGCTCACCCATTTGTCTCCTCACTTGCCACTTCTGTCCCACTTCTTTCTTCTCCTAGTCATATGCATTCCACTTCACTAATCTTTCCTTTGAAGTTCAGGATTACAGGATTCTCATTTGCATCTGTCTCTTTTTTTATTTGTGTTTGTTGCATGTCTGCCTAGTCCGCTATCTTGCAGGAAGTCCTGCCCATCTATATTTTTTTTCGACTTCTTACTATGGGCAGACGATTCAAGTTCCTGTTTAAAGTCAATCCCCCTGCACCTCCCTTAGATGCCACAACCTTTCACTTACTCAAAGATACAGTCTGAACAATGACCTCCTTATCACCCGAATCATTTTTCCTCTTTTTGAATCAGTTGCACCAACATTCAAATATGCTGAAATTTCTTCCATCTTAAAAACAAAACAAAAACACAATTTTGATCCAGCTATCATTTAAATGGTCCCTTTATAGGAAAATGTCTCAAAGGCATTTCCTATTCCCACTGTCTCCAATTCTATTTTTTGTCCCCCTCCCCCAGTTAAATTTTTATTGTAATTTAAGTAAAGGTTTACAGAACAGAATCATCAATTTTACATTCAACAAATGATAGATTTTGTTTCATTTCAATAATTACAACCCCCTCCCTGCAACAACTGTTACTCTACTTCCTCACTGTGGCTTCCTTTTTACATCTTGTATTTCACAATGAACAAAGCAAAAATATTTGATGTACACATAGAAAATAAAAAATATATATTCATTTAAATGTCCAAAAGGCACATTCTGCAAGCCAGACTCCTGCCCGCAGGCACACAGCCTTATTCAGTCCACGTGCCTAGAGCCCGCAGCTGTTCGGTCTCAACTGTTTCCAGTTATGGTTCCTTATTTTTTATTGAGCCAATTTCAATAAGACTTTTGTTAAAACTATTTGGCCAAAACTTTCTTCCAGGCCACCAATGATTTCCAAGTTGCTAATATGTGGTCAACATCCATCTTATTTGACCTATTAACAGCAACCATTTCTACTTCTTAAAATACTTTCTTTCCTTGGCTTCAGCAACATTGAACTCAGCTGGGTTTTCTCCTAACTCACTAGATACTGTGTCTGCTTGGGTGATTCTTTCTCCTCTTTTACAAGTTGTAAACATTGTATGGTCCAGATCACTGTCAGAAAAATCATTCTCTTTTCAAAATAATAATCTTATACATTGCATGTCCCACCTGGAATGTTCTCTAAACCTCCAGATTTACATGCCCAGTTACCTATCTGACATTTCTACTTCAATAGATAATAGTAAAAAATAAATTTCATTTAAATGCAAACTCAATATGACCTTCCCTGGACATCTTCCCTGGTTCATTGCATATTTCCCCACAAAAGAAAGAGAGAGAGAGAGAGAAAGGAAAGGAAGGAGGGAGGGAAGGAAGGAAAGAGGGAGGGAGGGAAGAGGAGCGGGGAGGAGATGAGAGGAAGGAAGATAACCCTCCATTTGTTCAGTTAAATATTCATCTTATACTCATATTTGACTCCCTCTTCCTCACAACTCACATTCAATCCCTTAGCAAATCCTAATGTTCCTACCTTTAAAATATCTTCAGAATTCAATCCCTTACCATCACTACTTTAGTCCAAGCCACCATCATCTTGTACCTGAATTCTTGCAACATCTTTCACCCTCTTTAGTCTACCCTCAATACAGTGACTAGAGTCATCATGTCATCTTTCTCCAATGATGTCACAGCCTACATCAGCAATTCTTATATGTGATGTGGATTTCTTCAGCATATTGTTGAAATCCATAAATCCCACCTTAGAATATTATATTTAAATGCAGAAAGTAAAATATAAACTGGGATCTAATTTCCACAGAGTCAGGAACTATATATATATATATGTTGTTAAGTGCCATTGAGTCGGTTCAAACCCATAGCGACCCTTTACAGGGTTTCCAAGGCTGTAAATCTTTACGGGAGCAGAAAGCCTCATCTTTCTCCCATGGAGATATATATATATGGTTTTTTGTTGTGTGGGGGTTTTTTTTTTTAACCAATTTTGTTTGTTTTTCTGTTTTTAGTACTTAGAAATTAAAAAGTGCTAAAGAGTGCCAGAATGCACCTTAGAAGTGAGGACAACGAGATTTAATCTCACATTCTTTGGACCTGTTATTAGGAAGGACAGTGCCTGGAAAAAGACATCATGTTTGGTAGATGGTCAGCGAAAAAGAGGAAGACTCTCAATAAGATGGATTCACACAGTGGCTACAACACTGGCCTCAAACATAGCACCAACTGCGAGAATGGCTCAGGACTCAGCAGTGTCTTGTGTTGTGTACTAACAACAACAGCACTTAGAGCATTACCTGGCACATTATTGGTACTGAACCAATATGTATTGAAAGACAAATTAATTCATTCATCCCAGGAGAGTGACTGTGAGGGTTGCCTTCTTTCAAATTAAGCAGTGCCCATGCTCAGGGAAGTGACTATCAGCTTTGCCCAAGATTTTGCAAGATCAAAATATCCATTTTAATACAGTTCCCAGAATGATGTTGATTAATTTGAATGCTCCACCATGGAGGGGAAGGGCACTAGACTGAGTCCTTGACTTGAGTGTTTGGCCACTTGATACCCAAGGAGAATGGCCAGGGTATAGCTATTCATTCTCATGTCAGCACTTCTTAAATAAAGTTCCACTCCAGAGACCAAGTAGGAAAGGTTAGGAAAGAAAATACTGTGATAGATAAGATACTACAAGAGACTGTCAGAATCACTGCAACAAAATAAAATAATGCTCTGGGTGCTGTCAATGAACACAATCATGAAAGAACACACCATTTTCTTAACTGGAATGCTATCCAATCTATGTACAGCTGCACATCATATTTCTCCAAAGATGCCGATTTCCAACTATGACTACTGATCTCTAGCTAACGCTGGAAATTAATGGCTCCAAAGAGAACGCTGGCATTGAATCATTGGAGAATTTCAAACAATAAAAATAAAAACCAAAGGACTTGTGGCAAGGCATTCCCTTGATGAGTGTGAGTGTCACCATTTTAATCCACTGTGTCTGGTATAACATATAGAATTAGAACTAATGGGGTTTTGTTTTGTTGCTTTTAATTTAGTGTGTTTTGTTTTTCTTTTAATCAATTCCATGTGAAGGCTTCATGGAGTCACCTGTTTTTCAATGTACCTTTAATGATTCAATGGCGAGGAAGCAAGGAATGAGAAACAAATGGAATCTGTTTACTCTCAGAGAAAGAGGTGAGTATGATGAGGATGTGGGTCATTAGGAGAAGGAGGGATTGTCCACCAGATGGTATTCCATATTAGTGAAAAGATTCTTCCTCTTCTCTCTGCAAAAGCCATATTCCCCAAAAAAAGATACAAGTTTCCCTTTTATTATGTCTTGTTTTCCTGTATGATTGCCCTGAATATTCATTTTAATTGGACCTAGTCTATAAGTCTGGTGGGATTTATTTCTGATCTTTACTTCCCTCTAGGCACATTGCTCTAAAACTTTAAGCTCTGAGCAGATCTTACACAGGTACATATTATTATATAAGGTATGAAATATTCTTCATGTTCTCCCTTCCCAGATATCCTGACTGGATTGTCATCACTCTACCCACTGGCCAAGCAGAAATGGTAGCAGTTACTGAAGAGAAAGGTCCCTGAGTCAGATTCACCTAATTCCCATCAAGGTGAGTGAAAGGAAGATCTAGTTCGGTGCTCATTCTCTGGGAAGGGAGAAAGAGTTGTAGGAAAGCATTTGTAGATCGCCAGCATTGTGGCTTCCCCAAGCTCACCATGTAGTGGGATGGAGAGTTGCAAATCCTGAACATTTCTCCCCTTATGTATGGATCATTTTCTAAGCATAGATACTGCAGTCAGTTACTCATCAAGGGTTTGCAGATGGCGAGATCTTCTAACTTGCCCTGGGCCAGCAGCATAATGTGTGAGAAGTGGTCAAAGATCACCTTCACATTTCCCATACAGCCAAAGTGAGGTGGAGGGGATTTCTAAGTTTTCCACTAAACTAGGTTAGGCTGAGCACAGGGAACCAGGAAGACAGAAGCCACTTAAGTATTTTAACAGAAGAAATTCACAGCAGAGAATGAAAGGGAGTGAAGAGTCAAACATGGTGGAGAAATAACCCAGAGAAAAGCTCTAGGCTAGAGACAAAGGATGGATGCGGTGGTACTGATATAGAGGGACCAGGGACCACAGAGGACCTGCCTGGTGGGAGGAGGAGCCACAGAAGAGCATCCTGGAAGTTACCTGCAACCACCAATATGCTGGATCTGACCAAAATCCAACTTATCCTGTTGCCTAGGTGACACATCATATGAGGCAGATCCTTGTGATATTAGCCTAGCAGGGCAAGCGAGAAAATGAGTCTAAGAGTCAAATGCTGGAGGCCCTTTTGGCTCTCTGAGCAGCACCATGGTGGTTGGCAAGAACAAGCGCCTTACAAAAGGTGGCAAAAAAGGAGCTAAGAAGAAAGTGGTTGATCCATTTTCTAAGAAAGATTGGTATGATGTGAAGGCACCAGCTATGTCCAATATAAGAAATATTGGGAAAACACTAGTCACAAGGACTCAAGGAACCAAAGTTGCATCTGATGAACTTAAGGGTCGTGTTTTTGAAGTGAGCCTTGCTGATCTACAGAACAATGAAGTTGCATTTAGAAAATTCAAGCTAATTACTGAGGATGTTCAGGGCAAAAACTGCTTGATCAACTTCCATGGCATGGATCTTACCCATGACAAAATGTGCTCCATGGTCAAAACATGGCAGACCATGACTGAAGCTCACGTTGATGTCAAGACTACAGACAGTTATTTACCTCGCCTGTTCTGTGTTGGTTTTACTAAAAAACCCAACAACCAGATTCGGAAGACATCTTATGCTCAGCACCAACAGGTCCGTCAAATCCGGAAGAAAATGATGGAAATCATGACCCGAGAGGTGCAGACAAATGACTTGAAAGAAGTGGTCAATAAACTGATTCCAGACAGCATTGGAAAGGACATAGAGAAGGCGTGCCAGTCTATTTACCCTCTCCATGACGTGTTTGTTAGGAAAGTAAAAATGCTGAAGACGCCTAAGTTTGAGTTGGGAAAACTCATGGAGCTTCATGGTGAAGGCAGTAGTTCTGGAAAAGCTACTGGAGATGAGACAGGTGCTAAAGTTGAACGAGCTAATGGCTATGAGCCACCAGTTCAAGAATCTGTTTAAAATTCAGACTTTTAATGGTGACAAATAAAAAAATCTTATTTGTGATGCTGTGCTTCTGAATATTGTTTTGAAATGGTAGCTCAGTGGGACAAATGTTCTGAAACTTTCCAGGAGCTAAGTAGTTGAGAAAGGTGGCATTCTTTACCATTTTAAGCTAGTGATTTGGAAGTGTTGTATAAATGGCTTATGAAGGTAAGTCATTTTTTAAATACACTGTTTATCATTTTAAATGATTTTTTAAATATGGAAGTGCATCATTATCACCCTGACTTGCTGGGTCTTGTCACCAGAGTTTCTAATTCAAGTTTAGGATGGGACCTTGCCCATAAAACACAGAGAGAACCACTTTGCAGAACTAATTGAGTAATGGAATGACCAGAGCCTGTTGGCTTTTAGGTTTTCTTTTATCCAAATGTTAAGTGCTGTCCAGATGGTTCTGACTCATAGTGAACCCTGTATAGCATTTCCCAGGAGCAGCTTAAGGCTTTTAAATTTGTTTTCTCTGCTTGGCAGATTTTTCAGAGGGCTAGCTAGCTTCACTTTCGAGTCCTTGCCATAGTGCAGGCTCTGATTATGGTTTCATCCTGTTAAAAATTGTACTTCCAACACCCCATTTTCCCTGCACTTTTCTCCACTAGAAGAGTTCAGGAGAAGTTATTTATTAAGGGGGGAGGACCTCTAGTTCATTGTTACGTCCCCAAAATATATTTCATTTGGTTGTACAGGCTTGCTTACTCCCCAAGGTATGGGCAGAAGTTGGGTCTAAAGAGCAGTGACTGGATGGGGACCAGGAATTGTGTTATATAAATGGTATATTCTTAGGCTTTGCGGCCTGGCAGTCTGCTCCTGAAATCACAACCTTGGAAATTAGGCAGTTTTTCTGTTCACTTGGGCTTGCCATGAGTTGGAATTGAAGTAACCAACGTACACATGAAAGGGAATTAATGGGAAGGAGACATCAGTTTGTACCTTCACATGAGTTTTCTACCCCTTTACCATTTAATCTTTTTATTAAAATAGTTCACCTACATACAAGGAAGGTATACAAAATCCTAAGTGTACTTTTCGTAACCACCAAACAAAATAGCTTCTGTCTGTAATAGCTGACTCCTTGGACTCTCAGTAATCACCCTCACCTACTTTTTCAACTTGATATAAATGGAATGATGAAAAAAAAAAAAAAGTCAAATGCTGGACACTGGCCCAGGATGGTAGAGTAGCAGCCACTTAGCCACAAACCAGAGACTAGCAGAGGTACGTGGAGGAGCATGGTGGAACTCCTAGAGACTGTTATCCAAGAATAAAGTACTTTCACCGTCACCCTACGGGATCCCTAACACTACTAGGCTAGAGTGACCCAGTCAAGCACCTGAAGACCCTCTAGCATGCTCCATGAGAGAGCATCAGTAGGAACCACGCTAGCTAATGCAGACCCCAGTGCCTTAGACAGTTGGCATCACTAGGATCAGAGAACAGATCAACAAGAGAAAAGTGTCTGCACCCAGCTAAAAAATGCTTCACTTCCTCCCAGCTGGTCAGTTTCCTTTCCACTCACTTACCCTCACCAGGAGGAACAGACGCCTCACCTCTAGGCAACCCCAAAGACCTAGGAGGGCAGAAAGGAAAACTCTTGAGAAAAGGGCAGAAACCAATGTAAGACTGGTGTTGTGAACTGAACAGTGACTAACCATACCAACACCTCCTTTGGGTGGAATATTTATTTATTTGAAAGGAGACTATTTTAAACCACAGGTCACTTAAAATTTTTAGGACCAGATCTAATTTAACAGTTTGGACTAAATCTAATTCCCCCTTTTGTAAGGAGGGGAGGGGGGCCTGTCAAAGAAGCATCATTGCTTTTATAAAGAAAATTAAGTAATGTTTGCACATAGCTTAAAGGTGACTTTTCACTCATACCTAGTACACCAAATATACAGGAAATCCTTAAACCACATAAAAATAAACACACCTGGAAAAAAAGGATTTCTGTCCCTATGAAGAATCAGTAGATAGAGCTGGAGAACAGTAAATCTAACAAGCTGTTTGAGCACTCCAGTTAAGGAAGTAGATTTTCAGAACTCTGTTTTGTGATTTGGAATAATGACTCGGCAGGCAGGGAGGGTGGAGACTCTGGGCAAATGATGTTTCTTGTAGAAGGTTCAGAGACAGTAGGAAGAGTGAATGGGTGTGTTGTTTATTGAGCGCTGTCTCTCAGTAACAAACCCACCTTTCTGTGCTCCACTTTGTGGTAAGGAGACTGGAACTCTGCAAGCCATAGCTCACCTCGACCAGCTGGGTCCCATAAGGCACAGCTGATGGTGGCAAGAGAGCAAGGCTGGAAAAGGGAAGAGCCTTGCTCTTTCTTGTTTTGTTTTTGGTTTCTATTGTTCTAATCTGTGTCCTGTATCATACTAACGGCTATTGGTTCTAGCTGTCGGCTTTTTTCCTCCACTCCCTCAGAGATGCCTGTACCAGCTGACTGGAATGCCTTCCTCCGTGACCTTGGTTTGAGCTCTGCATACCCTAAGTTCCTCCAAGCTTCAGTTCTTGTTGTCAGGTGCCATCAAGTCGGAACAGACTCATAGCAACCCCATGCACAGCAGAATGAAACAATGTCCGATCCTGGGCCAACCTCACTACTGCTGCCACACTTGATGCCATCAATGATGCCACCTGGCCGATCCATCTCGCTGGGGATCTTCTTCTTCTCTGACCCTCCATCTTACCCAGAATGACATCCTTCTCCAGCGACTGTTCCCTCCTGACAACATGTCCAAAGTATGAGAGACAAAGTTTAGCCATCTTGGCCTCCAAGGAGCGCTCTGGCTGCACTTCTTCGAAAATAGATATCTATTGGTTCTTTTGGCTGCCAAACTTCTAGGTCCTCATTATTCCATAGGTCCTCATTATTCCATTTTTTCACCCCTTTTGTTCCCCTAGCTGCTTTCAGAGTTAAGATTTCTATGATAAATCAGTTTTCCCGTCTTTGTATTTTCAGTCCTTTAATACCTGGTGTGGCACTGTGGGTTAAGGCGCTAGACTGCAAAGGCAGTTTGAACCGTAAGGTTGGTGGTTCAAGTTCACCAGCTGCTCCTTGGAAACCTTTATGGTTTGGAACCAACTCAATGGCACTTAACAACAACAAATGCAATGCCTGTTTAAGGAACCCTGGTGGTGTAGTGGGTTGCTTGTTGGGCTGCTGACCGCAAAATCAGCAGTTCAAATCTACCACTCTGCGAGAGAAAGACGAGGCTTTCTGCTCCCTGGAAGATTTGCAGCTTTGGAAACTCTATACAGGGTCGCTGTGAGTCAGAACCAACCGACGGCACACCATCACTACCTCCACCTGTTTAACTTATTGTTATGTGCCACCAAGGAGTATCTGGTGGCTTTGAACTGCCAACCTTGTGGTTAGTGGTCCGGTGCTGGTCCTACAGTGCCACACCAGGCCTCCATCTGAAATACTGGTGTGATTTATGTTTTCCTGACGAATAAAATGGATACGGTCACAAAAGAAACAGGAGGAAGGAGCAAACCAAGATTTAAGTGAAGAAGAGGGAAGTCATACAATCCTGAATGGACAATTTAAGACATGACGTGTGCGTCCACCAAAACCAAAAAGCTCTGATTATTCTAGGTTGTTAGAGACAAGTAAGGGAAAAGGTACTGTGCTTACCTTAAACCGATGCTACAAATCTCTACATCAAAGTCTAAAATTTAAGCACAGTTGTGTAGCATGTTTTCCACCATCTGTCAGTTTGTCAGACTGAGGTAGTTTGTGTATGTTGCTGGGGAACTCCTGGTGTGGTGCTGTACTGGACTGCAAACCACAAGGTGGGCAGTTCAAACCCACCAGCTGTTCCTCAGAAACCCTATACAGGGTTGCTATGATTCGGAATTTAACAACAACAACATCAGACTGGAAGCTACTTAAAATACCAGCAGGGTCACCCATGGAGGACAGATTTTAGTGGCGTTTTCATACTAAGACAGTATAGGACTAAAGGTCTGGTGTTGTTGTTGTTGTTAAGTGCCTTCGAGTCGGTTCCGACCCATAGCGACCCTGTACAGGGTTTCCGAGGGTGTAAATCCTTACGGGAGTAGAAAGCCTCATCTTTCTCCCGCGGAGCAGCTGGTAGTTTCGAACTGCTGACCTTATGGTTCGCAGCCCGATTCGTAACCACTACTCTACCAGAGCTCCTTGAGCCACTCCCAAAACTCAACCAATGGAAACCTTATGGATCACAACAAAATACTGACTCGTTTGCTTTGGACATGTCATCAGGAGGGATCAATGATTAGAGAAGGATCACGTTTAGGGAAGTTGAGGACCGAGAAAGGCAAGGGAAGTCTTCAGTGAGCTCGAATGGCAAGACAGTTGCAATTATGCTGGTGATCTTGAGGATAAAGCAGAACTGGGCAACATTTTATTTTGCTGCCATGGCTTGCGGTCAGTTCCATGGCAGTGTATCTGTCTACAACAAGTTGACAGTGGGTGCATTCAGGGGCTAATAAATCAATTTGTTTATCAACCTTTCTTATGGGAGAACATTTATGCAGAAGTCAGACCATTTACAAAAATCTGAAGATTTACTATTGTGCCTATCTGATGGAACCTGCAAGTTGAACCCCAGACCACAGGGACAAGTCAAACTGTTTAGGGCTCTGATATTTAATAAATGCAGTTGAGGACCCCCAATGGAACAATTAGGGACTTCTACATATTATGGGCAATACCCTAAGTGTGTCCTGTGGGGAGAGGACAGTCCAATGATACTACTGCTGATTGGAGAAAACACTGAGTATCAAGGAGTGATTCATTGGACCAAGAACCTCAGGGACCAGAAGAGGCAGAGGGAGGGGGATCTTCAGTGATCTTACTAAGTATGGTCTCTGCAGGCGGGGGTGGCAGAGGCAGGTGTGGACAGACTCCAGGAGTTAGTCACAGCAGCTTTTGGATGCCTCATTTCACTAGTGCTTGGGGGTTGCTACTGGGCAGACAGAGAGCTGCAATGCCTGCTTTACCGACTGCTACAGCTTTCTCTGCCCTTGGTTGTTGACTGCCTAAAATGAATCCATAAGAGTTGTAAGCAATCATATTCTCCTTTAATCCAAACTCATCACACAAGGGCTATGTCTGGGACATGGATGTCTAAGTTTAGGAGAACTTCTGAATTTTGAGGACTAACTGGGAACAATTAAGGCCTCTACATCTCAATGTAGAGGACCCACTGTC
>NW_006408538.1:4590506-4595258 GCF_000296735.1 Chrysochloris asiatica
ATCTTTCTCCCGCGGAGTGGCTGGTAGTTTCGAACCGCTGACCTTAAGGTTCGCAGCCCGATTCGTAACCACTACGCTACCAGAGCTCCGTATACTAGACATTAAGATTATTCTCTCCAAAAACTATACCCCTTACCTTCTCGTTTGCATTGTTTGTTGGATCGTTTGTGGTGAGTTATCCTTTCTGACTCAGTCACCTAGTGTAAGAGTCCATCCTGAGCCTTATGCCTAAGCCAATCAGATCATCACTCTTCCCTGACCATGGCGATTGGTACAGGAGTGAGCATGTGACCTAAACTGGTCCAATCACAGTGAGTCTCAGCAAAATCTGGGTGAAAAATACTCTCCTCTGGGGTTTGCACTTGTAATAGGACACACCTGGAGTTTCCAGGAGTTATAACTGGATCCGTAAAATAATCCAACACAAGAGTCAAGTGCGGAGAAATTTGAATTTCACATCAAGTCAAGGCCAAATCAGTAACATGACTTTGCAGTGACAGTTGTTGTTAAGTGCCATCAAGTTGGTTCTGACTCATAGCAACCCTGTATAGAGTTTCTGGGGAGCAGCTGGTGGGTTTGAACCACCAACCTTGTGGTTAGCAGTGCACAGCACCACACCAGGACTCCAAAAGCAAGGGACAATAAATTCCCTATTGTGCTTGAGCCAGTTCAAGCCTGGATGTTTGTCACTTACAATAACAAAAGCTAGAACTAGAGGCAACTCTGGCAAGTGGGTGATCCAGTATTCACCAAAAGAAAGAAGATTGTGATTCTCCTAACACTACTGCTAAATTTATGATGGATTGTTTTCTTTTAGACATCTTCCAGGGGGCTGCAAATAGTTTGTGGGGATATTCCATTATCTTTCCATTCCATTTTTCCCACAAACTTTTTGAAGCCCCTCATATATATGTATCTGCCAAGGAAAATCCTCCACTGACTGCCCCCATCAGGGAAACGGAAAAGGAAGCAGAACCCTTCCACTTAAATTCTTAAGATGCTCCTCTGCATGTTAAACAAACTCCCATGGTCATTTTGCAGGTACATCCTAATAACAGCAATAAAAATCAATGACAATCAGAATAAAACCTTATAACTGTCAGTATTATCCCAGGGGATGTCCCGGCCCAAATACTTCCTGTGAGATCATTCACATGCCACACCTATGAAAAGGGGAACCCCCTGTCCTCTATATTCCCCACAAAGCTGAGCAAACCATTCTCTTTCAAGAGCTGGAGTCTCCAGCCATTCTGTGGGTACCAAATGATACCACTTTGCAATGGAAAAAGGGTTTCCTTAGTGGCAACCCAGATTCTAATTGCTGTGAAGAGTAAATGAGTCATAATTTGTGCCAGAGATGTTGCTGTAATTACAATACAATGAAAAAGCCAAGAGCTTTTAATTGTCTCCACTTCAATAATAAATCTTGGACTTGTTGGCTAGGAGCTAAGAAGTTGTGCTAGCTGCAGTCTCAAAATCTGATAGTCTTGGCTCTTCTTCATCTATATTTCTGCCCTAAGGGCCAACCAGGCAAATTGTCTGCGATGGATGCAGAGTGGTCTCTGACTGATTCCCATTGGAATCAGCATGAAGCAGCAGCATAGTTTCGGTTCTCCTGCACCTTGCATGTAGTAGTTACCTTATGGCCTGTCTAAACAGAGGTGAACCAGTAGCAGAGGTTCTATATGATGCCAACCCAGTCATTCCCAAGAATGTCCCTTCCTATCGCTTAGCCGTCTGGGGAAGTGGCATGGTTCCAGCATGAGGCGGAATTCTTTCTTTTTCTTATTTTTTCTTCTTCTTATTATTTTATTAGAACCTGTTAACAACTTTGGAAATTTTCCTTATGGATTTCTGGCAGCTAAAGAGTACACTTCCTAGATTGCTACTTATAATTTCCACTATTGATTTTTGTTTTTGTTTTTCATATATGAGTTATATGTTAGAGTATTTTAAATTGCATCCTACAGATACTGATTCTGGATAACTTAAGGAAAAGAGGACTTACTGAAAGGATATGAGATGAGAAAACTTGAAAAATTCAAAGAAAAACTGAAGTTTGGAAAATTAAGAACCAGTGCAGGCCTGGGGACTCAAGGAGCAGAAACAACGGGCAACCTTTCCAACTCTGCAACAACCGTTTTCTCTCCTTATAACAACTGGGTGGAAGAGTCAAACCCCTGGGAGAGAGAGTGCCATGAACCTAGTTTGACTCAGCTGGCTCAGGCTTGGATTTCAGGGAAGTTGGAATAATGGTCTCACTAACACTGCTCCCAAGAGAGGAAGAGGAGCTCCCCAAAGGGTTATCTGAAAAAAGGAAAATTGGCATTTGGAAAGACAAAAAAATGTTCAATGCTATTTAACAGTACCTTTGCCCAGGCTGCCTCCTCTACCTGGAATGCCCTTTCTCATCTCAGATCCTACTCGCCCTTTCAAATCCACTTTGAACATCACCTCCTCCAGGAAGCATTCTCTGGTCCAAACATGCACACTCACCTGCTGCTGACTTAGACATCCCATAGCCCACTGTGTTTCCTTCTCTTGTTGTTGTTGTTGTTGTTAAGTGCCGTCGAGTCAATTCCAACCCATAGCGACCCTGTATAGGGTTTCCAAGGAGCAGTTGGTGAGCTTGAACCACTGACCTTACAGTTCAAATGACTTTGCAGTCTGACACCTTAGCCCACAGTGCCACAGCAAGACTCAAATATCGATGTGTAGTTATCTGTTTGAGTGACTGTTGTTGTTGTTGTTGTTAAGTGCCGTTGAGTCGGTTCCGACCCATAGCGACCCTGTACAGGGTTTCCGAGGGTGTAAATCTTTACGGGAGTAGAAAGCCTCATCTTTCTCCCGCGGAGCAGCTGGTAGTTTCAAACCGCTGACCTTAAGGTTCGCAGCCCGATTCGTAACCACTACGCTACCAGAGCTCTACTTGCCTTAAAAAAAGAAAGAGCATATTACATAACTTTCTCGCCCTAGCACCTAGCAACTGTTGTTGGTGTTGCTGTTGTCGTTAAGTGCTGTCCAGTTGGATCCAATTCATAGTGACCCTGTGTAGGGTTTCCAAGGAGCAGCTGGTTTGCTCGAACAGCTGACCTTGTGGTTTAAACCAGCCTTGTAGTCCAGCGCATTAACCCACAGTGCCATACCAGGACTCCACCTAGCAGGCATTCAACAGTGTTTCTTGGATGACTGATTGGATGGATTGATAGTAATGTCCCAGTCTAGTAATTGATCCCCTCCAGGTGGCATGGCCAAGGCAAAGTGAGTCAGACAATGTTTTATTGTGCTACACAAGGGTTTCATTTGCTAATTTTCAGAAGTAGATCACCAGGCATTTCTTCTTAGTCTTTCTTAGTTTGGAAGCTGCACTGAAAGCCATCCACCATGGGTGACTCCATTGGAATTAAAAATGATGTAGCGTAACTTCTTGCAAGACAGCAATATGCAAGCCAGTACAGTACAAAAAACTCACAGACAGGTGGTAGAACTAGCCCCAAACAGATGCTAAATAAATACACCAGGGGAAATTAATTCAATCTCAAATATCTCGTGTTAGGCATCTGAGTTTGCCTTTCCAGTTAAGGACTAATTCAGCAGACATCAATCGTGCTTTTCCATTCAGGGTCATGAGAAATGCTCACAAGTTTCTGAAAGAATTCACCAGGCAGTCTTCATGTGGTTGTTTCTTGGTTGAGGTGGAGAGGAGATCAGTTGGACTTGGTCTTCCTTAAAGGCTATAGTTTCAGGGAATGGAATGTTATGCGAACTGATCTTTGGCTAAGAAGAGCTGAGGTAGAGACCTTTCTCTGAATGGCCCCAAGTGGTGTAGAGAGTTTTCAATTTAATTATCAATTAGTTGGTTAATACCTATCCCAAAGTTGTTGTTGTTGATGTTAAGTGCCACTGAGTCGGTTTGGACCCACAACGAGCCTGTATACAGTTTCTGAAGGGCAGTTGGTGGATTTTAACTGCCAACCTTGAGGTTGAAGCTGACCCTGCAGCACCATAGCAGGACCCCATCCTACCCCGACCGTTGTTGTTGTTAAGGCTGTCGAGTTAATTCTGACTCACAGTGACACTATGTAGGGTTTCCAAGGAGTGGTTGGTGAATGCCAACCTTGTGGTTCAAACTGACCTTGCAGTCCAGCACAGGAACCCACAGCACCACACCAGGTGGAAAACGCTGTGCTTAGCCTTGCTCTCCTAGAACGGGTCTGTTTCTGCTCTAGACTGCACCTTTGTGCAAACAAAAAAAGGCACCCACAGTTTAATGGTCAGACTAAAACCAGGCACCTCCTCTGACACCTGAATTAGGGAAAAGTGCTCTGTCTGGTTAGACACAGCCATGGAAAGGTTGCAGCCCTGTACCTGGGACAAAACTTAGTACGCAGAATATGGACTGCAAGCTTCCCTCCACTCCTTCAGCCAACAGCACCCATGTAATGATGGGACTGTATGCCCTTATGTGGCATCTCTGCCCAAAGCAAAGACGGTTTCCAGCAAAGATGAGAACATAACATAGAATCAAACTATGTATTGTAAATCCATGAGGTCTTGTAGGGAATAAATAAGCCCCATGGCGCAGTGGGTTAATGCGCCAGACTGCAAAGCCATTTGAACTGCAAGGTTGGTAGTTCAAGCTCACCAGCTGTTCCTCGGACACCCCACAGGGTCGCTATGGGTTGGAACTGATTCGATGGCACTTAACAACTTAACAACAACACTTATTATGGAGTCCTGGTGTGGCACTGT
>NW_006408538.1:4596047-4619997 GCF_000296735.1 Chrysochloris asiatica
TATCATAATTTCAGAACCTTCTATATTTTGCTGTTTCTATTCTAATATATATACATATATTTTTAGAAATTAATCAATGATGTGGCATTATAGGATAAGCACTAGACCACTAGGTCAGTTTGAACCACAAGGTCAGAGGTTCAAACCCACCAGTCGTTCCTCAGAACCCTATACAGGGTCACTGTGAGTTGGAACTCACTTGATGACACCCATCAACAACAACAGCACATATAATCTTCACCTTCGATAGATACTGTCCATGTGTTCTGCAGTATAGTTCTCCCAGTGAAGACTCCTACTAGCAATGTGTGAGAATGCTTGTTTCTTCATACCCTGGCTTAATTCTTTGTTTTATCAAATAGTCTTTGCTCCAGTCCCACAGGTGTCAAAACAGTAGGGATTTTCACTTGAATGTTCTTTACTACTAATGAGATTGAATTTCCTTCTTTTTCTGTGTGAATGTCCAATTCATATTCTTTGCCCAGTTTTTAATTGATTTTTTTCTTATTCATTTGTAGGAATTAAAAAAATAAAATGTTATGATGAGTTCTTTGTTGGTTACAGACATTTGAAATTTCTTCTTTTAGTCATAAGTGTCTTCTTGTAATCTGTGGCTTGTATTTTGACTTTGCTTTTCATGTATTTTTATTACAGAGTGTAATGCTTCATAAAATCATATTTGTAAACCTTTCCTTTTCTTTCATACCTTTCCAAGCTTGTTTACAATTTCCTATGTTTCCTTCTCGAAGTTCTAACCTTGTCTTTTCATATTTAGGTCTTAATTCCACCTGAAATTTATTTGTGCATCTAGTGGGAGGTTGTTTTTAGGTACCTTTGAGTTGGTTCTAACTCATAGCAACTTTATGATAAGAGACCCGAGCGCTGCCCGGCCTTGTACTATCCTTGCAATCATTGCTCTGCTTGAGCCCATTGCTGCAGCCATTGTGTCAATCCATATCATTGAGGGTCTTCCTCTTTTTCAATAACTCTACTTTATCAAGCATGGTGCCCTTTTCCAAGGACTGGACCCTCCTAAGAACATGTCCCAAGTACATGAGAAGACGCCTCATCATCCTGGCCTTGGAGGAGTATTCTGGCTGCATTTCATCCAAGGCAGATTATTTCATTCTTCTGACAGGCTATGGGATATTCAATATTCTTTGCCAACAGTAAAATTCAAAAGCATCAATTTTTCTTCTGTCTCCCTTATTCATTGTCCAGCTTTCTCAGGCCTAGGTGGTGACTGACAAAACCATGACCAGGTCAGGCAAACCTTAAAGTCACATCATTGCTTGTGTTTCTGTTTTTTAACCCTTTAAAGCAGTCTTTAAGGAGCTCTGGTAGCCTAGTGGTTACGAATCGGGCTGCGAACCTTCAGGTCAGCGGTTCGAAACTACCAGTCGCTCCGTGGGAGAAAGATGAGGCTTTCTACTCCCGTAAGGATTTACACCCTCGGAAACCCTGTACAGGGTCGCTATGGGTCGGAACAGACTCAAAGGCACTTAACAACAACAACAACAAAGCAGTCTTTAGCAGCAGAATTTATTACATCCATTTTGAATTAAAAATCTCAAATGATTACCCTTTCCCCACTGGTTTGTTTTGCCATCTCTATTATAAACCTAGTTCCCATGAACTCATGGGTGTGTTTCTTAGACTATTCCATGGATCTATATGTCTCTCCCTGCATAAATCAAACTCTATCATCACTTTCAGAAAAGTCATTTTTATTGATGGCTGGCATGACACCATGTCTCGGATGAGATGCAAATACTTCCAGGGAAGTAACGCTCTAAGTTGATGACAATACCATGGGTTTGGATTGATCCCTTCCATCTTTTAACCCACTGAGTGTGGTTTTGACAGAAAAAGTCAGAAGGAGACCCAGAGCACACAGGGCTACTAGGAAGTGGGGCCGGAGGTAATCTTGGATAGATAAAAAACAATATCTCCAATTACTCAAATTTGTTTCAGACTTGCTCCTGAACATTTGTCCAGAGATATGGTGTTTCAATATATAAATGTACCCCCACAGAATAACCAGAATCATGACTAGAATCATTTATTGCTAAGTGGACTCAATATTGAATGGCATATGGGGTAAACCCTTGAAATGTACAACTGTATTAAATCCCATGAGGCAGATAATTTGCCTGCAGTACAGATAAGAAAACAGGCTCAGAGAAGTGGGGTAACTTGTCCAACATCACGTATCTAGTTAGTGGCAAAACTCAGTTCACATTCCTTATCACAGGACTCCAAGGGCTCTGCATGTTATCACACTAGAGTGAGAAGAAGGAATAGACCTTATTTTACCATTACATTCTCAACGCCCAGGCAATGCATTAGCCACACAACAGACTCTCATCAATATTTGTAGACAAGAATGACTAGATGCAGGCTGGTGATGGGTTTGTGGCTTCTGAGTCATGAAAGGTCTAAGCGGTTTATTTCGTAGGCTTGGAGAGAAGGTTCTTCACCTCACTTGCTTTAGAAGCCACACCAAGCCTCATTGCTACTTGCCCTCAAATTATAGCAGAGTCACAAATGCACAGTAATGTTCTTCTTTCTACATAGATTCTGAGAGTATACAAATTGAGTTTGGTTGGAGGAGAGAGGAAGTGCAAAGAGTGGCACAGGAAGTTTAATATCTACAGTCCTTCCAGCTTGGACATTTGCCTCCAATCTCTAGACATAATTGTTCCCATTCCCAGATATTTGGGCACTACTGGCTTTGTGTCTCATCAGAGAGATGATGAGACACAATACAAGGCTATGTGGTAAATCTAAACAGTATCTTTCTGCTAAAGCCTCAACGATTGCTACTGCAGTGGGGATTCCCAGCCAGCACAGCGGCCCCTTGCTGCTGAGTGGAGTTCCCCGTCATGAGAAGTGAGTGGGCCATAGAACTCATGGGCCCCTGAGGGACTGTCTGCACAATGACATCTCCCTAAAGAATTGTTTTGGGGATCTGCAAAGAGGAGGTCATAGTGTGTCCGGAGCTGCCTTCCGAAGGCATGGGTCTGTCCACAAACGCTTCAGAATTAAACTGATTGATTTATGCTGGCCTCATAGCAAATAAGTCTGTCTCTCCCACCTCCTTGGACCTGCCAGTTTAGCATCTGAATCCAGCCCAACTTAAGATCCTATTCAGGTCACACTGGGATCCTTTTCCTGTAATAAGCACTTAGAAGTCTTCCCATCTGAGTTAGAAACATCAATGTTAAGTTTTTTGTGATAGGAAGTTACGTCTATAGTCATGGATTATGGCATTGATGTGATTTCTAGTTGCTTCCCCGCCTGTGGTTCCTGAGTCAGCCCTTACCACCAGCTGCTGGATCCTGATCTTGGACTGTACATGACTAGCCAAGGACTCTCACCTTGTCTCCAATAGCATTACTGTCTTGAGGTCCCACATGATTTGACATACAACCCCATAGTCCAGAGAAGATCCTTTCATTTCCAGTTCATTCATTTTTACTTAACACCTACTATGTTTCAAGCACTCTTCTCAGTACTAGGATACAACAATAAATGAGTAAGACTCCCTGCATTCAAAGACTTTCATCCTCACAGGGAAGATAGGACATCAATACACAAGTGGGGAACTCTTTAGTGCAAAATATCCAGTATCGATAAATCCCATGGATAAAAAACTTAAGTTAGAGAATAAGGAGTGGTATGGAGAGGGGTGTTACTTCAAGAAAAAGGGGTTAAGGAAGAAGGTGACATTCGAAAAAAGACCAGAATGGAGTCAGATAGAAAGCCATGGAGAACATACTGGCAAAGTAGAAATGAGCATGACACAATGGAGGAACAGAAAGCAAGCCACAGTGCCTGAAAGAGAGTGAGAGAAAGAGGACAGCTGCAGGAGATGAAGTCAGAGAGACAGGCAAAGACCAGATCCTGTAGATCCTTGAGGTCACAGTAAGGCATTTTGATCTTATTCCAAGTGTGGTGGACAACCAACAGAGACTTTGAAGCAAGGGAATGATATGACCCGATTTAAGTTTTTAAAACACATGAGGAGGGCATATTGTAGGAACAAGCATGAAAGCAGGGAGTCCGTCTCTGACAAGACTCTATGATAAAACACCCAACAAGAGGCAGCCATGCGTTAGATCGAGGGGTGGCAGTGGGGGGATGACATGTAGTTCTAGTCAGCAGGTTTTACAGATGAACTGACTGGAGAGTGTGAGGGAATGAGGAGTCAGTACGCGCCTTGGGCTTCTCTTAGTGCTTACCTAGTTTTTTGAAAAGTTGCCATGGAGTTGATCCCGACTCAAGATACCCCCATTGAGTAGAACTACGTAGAATTTTCAGTGGCTGAGTTTTCAGAACTAGATCACCCAGGCTCTCTCTGGGTGGACTCGAACCTCTAACCTTCTGGATAGCAGTTGTGTACATTAACACTTTGCACCACTCAGAGTCTTCAGTTTGAAAGTATGAAATGAGAAAAAGCTTTGAAGCAAAGTCACTACTTTTGGAGATAAAGTCTCTTTGCCCATGAGACTTTAGCCTAGCTCCCTAAATCACCAACTAGCATCTTACCCAAATTCAAGTTGTATGAAGAAATGACAAGTTCCATGAACTGATCTCAAACCCAAATCCACTGTCAAAGCAACCCGATATAGGGTTTCTGAAACTGTAAATCTTTATGGGAGCAGACAGCCTCATCTTTGTCCCTAAGTGGTTGGTGGGTTTAAACCATCAACCTTGCAGTTAGTAGGTCAATGCCTAACCCTCAGCTCCACCCACACTGATCTAGTAATGGTAAAATCCCAGGAGGCAAGTACTAGGCATCACTGAAGCCTATCTGAAGCCTCTGAATATACAGAAATGATGTTGTGATTATGAACTTAAGCAGAGAAATGCCCCTTCTCTTATTTGGTGTGTGTCATTGAGTCAGTTCCGACTCACAGTGACCCTGTATAGGGTTTCTGAGGAGCGGCTGCTGGCTTGAACCATTTAGCAGTCCAGTGCTTTTCCTATGACACCACACCAGAACTCTTTACTAGGCCTGCCAAAGATGTTATTACATCTTTCTATCTCCAAGACCACACCAGGCATTGCTAATCGATAATGCCATTCTTATCCACCCAAGCTAGACACTGTCTAGTGCCCCTTTTCAGCATAGCACTGCCCACAAGCACTATCAGTTCATCAGAGCCGATCTGACACGTGAATAGCATTCCGGACCTTGAATAATCATAAAGGTGTAGCTCTTCAAGATCAGACGCATCCTTAGCTATCCTTGGCCAATTCCTATCCAAGACAGCTATCAGCTACATTATGAATGGAAAGGAAACATATTTATTCAGTGCGGGCCTCATAGATACGATATTATTATATTTCAGCTTACTTTTGATGTCAGTATCAATCACACACAGGCACATTATGGCATCCAGTACCTCCTGCTGTCCACCTAAGGACTCTACTAGGCTGTTGCTAGCAGTTCTGCCACTCCTGAATGGCTCTGGGTATCTCATGCCTTAGCTTACTTCCTTCCCACTCAGGACTCAATTTCCCCATTTTTCAGGTACAGGATACTAGGTGGTAATGGGTTAGACAATATACAGGTGTAGCTCACTTTGTTGTATTCACTTCACTGAGCTTTACAGATGGTGTGTTCTTTACAGATGGAAGGTTTGTGGCAGCTCTGCATGGAGCAAGTCTATTGGTGATATTGTCCCAACAGCGTGTGCCTGCTTCATGGCTCTGTGTCACATCATTCTAACAATAATTCAGTTCAAACGTTTCCATAGTACTATTTCACACTTAACATACGGCCCAAACCCACTGCCATTGAGTTGGTTCCAACTCATAACCACCCTATATAGGCTTTCCATGGAAGCACATAGCCTCATCTTTTTCCCTTGGAGCAGCTTGTGGATTCAAATCACCAACGTTCCAATTAGCAATCCAGTGCTTATCCCACAGAGCCAGCAGGGCTCCTTCAATAGACTACAGTATAATGTGAACATACCTTTTATATGCACTGGGAAACCAAAAAATTCTTGTGACTCCCTTTATTACAATATTAACTTTATTGCAGTAATCTGGAACACAATCCGAAATAAGTCTGAGGTATGCATGTATACTTAATCCTTCCAAGGTAACAATTAGCTGATATGTAGGAGGGGGCTTCAAAGAGTTTGTGGGAAAATTCCATGAACATTTATTGCCATTTTCCACAACTTTTTTGAAGTCTCTTTATTATGCCCTCCTTGCCCCCAACACAATGCCTTAGCCTAGATAAAACAACAACTCTAATATTCTTAGGACTTCGGGTGTGGTGCTATAGGATGAGCACTGGACTGTGAACCACAAGGTTCAAACCCACCACTTGCTTCTTGGAAACAATAGACCAGTTTGATATGAGTTGAAACCAACTCGATGGCATTTAATGACAACAACAACAATATCCTTAAGAGAAAATGGTAATAATGGAAATTTCTGATGAACTTTTGGGAAGAAAGCGAATTCAGGGTCTGGGAGAGGAAGGGTTTTTAGCACTTTTACAGGCATGATACCAGATAGGTAACCATCAGATAAGTAGCCATCTGTCATTTCATGACAAAGAGAGTTGGTCCTTTTCTGTCTTTGAGGCAGAAAAAAATTGATTATTCCCAAACTCTTCTACTATTTCTACATATAGAATGCCTCACCTTCCAGGTATTACTTGGAATTGATCTCATTCACACCAAGCTACAGGATGAACAAGCTCAGGAGGGAAATTTCTTAACTGTGTATAATACCCTGACCACATCCTGCCCAGAAAAGACTGGTTGAGTTGTGGGTCACTGCCCAAGGCATCTAAATGCATAAACCTTTCTCTCTTATTTTATTTTTTTTTTTTTCCTTTTCATTGTTTAGTTTATTTGGGGTATGTACTTGGACTTTTGAGAAAATTCTGTCACCATTATCAAGACAATCTTTTTTACACATTGAAGCGCTTACTAATCCCACCCCCACAAACAGTATGACTCACCCTGAGGAGTCTGAATTGGTGTCTGATAAAGCAGTACGTTTAAACAACTGCTTTGAATATCAAGGCCCTAAATCATCCTGGTAGCAATTGACTTTTGGAACAAAGACCAAAAGTGACAGGACCCAGATATCATTTCAGAGACAGATCAGGCAAGGTCCCGGCAGGCAGTAGTGGCACGCTCACATTGTGTAACATGAAGAGAGTTATAATAAAGATATTCTTTTCAGAGAAGTGGTCAGGAGGTAGGGAAACAATGATTAGAGAAGTAAGCAACAGTAGTGCTGTCCTTACTCTCTCTAGACCTGAAGAGGAAAGGAGTTGTCAAAGAGAGGAAAAATAATGAGGAGAGGTCCCTAACACAGGCAGAAGTTAAGACGTATGGTTGGTTCCAACTCATAATGACACTGTAAAGAGTTTCTGAGACTGTAAATTTTTATGGGAGCAGAAAGTCTCATCTTTCTCCCATGGAGCGACTAGTGGATTTGAACTGCTGACCTTGTGGTTAGCAGCCCAGCTCATAATCCACTAAGCTACTAGAGCTCCTTGTCAGGGGAATAAATGCTCCTGATTTCATTCTTATATACTCACCTGGTTTCTGCTGGTACCGCCAACTGGTCAATTCCAACAAGGCAAGGAAGCCCAGTAGTGCAATTCAACAGGTCAACTTCCTAGGGCACAAAGCAGAGGGGAACGAGTTAGAGAGGGGATCTATGGGGGTAATCAGAAGACACACAGCAGCAGACATGGTACACTGGTATCTATTCAAGTTACTCAAATCTACGAAAAAGACATCTTGCTAAGCCTCCTCTAATTCTGAATTTCTATCACTCAGAAGGTGTTGGCCTTTTTCTTTCATAACTTTTTTGCTTTGTTTTGTTTTTCCCTTCCTGACTACTCAGTTATGCTCTTAATGTGTCTAGATCTAGAGTGGTAAATGGGTTTTATTTCATACGCCAATTTCAACAGTTAGATGCTGCCTACCATTCTGTATTGACACTGTAATAGACTTAGCAGGAATGGGGCTTTGTTCTATAAGCAATGTCTGCCATGGACATCAGAAGGGCAAAAAAGAGAGAAATCCTTATTAATATCTAAATAAACAGCAGAAAAATGAAGAATTGATGTAAATATCCAGATAATCTGACTAACAATAAATTTATCCAAAATACTCCCTTTAAGTGTACGCACACGTGTGTGTATGTGTACAAACATAACCTATTTATAGTAGATATAATTTGTGAATATTGCATATATTCTATCATTTTTCAGGGAGTCTGAATAGATTATGGTGATGCTTCTGCTTGTATACATTTGATGACATTTGTGTTCACAAGTCCAAATGGTGTGGCAATCTTACCAAATGATTTGCTATTCTTATATGTATTCTCTAGATTTGTGCAATCCAGTAAATTAGCTTCGAGCCATTAAATTCCAATTAATTTAAATTTCTTTTTTTTTAAATCAGGTCCCCAGTTACACTAATCACATTTGAAGTCATCAGTAGCCATATATTGATAGCACAAATACAAAACAGTATTCCATCAGCACAAAAAATTTTACTGGAAGGCTCTGTTCTAGATCCCACAGCTAAGTGCTGAACACATTCAAACTGATATTTTAATAATCCTGTTATGTACTAGGCAACAAACTAGTGTAAAACCCTTATCTCATTTAATTTTCAGAATCACCCTGTAGGGCAGAATTATCACTCCCATATAGCAGATAAGGTCCAGAGAGGTTAACTAACTTGCCTCATAACCACAAAACAGTAATTAAAAGAACTTGGATTCAAAACTAGATCTTGCTGATATCAAAGCTTAAGCTCTTTGTCATTATATCATACCTGCATAGCAATCACTACTGAATAATTCACTTGAACACCTCAGGCTTTCAAGAGACATTAACTAAGTAGAAAATATCATTTATTTCCAAAACCAGTATAATCTTTACATAATAAATATCATTTGTTGTTTATAATACAAGATAAAGCAAAATATGAGATATCTTTGAATTCACCGTTTCTCTGTATTTAGTATTGTGAATGTGAATTAAAAAGAAAATTGATATTTTTTTAATACCTGATTCACTGATATCCGTCAGGGTTCCAACAAGAAACAAATGACACACTCCACTAGATAATTGAGAAGATTTTATTCAATAAACTTATCAAGATGTGGTCACTGTTTAGGAAAACCAACAAAAGATAATAGCAAGCATGATGAGCCATTACTACCCAAAACCTGAGAAGGGTGGATGTGGAGGAAGAGAAAGGAAACTTACTAGAACCAGTGAAGACAACTGTATGGAGAAGATGCCTGATGGGAGCTAGGGTCTCGTGTATAAGGACACAGCAGCTTAAGGTGACTTGGCAGGAAAAGATCTAGATGAATCAACATTCTCACCCCACAGGTTGTCCACTAAGACAGTTCATGAGCTCAGCCTCCTAGAGCATCTAACAAGGTAAAGAAAATTGGAGCAGGGATCTGGAATGACAGATAGGAAACTGCACATTGTCTATCAGTGTTGTTTGGGGAAAGGCTGAAGACAGCAACTCATGAAGTTAATGTCACAAAAGAAACACTTAAAGCCAGGTGACCTTCAAGGTAGAAGACATGCCCAAACATCAAGTCAGCAAGTTACTGGTCTCTTCCTATCACTGATTCAAATAAAGTGACCAAATATTGGACTTCACTATAGGATTTCATCCCACCATGGTCTCCTGGTGTGGGTTAATGCACTGGCCTGCTAAGTCACTTTGAACCTCAAGGTTGGCAGTTCAAGCTCACCAGATGCTCTTCAAAAACCCGACACCGAGTTGCTATGGATCAGAACTGACTCGACGGCACTTAACAAAAATAACATGGTCAAGAATATGACAAGTATATCGTAGAGGTAAGCAGAAGCATACAGGCACTTGCCAAGAGAATTTTCTTGATGATAAAACTGCTTACTGGTCCAAGAACTAGCAGTTAGAGTCACAGTACTGAGAACAAGGAGTATGATATAATTTCAGAGCTATTCTTTGGAACAACGGAATTTAATTTTGGGGAGCTGTGGATCTGCTATTAAAAGGTCACAGTCTTGAAAACCCTGTGACCTGTGGAGGGCAGTTCTACTGCAACACATAGATCTTCCTCAGGTGGAACTGACAGGACAGCTTTTGGGTTTTGTTGTTGTTGTTGTTGTGTATGATCAACTTGCTAACCTCCGATAAACGATTCATGTTGGAGGGTTGGCCCATCATCTCTAGAGCAGGGTTGTGAAAAGAGCTGCTCTGGGTTCTTATCCAGCCCTGGCCTTTGTCATTAATTTGCTGTGTGAATCCAGGAAAATTATGTCTCATCCTTCCTATTTTATTCTTCATCTGTCTAAAAAAAGGACTCAGGGCTGAGGAGTAGTATGTTAGCAAGTTGCTAAACAAAGTGGTGCGAGAATACAAATGAGGAAACTAAGAACAGACACTTACCAGTGATGACCCAAGTGTTGAGTAATATTGAAAATTATATAGCAAGAAAAATAGAGAAATCAAAATGTTTTCCTCGTCAATTTTCCACCATGATTTTTACTTCATGGAAAGCAGAGCAATGTGTGAGTCATTTTTCCTTTGCACACATTCACTTTCATGGACTTCTCAAAAAAAGGGAAGTTTCTCTCAACAGAGAAGTTCCAATGTCAGGCTGAGTCCGAAGGCAACATCTTCTCACACAGGCCCTTTTGCCTCTTCTCAATCCTGCCTTCTTCGTCCACCGCCCCTCACTTCCACCTAAGCCTTCTCTCAGAAGACCCCACTTGCCTCGATTAGAAAACAAGGCCCCACCTCTCGATTATTTTCTTCTGTTGGACCCTGGTGATAACAAACACCAGAAATATTACAAAGCCAAGAGCCCAGCACTAACCACAGTGTTTAGAAGGATTGTTGTTTTGATGAGGTGATGCTAAATAGACAGCTGCCATCAAGTTGAGTCGTGTGACATTATGTACAAGAAAGCACAATAGTGTCTAATCCTGATTCATCCTCATAATTGCTGGCATGTTTGAGGCCATTGCTCCGGTCATTGCACCAATCCATCTCACCAAAGGTCTCCCTCACCTCACAAACTGTCCCTCTGTTTTACCAAACATGATGCCCTTCCTCTAGCAATTGATCCCTTCTGATGACGAGCCCAAAGCGAGTGAGTCAGAATAATGGTCAGTTGTGATCCATAAAGGTTTCATTGGCTAATTTTCAAAAGTAGATTTCCAGGTCTTTCTTCCTAGTCTGTCTTAATCTGGACACTCCGCTGAAACCTGTCCATCATGGATGACTATGACAGGATTGGAAATACTGATGGCCTAGCTTCTTGCATCACAGCAACATGCAAGTCACCACAGTACGCCACACTGACAGACAGGTAGTGGAAGATGATATTAATAAGACAGAACTCAAAGAAAACTCTTAAAACTTACTGAAGAAACAAAGCAAAAAATATCCCACTGCCATCGAGTCAATTCTGACTCATTGCAACTTCATATAGGGTTTTCAAGACTTAACGTCTTTACAGAAGAAGACAGTCTCATATTTCTCCCATGGAGTGTTGGTAGGTTTGAACTACTGACCTTGAGCTGAGCGGTGCCCAACCCACAACCACACCAAGGCTCCTTCACTAAGCTAAGAAGTGCCAGTCAACAGTAATGCAGAATAGCCCAGGGCAAAAAGGAAGGTACTTGCTTCCATAAGGTGAGACCTTGTGCTGAAGATATGTGGCAACCAATGTTAAGTGACAATTCTAGGGAATTTAGTAAAAAGGCTTTCCACATGACATGAGGGGAAAAGATCAAGTTTTGATAGAAGTAGAAAGCATCCACCAGGGCGGAATGATAATTAGAGATAATTATCATCAATTATGAAGGTGCCAGAATACTGGTGTCTACCCAACAAGTTACAGTAGAGTCAGTCCGCATTTTTAATGACTTTTAATGTGCCATTTCCATGTCGTGGCTGATGAATCTTTCACAGACAATCTCAGTGCATTCACAGAGCAATCTGGTTCAACTGAGGTCAAAGAAAGTAAAAGGTATGTTCCCCTTAGAAACTCATTTCCTTGAATGAACCTTAAATTAGTGACTTAAGTGAAGCAACACAGAGCACTAAAGATCAGCAATAAACATCAGAGTTCAGGTCCTGTCCCTGCTCTTTCAAGCCGTAGGAATGTGAGCACATTTCCTTTGTTGAGCCCCAGTACCTTCAGCTGTAGAATAGGGATAGCTCTCTCTGTCCTAGGCACTACACAGCTCTGTTGTGAACCTCAAACAACACAACACACAAATGGGCATTGCAGATTAAAGGAATAGACTTGCATTATAAGATTACTATTGCTCTTGGATAAGGACAGTTTGCTAAATATTGAATGGCTGCTTCACTTAGCTGAACAGATGACAAGTGGGGGTTAATCAGTACACACCCGGTCACCCCTGAGGCTTGGTGAGTCAGAGCCCAGAGCACGAGGCCCAGATCATGGGCCCCATGGGACCAGCTCATCTGACCTGAGTAGCAGGGGCCTCCAAGTTAAAGAAATCTGGGACTGAAGCCCATCTCTAGCCCTTCCATACTAGACATTTACCTCTCCAGCCTCCATTTCCCTATCTCTAAAAATGGAAGAAGTAACATTACTTTCCAGGGTTGTTGTGAGATTAAGGCACCTAATCTCTGGTACACAGTAGGATTATCACAAATATACAAAATAATTGTTACGAGAAGAGATGGCAGCTTTAACCTTTACCTGTTAGTTTGTAAATGCTTGTATACATGATTTTTGTGGACAATTTGCAGAGAATCTCCCTACTTCTAGAGAAAAATAAATAAATCTAATAGACATTTGCACTAATAATGGGTCATTTACATCTAAAATGCATTAAAGACAAACAGCTTAAATATAAAATACTAAAGTACATTATAAACCTACTTTGGATAGTTCCTTTTCTTACAATACAGTCCCTGAGACATCAGAAAGAAAGTTTTGATAATTTGACCTAAACTGGCCACAAGGCTGCCCTGATTTTATTATTCCCATGTTCAAAATAGTCATTTCTCCTCATCCTCAGCCACCACCCTTTTTGCCTACCACAGTAAACCCTTTCCAAACTTCTGCATCACTTGGCACCTACATTTGGTCCAATGCCCCAGTCAAACTGCACATCTCCTTATTTCCCAAATTCCCCTTCAGCCCGGGAAACTGGGATGCCATGTGAGATCAGGTGACCAGGAAACACACAATGACACCCTGACACTTGTGTGCAGAAGGCTTACTGGGGAGTCCTGTGTGGAAGCGAGGGAAGTAGGATGGAAGCGAGTACTTGGTAGATTCTGCCTGCTTTCCAGGGCTGCAGTAAATGTGTGAAACCAGACATTCCTCCCACAGCACTCTCTTTATTTCTATACTGAGCACAATAATCCAGTGCGATAGCCACACAGAACTCAGATACCATAGTCACAGTTATGGGCTTTATTAGGGAAGCTGGTATGTTACAATTTTGCGTCAGAAATACTCAGGGCACAGTTGTTCCAATCAGGTTCTGATAAATGCCCATAGGACACATAAACCTCAGTCTGCAGGCACTACTTGGTTCTAACTCCAAGGGTCAGCAAACCCAGCTCCCCCACTTAAGTGCCTAGCGGAACCCCACTCTACAAGCAAGCCTCCTGTCCAAAGTCACTCAGCTTTACTTGCTCTGTGAACTGGGAAGTCCACTCTCTGTTTGGTGCTCTGATTCCGGGCTCCACTGCAGCTGCTCTTATGGCACTCCTTCGGTGTCACAGCTCTTTGTCCTTGGGTCAAGGAGGTTCAATGTGAAAGGGACCCTTTAGGGTTATTGAGGCAAGGGACTTCAACCCCACAATAACCAGTTACTAGAGGTGCTCAGAGAAAGACTCAGCTACAGACCACCAACAGCAAACCTTATTGGCAGCTGGGGATGTAAGTGCTTACTACATTCACTACTCAAATTTCCAAACCACTGCCTCACCACAAAGTCTCCCTGCTCCCTCTTTATACTGGAGATATGGCTGCTGCATCGATGAAACACTCCAAAGTGACTCTTGCCCTTGCTACTGAGTTCAGAGGTTAACAAGTCAAGGCACATGCAACTTCTCAAAATTCCAGAGAATTCAGAGAATGAGAAAATTAATAGCTTTTAAACACAGGCAGTGATGCACATCTTTATAGTTAAAATTTCCAAAACCTCAGCAACTTTAGGTATATTTAATGCTTCTTAGTCCAGTTCCTCATTTTGTTTGTGGGAAAGATTATCTCATCTGCAACAGTACAACTTTATTCTTACACAATATCCATTAGGATTTTCATTTCCTTTATTTGCTGTATATTTTTACTTTATAAAATATTCTCTTAAAAATATAATGAGTACTATAATATGAAAGGGAAAAAATGAGTCTAGACAAAACCAAAACCAAACTCATAGCCAATGAGTCAATTCCAACTCACTTAGCTGAACGTAGCTGAACATATGACAGCGACCCTGTATAGGGTTTCTGAGGCTGTAAATCTTTACAGGAGCAGAAAGCCACATTTTTCTCCGGCAGTCTAGACCAGCAGGGTCAAATGAGTAAGAAATCTTCCAAATAACCCAAGTGAAAATATATCTTCCACAAAGAAAATAAGATTGTAAAACACAAGTATGCATTACTCTGGTAGTCTCTGCTTTCAGTCAAGATCCATCTGACATTAACAGGGATACCCCTAGTTTGAGTCCTCTTCTGAATCCAGCTTGAATTTCTGACAACTCATTGTTGATATACTACTACAACCATTTTTAAATTATCTTCAGCAAAATTTTACTTGTATATGATATTAGTGAGATTATTCAATGATTTCCACATTCCATTAGGTCACCTTTCTTTAGAATAGACACAAATAGGGATTTCTTCCAATCAGTGAATCAGATAGCTGTCTTCCTAATTTCTTGGTATAGATGAGTGAGCACCTCCAGTAAAATATTTTGTTGAAACATTTCAATTTGTAGTTCATCAATTCCTAGAGACTTATTTTTATCATGTCTTCAAAGAAGTCTAAACTTCTTTCACTTTCACTGGTTCTCAATCATATGCTAGCTTTTGAAATGGTTAAACATTAACCAGTTTTTTTAATACCGTGATTCATTCTATTTCTTCCATCTTTTGCTGATATTTCCTGCATCACTCAATATTTTGCCAAAAGAATCCTTCAATACTGCAACCCTATGAACAAAAGATTGAATTTTTGCTCAGTTCTTTCAGCTTGAAAAATGCTGAGGATGTTCCTTCCTTTCACTTTTCTAACTCCATGTCTTTGCACATTTCATTATAATACTTTGCTTATTCTTCTTGATCTACCCTTTGAAATGTTCTGTTCAGCTCTTTTACCTCATCATTTCTTCAACTCACTTTAGCTTCTCTATATTCAAGAGTCCGTTTCAGAGTCTCTTCTGACATCTGTTTTGATCTTTTCTTTCTTTCTTGTCTTTTTAATGACCTTTTTGTTGGCTTTATATGATGCTCTTGATATCATCTCTCAACTCCTCTGGTCTTCAGTCATTAGTGTCAAACACATCAAATCTCTTTTTGAGAAGATCTGTAAATTAATGTAGGATATAATCAAGTTCATATTTTGGCTCTTTTGGACTTACTTTAATGTTCTTCATCTTTAGCCTGAACTTTCATATGTACAATTGATGGTCTGTTCCACAGCCAGCCCCTGGCCTTGTTTTGACCAATGATATTGAGCTCCTACATTGTCTCATCCCACAAATGTAGTCAATTTGATTCCTGTGCATTCTATCTGTAGAGGTCCATGTGTACAGTCACTGTGTAGTTGAAAATAGGTATTTGCAAAGAATAAGTCAGTAATCTCGCAAAAGTTTTTCATGCGATTTCCAGCACCATTTCTATCACAAAGATCATATTTTCCAACTACTGATCCTTCCTCTTTGTTTCCAACTTTCACATTCCAATCACCAGTAATTATCAAAGAATCTGGATTGCATGTTTCATCAATTTCAAGCTCAGAAGTTGATTGTTGTTGTTGTGAAGTGCTGTCGAGCTGGTTCCAACCCTGTAACGACCCTGTATAGGGTTTCCGAAGAGCAGCTGGTGAGCTTGAACTGCTGACCTTGCAGTTCAAATGGCTTTGCAGTCTGGCACATTAACCCACAGTGTCACACCAGGACTCCGAGAATTGGATAGAATTCTTTAATTTCTTCATCATTTGATTTAGTGATTGATACATAAATCTGAATAACAGTAGTATTAACTGGCTTTCCTTGTTGAGGTAAGGATATTATCCTATCACAGACAGCATTATATATCAAGATTGATCTTGAAATATTCTAACAACGAACATGACACCATTCCTCTTCAATTTGTCATTCCCAGCATAGTAAACCAATATGTCCAATTCAAAATGCCCAGGACCAGTCCATTTCAGTTCACTGATGTCTAGGATAGTGATCTTTAAGCATTCCATTTAATTTTTGACAACTGCCAATTTTCAGAGTTTCATACATCATACATTCCACGTTGGGATGTTTGCAGCTGTTTCTTCTCATTTTGAGTTGTGCCCCATTAGCAAATGAAAGTCCTGAGAACTTTGTTCCATCCATATCATTAATGTTAACTCTACTTTGAAACGGCAGCTCTCTGCAGTCATATTTTGAGTGACTTCTAGCCTGAGTGGCTCATCTGCCAGCACTCTATCTGACAATGTTTCATTGCTATTTATAATGTTTTTAATAGCTAACCTTTCATAGTGGTCCACCTCTCCTTCCTAGTCTTAGTCTGGAAGCTCCACTGAAACTTGTCTACCGTGGATGACCCTGCTGGCATTTAAAATACTAGTGGCAGAGCTTCCAGAATCACAACAACACACAAGCCACCACAGTATGACAAACTGGTAGATAAGTGGTAGTTCCAGTGAATGTAAGTCCCCAAATCCATCCTAACATCACTTTCAGTTTCCATCCAGTCAATTCTGACTCATTATGAACTCTGAGTGTCAGAGTGGAATTCTGCTCCATAGGGTTTTCAATGACTGATATCTGGACGATCACCAGGCCTTTCTTCCAAAGTGTCTGTGGGTGGACTTGAACCTCTAACCCTACAGTTAGCAGTCAAGTGTGCTAACCATCTGCATGATCCAGGAACTCATTCTATTTTTAAGTTCCCTGCAAAAGTTGGACTATAGAGGGAGTAGAGCATTGTCTTAATAGTACTCTCTCAGCCCCATCATCAGTGTATAATTTCTATTTCACCTCCTATGTGCCTGATGCTCAAACCTGACCTCACTGCCACAGGAAGACACGTGTGATGCAGTCTTCTCCATTCCATCGCTTAGACTTAAGTTCTTCTCTGAAATGTCCAGGCTCTTAAGCTTTGGGAACTCAGTCCCTTGCAGTAAAAGTCTTAATGTTCAAGAGCTCTATCTCTCTTAGAGGAACACGGGTGGTACTATAGGAAAAGCACTGGACTGCAGGCCACAGGGTTGGCAGTCCAAACCAACCAGTCACTCCATGGGAAAATGATGAAGTTTTCTACCCCTATAAAGATTTACAGACTCAGAACCCCTATACAGAGTCACTATGAGACAGAACTTACTCAATGGCCCCTAACAACAACAACATCTCTCTTAGAACTTTAGAAAATAAATTTAGAAACTCAATTGACTTCTATGTATCATCTGTTTTGGCCTTGTTCCTAAAGCAATAAATTCCACTGACACAATGGCTGAAGGGCAATAAAAGTATAAGGCAACTATGAGAAACAAAACAAACATAATAAACCTTCGTTTTCACACACATTTATCTTTTTGCACACATCTTGGCAGAGTTCTTACAATACCCAAGACAAAGACCAGACAGAGGCCTATAACATAATCTACACTGACAAAACAAATCAATTCCTGTGACTTATATATCTATAATTAAGATGTACATATTTTCTTCCAAAATATAAAGTAGGAGGAAATATTTGATAAGCCAGCCTATGCATAAATATAACGATTATACCCAAACTAGACAGACACCACAAGAATATAAACTACAGGTCAATACCTCTTATGAATATAAAAGCAAACAACCTCAATGGAATGCTAGCAAATGGAATCCCACATATTAGAGGAGTCATACACTCTGACCAGGAATGCAGAGATGGTTCAACATTAGAAAACCAATCAATATAATGTCCCCATCAACAGAACAAAGGGAAAGACCAAATATCTATGATCATCTCTATGGATACAGGAGAAGAATTTCATAAAGTCCAACAACTTACTTACTGAAAATCTTAAAGAACGTTGAAATCAAAGGGAAATTACTCAGTGTGATTCAAGGCATATATGAAAGTCAATAGACAGCATTATACTTAATGGAGAAAAATAGAAAAATTTCCTCCTTGAAATCAGGAGCAAAACAAGGGTATATACTATCACTACTTTTATTCAATATTGTATTAGAAATCCTAGCCAGAGCAATAAGACAAAAAAATAATAATAATAATAATAAAGGGAATCTAGTTTGGAAAAGAAGAGCTAAAATTTAGAGTCCTGGTGTAGCACTGTAAGATAAGCAAGGGACTGCTAACTGTACTGTCAGCAGTTTAACCTCACCAGCTGTTCCTTGGAAGCCCTATACAGGGTCACTATGAGTCAGAATGTAGTCAATGGCACTTACCAAGAAATAACAACATAAATAGAAACTCCCAAAGAGTTCATTAAAAAACTTATTGTTATTGTTCAGTACTTGGTCATTATGAGTCAGAACTGCTATTTATAACAAAAAGACAAACATTACTTAATACCATTAATGTAAAAGTTTAAGAAAAGTCTTCCAAACTAAAAATGTTGTGTGTGAGAACAATTTATAACAATGACCAAAAAAAAAAAAAAAAAAGAGGGTAGGGGGCTAAGGCTGCTTATGTATAACCAAACTCCTCATGGGATTTGGTTCCTTGATTTGGAAGTTTGGAGTTTCATGGAACATACTAGTTAGTTAGTCTACTAATGTGTTTACTGCTTCTATTCTGCCTCCTAGTCCAACGCATAGTGGCTGGGGTTTCAAAAGCATGCAAATGGCCATCAAAGTCACAACAGTTAGTCTTTACTCAACTGGAGCAATAGAAGAAGCAGAGTCAGGAATAGGAGGAGGAGATGGAATGTGCAGCTAACTGCCTCCATGAATAACTGACTCCTCTGATATAAGACCAGAACTGGATGATGCCCAACTACCATTACTGCACATTTAGATCAAAGATTCCATAGAAGAATCTTAATCAAAGAGGGGAAATGCAGAACAGAATTTAAAATCCTCAGGGACTCTACACTTTCTGGAGCCATGAAGGGTGGATGAATCCCTGCTGAAATGAATGCCCTAAAATAATTTTTAAACCTTAAACTAAAACTATCCCTTAAAGTTATCTTAAGACCAAGCAATAGAGATACTTGATCCAAGATGGCAGACTAGATAGATCATCTACAAAAAGACTGAGAAATCAAATGAAATAGCTATATATGATAATCTTGGAAACCTGACCTTCAAAGGAAAGGATAAAGAAGTAGACCACACTCACTATCTGAAAACCTACTATACAGTCACAGTAGTTAAAACAGCCTGGTAATATATGACAGACCTATAGACCTGTGGAACAGAATGGAGAAGCACAAGAAAATTCATCCACCTATGGGCAATTGACTTACAGCAACACCATGGGATATAGCAGAATGCTTCCTAGGGTTTCTGAGCCAATAAATCTTTACAGGAGCAGAAAACCTCATCTTTCTCCTGTAAAGCAGCTGGTAGGTTTGAACCACCAACCTTAAGTTAGAATTGACTTGATGACAATGAGTATGGACAATTGGTCTTAGACCAAGAGCCCAAATTCATTAAGTGAGGAAGAGACAGTCTCTTTAATAAATGGTGCTAGCAAAGGAGTCCTGGTGTGGCACAGAGAGTTAATGTGCCAGACTGAAAAACCATTTGAGCTGCAAGGTCAGTGGTTGAAGCTCACCAGTTGTTCCTCGGAAACCCTATGGGTCAGAATCGACTCAATAGCACTTCACAAAAACAATAACAAGCAAAGCTAGATATCCATTTCAGAAGGACCCATATCTCATTGTTGTTGTTAGGTTCCATCAAGTTGGTACCGACTCATAATGACCTTATGCACAGCAGAATGAAACACTGCCTGATCCTGGGACAACCTCACTATTGTCGCCACACTTGAGCCCATTGATTCTGCCACTTTGCCAATCCATCACGCTGGGAGTCTTCCTCTTTTTCTCTGACCCTCCACCTGACCAAACATGATATCCTTCTCTAGCAACTGGTCCCTCCTGACAATATGTCCAAAGTATGAGAGACAAAGTTTGGCCATCCTGGCCTCCAAGGAACACTATGGCTGTGCTTCTTCCAACACAGATCTATTGGTTCTTTTGGCAGCCCATGGCACTTTCAATATTCTCCTCCAACACCATAACTCAAAAGCATCAACTTTTCTACAGTCTTTCTTACTCAATGTCCAGCTTTCGCATGCATCCGAGGTTATTGAAAATATCATGACTTGGGTCAGCCACACCTTAGTCCTCAAGCTGGCATCTTTGCTCTTCAACATTTTACAAAGGTCTTGTGCAGCAGATTTACCTAATGCAATACGTCATTTGATTTCTTGACTGCTGCTTCTGTGAGTTTTGATAGTTGATCCAAGAAGAATGAAGTCCTTGACAACTTCAATCTTTTCTCCATTGATAAGAATGTTGTTTATTGGTACAGTAGTGAGGATTTTTGTTTTCTTTACATTGAGATGCCATCCATATAGAAGGCTGTGCTCTTTGATCTTCATCAGTAAATATTTTAAGTCTTCTTCACTTTCGGCCAGCAAGGTTGTATCATCTGCACATCTCAGGTTGTTAATAAGTCTTCCTCCGATCCTAATACCACATTTTCTTCATAGAACCCAGTTTCTAGGATTATTTGCTCAGCATACAGGTTGAATACGTATGGTGAAAAAATACAACCCTGTCGCACACCTTTCTTAACTTTAACCATTCAATGTTCCCATGTTCTGTTCAAACAACTGCCTCTTGGTCCATGTACAGATTCCTCATGGGTACAATTAAGTGCTCCTAAATACTCATACTTTACAATGTTGTCCATAGATTGTCATGATCCACACAATCGAAAGACTTTGCATAGTCAATAAAACATAGGTAAACACCTTTCTGATATTCTCGGTTTTCAGCCAAGATCCATCGGACACCAGCAACGATATTCCTCATTCCACAGCCTCTTCTGAATCCAGCTTGAACCTCTGGACCCATATCTCATATATAAAAATGAACCCAAGATGGATCAAATATCTAAGAGTAAAACCTAAAACTATGAAGTCCATAAAAGAAAAAATATGGATAAACTTAGGGTATAAAAACACTATAAAAAAAAACTGGAAATGGACAGCAGAAGGCAAACTAGATGACTGGGATTTCCTAAAAATTACACCTTTGTGCATCAAAAGATTTCTCCAAAAGAATTTAAAAGAGAACCAACAGATGGTGGGGGTGGGGGGGTGGGGGGTGGATAATTTTTGGCAATGACATATTGGACAAAGAACTAATCCCTAAAAGTTATAGAGTGTTTCAATATCTCAGCAACAAAAGGACAAACAACCCAATTAAAACATGCAGGTTGGATATGAATAGACACTTCACCAAAGAGACGTTCAGGCAGCCAAGAAATAGATGAGGAAATGCTTGTGATCATTTGCCATTAGAGAGACGTAAATCATAAAACAATGAGAAACCATCTTACCCCAGTATTAAGAGCAAAGTTAAAAAAAAAAAAAAAAAAAACAACAGAAAACAACAGATGCCAGTGAGTATGTGGAGAGAATGGAATTCTTATACACTGCTGGTGGGACTGCAAAATGGTGCGACCACTGTGGAAAACAATATGGAACAGTCTCAAAAAGGTGGAAGCGTTAATACCATCTAATCCAGCAATCTTAATACTAGGTACAGATCCTAGAGAAGTAAGAACTGTCATACAAATAGATATATACATACCAATGTTTATCGTAACATTGCTCACAATAGCAACAGAAAAAATGGAAACAACCTAAATGTCCACCAGCAGATGATCAGATTAACTACTGTACAAACAAAATATGGAATACTGTGAAACATTAAATGAATCTCAAAACACCTTACAACATGGATGGACCTAGAGGACTTTGCTGTTGTTGTTGTTGCTGTTGTTGTTGTTAAGTGCCATCAAGTCGATTCCAACCCTTAGTGATCCGGTATAGGAGGATTTCCAAGGAAAGACTGGTGAGTTTGAACCCCTGACCTTGTGGTTCAAACAGACTTTGCAGTCAAGCGCATTAATCCGCAGCACCACACCAGGACACTATACTGAGTGAAATTAGTTAGCCACACACAAAAAAAAAAAAATTTTAATAGCCATAGGACATGAACAGACACGTCATCAAGGAAGAGATGTAGGCAGTCAGCAAACAAGAAGAAATGTTTGTGATCATTAGCCACTGCTGTTGTTGTTAAGTATCATGGAGTTGATTCCAACTCATAGTGACCCTGCACAGGGTTTCTGAGACTGTAAATCTTTACAGGAGATGCAAATCAAAACAACAATGAGATATCATCTCACACCAGCAATAACAGCGAAGTTTAAAAATGTAGAGAACAGTAAATGCTGGCGGGGATGTGGAAAGACTGGGACTCTCCTACATTGCTGGTGGGAATGCAAAATGGTCCAAGCACTCTGGAAAACAGTATGGCATTTCTTCAGAAATTTGGAAATAAAAACACCTATGATCCAGCAATTCCTCTACTTGGTATTTATCCACAAGAAATATGAGTCATAACATGAGTAGATATATGCACACCAATGTTCATAGCAGCACTATTTACAATAGCAAAAAGATGGAGACAGCCTAAGTGCCAATCAATAGAAGAATGGATAAACAAACTTAGGTACATACACATAATAGAATATTATGCTACCTTGAAGAATAACAAGGAAGCTATAAGCCACTGCATAACATGGATGAACCATGATGGCATATTATGCTGAGTGAAATTAGTCAGTCATAAAATGACAAATACTGTATAAGACCATTATCATAAAAGGTTAAGAAAAGATACCCATACTAAAAGGGAAAAAAAAATTATTTGTTGGTTAGCGGTGGGAGTGGGGTAGGGAGGATTGGGGGAGGTGAAGGGAGGTGATGATAGAGCACAGGGTAGGGGGCAGACATATCATAGTTCAGGTGTTGGGAGGGCAATACACAAGAAGGAGTTTGGGGGTGGAAGAACAAGGTTGATAGGGGAACACAGACAGGTGTGCATGGGCTCAAGGGGTCAGAGGTAAATAGTGATGCATGTTCAACCTTGGAACAACAGGGCTCTGTGATACAGGGATTGAGGCATAGTCTGAAGAGGGGAGATAATACTAAGATGCTTGGCTGTCTTATGAATATTGGTTTCCCTTGTCTACTATTGTAAAATAGACACTTGAGTGGGATAGAAAGGGATGTTGGGAAACATGATCACAGAAAGCTTGTAAGCCTGTCTTCAGCCTATAACTGACAAGAATATCTAAAAGAGGTTCTAGAACTTGCCCAGTGAAATAGGCCTCTTGCGGAACCTTTGCAGTACATAGGACCTTAGGTGGAATCCTGAGACCCATTCAGAACCTTCTGAGGTGGGAAATTCCCACTAGAAAGGAAAAGCAGACTAGCCTGAATAACTAGAGGATACATCTTCAAAGAAAGATGAGCAGGAAAAACCCAAAACAAAAATGGCTACTACAAGAATAAGCAATTTGTTCACCAGGCAGCCATCAAGGCAAGCAATCAAGTCCCTTCAGGACAAACCCCCTATAAGACTGAAACTCAAAAGGAATACATGCGCAGTCATGTAAGCTTGC
>NW_006408538.1:4625293-4673493 GCF_000296735.1 Chrysochloris asiatica
GGGCTGTGTGCTAACGACTGGTGGGGGAGGCAGGCTTGTAGGGTATACCCTTTGGTTGGTTGATGATACATGTAGGGGATTGTAACCATGATAATGAAATGATATACAATAGGAAGAATGTAAAGCTAATGCTCTCCCATGTAAACGATCATGTAATTCACAATGAAACATTTTTTTTAATGATTAAATTTTTTTTAAAAAAAGGGAAGAAGTATGTTTTGTAATCAAACATCCTACAGATGAAAAAGGTAAAGGCTTGGTTTGAGTTTCAACCGTTTTATAGTGTAAAAAGCAAAGCAATAGATAACTGTTCAAAGTAGATTAGTATTAAACATGTTTTCTAAAAAGTTTTTAAAAAATAAATAGAGAGAAATACTGTTAACTGATGGTACATGGAGGGGATCATAATCATCGTAATGAAACAAAGTATATGATTTGTTGAATGTATAGCTTGTATTGTATGAGACCACTATCATAACATGTCAAGTAAAGGCTTTCACACAAAAAGAAACCAGCTTTGATGGTTACCAGGGATGGGAAAGGAATAAACAGTAAATCAGTAACTAGAAGGGTGCTGCTCTTTAGTGCCATCAAGTCTGTTCCAACTCAATTCAACCCTGTATAGGGTTTCTGAGGAGCAACTGCTAAGTTTGAACTGCCGACCTTGGGATTCACAGTTTAGTGCTGATTCTACAGCACTATGTTGTTGTTGTTGTTGTTAAGTGCCATCGAATCGGGTCCGACCCATAGTGACCCTGTACAGGGTTTCCGAGGGTGTAAATCTTTACGCGAGTAGAAAGCCTCATCTTTCTCCCGCGGAGCAGCTGGTAATTTCGAACCGCTGACCTTAAGGTTCGCAGCCCGATTCGTAACCACTACGCTACCAGAGCTCCTTATAGACACATATTAATTTGGGTGAAGGGGAAGGTAATATGCAACAAGAGGATATCAGAAAAAAATTTTGATAAAGGTAAAAGAAGACACTGGGAGGATTACAAGAGTTGGAGGCAACAGAGGTAAACAGAAAATTCTGTAACAATAATAATCTATGAGTGGATACATGGAATCCTGGTGTGGCACTGTGGGTTAATGCACTGGGCTGCAAAGTCTGTTTGAACAGCAAGGTCACCAGTTCAAGTTCACAAGAAACTCCTCGGAAACCCTATACAGGGTTGCTATGAGCCGACTGGAGGGCACTTAACAACAACTATGAGTGATAGACATAGATAGACAGACAGTTGAAGCTGTGGGAAGGAGAATGAGACTATGCTTACAAATACACATATATACATAAATTTGAAAAAGGATATTTCTACATATATGTTTATATGTGCTTCAAATATATCCATGAATATATAGTTGAGTGTAGAATCCTGGTGTGGCGTTGTAGGATAATGCACTGGACTACAAGGTTGATTTGAGCCACAAGTTTAGCAATTCAAACTCAGCAACTGCTCTTCGGAAGCCCGATACAGGCTCTCTATGAGTCAGAACCAACTTGATGGCACTTAACAATAACAATATAGTAGAGCACACAGAAAGCAAAGTTATGAGAATGTGTTAACCATAACCAAACACCTTGAAGGAAGGATTCTCTGGGTCTGGGGGCTCAGGACCATAGTCTTGGGGGACATCAGGGCCAATAGCCCACAAAGAAAATGCCACTTTAATGAGTAGTGACTGGGGTGATAAAAACTGATAAGAGGCCATCAGGGTGTAACTATTGGTCTCTCCCTACCCAGAGCAAAGAAGAGTGGAGAAAACAAAAATGCTTGCAAACAGTCCAAAGGACTAATAGGCCAAGCAGACCTCAGCCACCACTACCCTGAGACCAGAACAACTACCAACCCCTCTAAAAGGAAACACATTAGAACATTCTGGATAGAGTGGGAATAAAATGTAGAATAAAACTCAAAATCATAAAAAAAAAAAAAAAAAGGTCAGGCTTTACCGATTGGCTAGAAACTGCTGGAATTTCCAAGCCATGGCCCTTGGTCACGTTTCACTCTGGAATCTGAACTCACCTCCCTGGATTCAATTTAGTCAGCCAAACAATAAGCAAGTCTACCAAGGTGAACAGAGACTCTAGGGAAGTGTGAACTCAGAACAGTTAACCAAAGGAGATCAAAAGGGCAGCATCTGCCCAAGAACAAAGTTCCAAAACAAAGAAGAATGGAAATGGGCAACAAAGAGTAGACGTACCATGAGTGATGTTACATGGTAGGAACTGCAGTCAGTGACATGAAGCAAAATGTGCTGTGGATTACTGAATGAATTGTGGAATAGAATACTAATTTGCTCTGTAAACATTTGCCCAAAGCACAATAAAAAGTTTAAAAACAAAATGAACAACAGTTGAGTTTAACTAGAAAAAAGTCTGCTTTGAGAACTATGCTCTTTAAAAAAAATAAAATAAAATCCATGTAGTAGCAAATTGATAAACTGATTAGATTAGGAACCTCAGGGGGCAGTGAGTTTACGTTAATGAAGGAGAAACAACTCAGGAAAAGCAGGTGAGAATGGGTGTAGAATCCAGAGTGTACGCAATGTCACTAAACTGTACATACAGAAAGTGCTGAAATGGTGTATGTTTTGCTGTGTATTCTCAACAACAGAAATAAATAACATTTGGTGAGAAAAGATGTACGTATCAGTAGTTACTAAATAAAACATGATGAAAATATCTAAAGTATAAAATATCTTCATTAAGGAAATTCTATTCCATTAATGTACCATTTAGTAAAGTACTGTGGCTCTGTAGGATAAGCACTGGACTGTAAACCACAAGATTGGTGGTTTGAGTTCACCAGCCACTTCGCTGCCGCAAAGATTTACAACCTCAGAAAACCTATACAGGGTCACTATAAGTTCAAACCTATGTGACAGCACTTAACAACAACAAAAACAACAATATACTATTTGTTCTCTGACCTCAACTCAAGAAAAATACAAGACATCTATCCTCTATTATTTTGGTTCTTCAAAGAAAATATTTCAAGAAGCCACACTCCTCTCATACATAAAGATCCTTTTCTAAAGTCTCCCTTCTGTAAAAAGTATGAGGTGACTTAGGGACAGTTAAAATATCTCACACTGAGTTTTAAGGGCTGATGACATAAGCCAACACCAAGGAGCACTGACAATTTGCCTTCTTGTTTTTAACACTGGTTTAAAAAGGAATACTTTCTATCTTGGTCCCCTTCACCGCCCACAAAAAAAAAAAAAAAATCCAGGAACTAAAAAAAGTACTGAGTAAATATTCAGTCTCCAAGCAAAGACTACAAATCATGTCTAGTCACCTAGGGATCGCCAGTTACTTGTTGTCAAGTTCATTTCAACTCACAGTGACCCCCTGCGTACAGAGGGAAGAGCACTGCAGAACGGTTTCAAGGCTCTGACCTTTTAGAACAAGATGGTCAGGACTTTCTTCTGAGGAGCTTCTGGATGCATTCAAACCACCAACCTTTTTATAAGTAGTCAAGTGTTTAATCATTTGTTTCACCCAGGGAATCGTTATAGCCAGGCAGATACAGCATATCATCCTGGCACTTCAGGGAGGAAACACCATCTGAGAGTAAGCGGGGGGCAGGGCACTGATGTCTGTAGAGTACCTCACAGGGTACAACATACTCTTCCATATGTTTTCTCATTGGACCCTGAAAACAGCCTCTGAGGTAGATGAGGTAGGCAGATTGTATTATCATTCCTGTTTTACAGTAGATAAAACTGACTGTCAGAGAGACAATGACATCTCATGCACCGTCACATAGGAAATATGTGATACTCTTATTGCTGTTAGGAGCCATTGAGTCCTTTCTGACTCAGTGACCCTATGCACAACAACATAAAACACTGCCCGGCCGTGTGCCATCCTCACAATTGTTTCTATGCTTGAGCCCATTGCTGCTGCCACTGTGCCAATCCATCTTGTTGGAGTCTTCTTTTTCACTGACCAAGAATGATGTCCTTCTCCAGGGGACTGGTCCTTCCTGATAATATATCCAAAGTTTGAAAGACAAAGTCTTATCATCTTGCCTTCTAAGGAGCATCCTGGCTGTACTTATAAATGATGAGTTAGGATTAAATCCAAATCAGCTGTTCTGATTCCAAATCCCACATTCTTTTCACCAAAGCACAAGAGCTTCTCCAATTAAACGCACACAGATTTGGAAGTTGTCACTATTCCCCTGTGATAACATTCCTATCAACAAACAATGTGTCTTCTTTTGCATAGCTATTGAAGTAGAGAATGCTTCTATTTACCCAGGTTGTGTTTCTTTTCTCCTTTCAGTTGTTGTTAAGTGCATTTGAGTCAGTTCTGAGTCATAGAAACCCTCTATAGGGTTTCAGAGGAGTGGTTGGTGACTTTGAACCACCTACCTTGTTGTTCAAACCTAACCCTCACTCCTTTCTGTACATACTACAAAAGTCTCTGCCCTCCCTAGATGGAGCAACAAAACTGCACTATGGCCAGTGAATTGGGGCAGAAATGATGCACACTATGCCCAGACCTGATCTCTATGAGCACTTTCACAACCAGCATGTTCTCTTGAACAGGAAAAGATAAAAACATTCACTGCCCTCTCCACCCAGGAGTCAAACTAGAATGTTAATCAGGTTACTGAGTGGACCCAATCCTCTGATCTCTATGAGCACTTTCAGAACCAGCATGTTCTCTTGAACAGGAAAAGATAAAAACATTCACTGCCCTCTCCACCCAGGAGTCAAACTAGAATGTTAACCAATCCTCTGGTTTCCCTTCTGTCTTAAACCAGGTCTGCAACCTAACCCCTCCCCAATTCTGACCCCAAATAAGCCCCTGTATTTGGGGCTCAGAATCTGGAGACGCTAGCTCCTCTGAGCCAGCCAGCTTAATAAAATCTGAAACTCTACTTCACCTCTCCGAGTGGCCTCGGTTTCTTCAACAACGGATCAAGAGCTGCAGCGTCACTCCCAGGCCCAGAGCTTTTGTAACACTCTCAAATCTAAAACTGCTATAACACTCTCTCTTACCTCTTTAACTGCCCAGATGCAGAGGAACCAGGGAGGCCTCTAAGGCAGGAGTGAGGCATCCATGAATGACGACATGGAGCAAAGCTCCCCTCCTACTTGCAGCGGCCTGTGACATGAATGAAAAACTAGGACAGACTTGTTGGGTCTCTTTTGTTACAGCACTAGTAGGTTTTCCTGACTAATACAGAGAACAAAAGAAAATTCTATTTTCATAGTCAAGATGCACAGACAAGAAATGTCTTTAAAAGATAGAGAGAATCGAGAGGAAGCTATTTTCAGTTTTTAGTTGTTGTTGTTACCTGCCCTGGAGTCGGTTCTAACTCACAGCAACTTTGTACAGGGTTTCCGAGGCTCTAAATCTTTAAGGGAGCAGAAACCCTCATCTTTCTCCCACAGAACAGCTGGTAGTTTGGAATTGCTGACCTTGTGGTTCTCAGCCCAATTTGTAACCACTATGCTACGGTGCTCCGTGGTATTTCATAGGAGTTCCTAGGTGGTGCAAATAATTAACATGCCTAGCCGCTACATGAAAGGTCAGAAGATGTCTCAGAGCAAAGTCCTGCCTATTGCTCTAACTCTGAAAAATCAGCCATTGAAAACCCTATGTAGCACAGTTTGAGTCTGACACAATTTGGGGTTTCCATGAGTCAGAACTGACTCGACAGCAACAGATTAGACACTAACTATACTTTAGGCAGTGAAAACTATTAATGACTAACTGATCCAGGACAGGTTCCTTCAGAGCTAATGAGGTTCATAGGTAGGCATATACATAAACAAAAACACACACATTTGCTTTTTATAAAATAACTCATCTTGGATGGGGTAGTGGGTTTAGGTTTTAAAAAGATACAAATTTATATAATTGGGGCTCTCCTTGAAGGATATGAAATTATAAATATAAAATTAGTACAAAATAAAAGTTTATTAAGAAGTAGAAAATAAATAAGGACAATACTGCAAATTTAAAGGCTGACAAAAATAACATAACCTCCAGACAGTTCCGACTCATAGTAACCTCATGTGTGCCACAGTAGAACTGTGCTCCAAAGGGTTTTAAGTGACAGGTTTCTCAGTAACAAATCACCAGCTCTTTCTTAGGAGGGGCCTCTGGGTAGACTCAAACCTTAAACCTTACAGTTAGCTAAGTGCATCAGCTATTTACTGTTTTAAACCATACATTTGATCTTAGTTCCTTAGATCTATCGTTCAAGTATCCTAGAAGGCATTCCACAATAGAATGTTGTTACTACTTGGCTCAGAGGGAAGGTTTTGACTTAGAAGAATAAGTAAAGAAAAGGTGTTCGTGGGACCTGAAATCTCTATTCTAAACACTGAGAGCTTCAGGAGAGGGTCTGGAGGCCTAGGATATGATTGCAGGTAGGACTGAAAAGAAGCATATGTCCTGTAATGTGGCCGGAAGACCCATCTCAGCCCTTCCCCCCTCCACATTGGGTAAACGCAATTAATAACATCCTGCCAGGAACCTTCTGTGGTCTCTTGTAAATTTAGGCTACCTGAATAAAAGATAAAAACTGTCATTTCCTCTGTCATCATGAAGTGTGATGATTTATCTATTCCTTTCAAACCAAACCAAACCAAACAACTGCTTAAACTTTCCTGGTTATGTGAACCCATTGCGGAATATAAGGGGAAAAAAATGTGTGTCTGATAGTAGTATATTTTTAGAGCATGTGTAGAGAGAGGGAGGATCACTTTAAAAAAAAAAGGAGGGGGGGTAATTAACTCAAGCCAATGGGCAAGCCATGATAATTGCTCCTAAGACAGTCTATGAAGAAAAACGTGTCATGGGCTGTTTAATCAACCCTGAACTGCGGGGGTGCTTAGTTATAATTTAGGTGTTTTCCAATTAGCTAACACAAAACAGTAACAAATGGCCAGCTGCATTCTTAACACAATGCTTCCATACACTTAAAGAGAGTTATGGGAGAGTACTTTTGGAGCTTTGAGCTTGATTTCGGAGGTTCGTAGAAAATTTCATTTCTTAATAGTATTATTTATTGTTTATTAAGCCTATGTGATCTTCAAAGAAATTTAGGCTCACAAAGGCAGTGATAAAAATCACTAAGGCAGAACCTGGGGCTATCCTAACAGATAAGCAAGTGCTTTCATCAACGAATTTTTTAAAATGAGGACTAGGCTCAAGTTCAGAGTCCTGGTGTGGCGCTGTAGGATCTTAACTGGACTGCTAACTGTAAGGTTGACGGTTCAAACCCACCAGCCACTCCTCAGAACCGACTGGATTGTACTTCTTTTGCTGTTGGTAGTGCTGTTGAATCAGTTCCTAGTGGCACTGTGGGTTAATGCTCTAGACTGCAAAGTCGGTTTGAACTGCAATATTGGCGGTTCAAGTTCACCAGTCACTCCTTGGAAACCCTCTACAGGGTCGCTATGGGTCGGAACCGACTCGATGGCATTTAACAACAATAGGGTTTCCAAGAAGCAGCTGGTGAGTTTGAACTGCCGACCTTGTGGCTCAAACCAACCTAGCAGTCCAGGGCTTTATCCCACAGCACCACACCAGCTTGAAGTCCAGACTTGTGAATTATGTTCTGCATAAAAGACCACTTCTCAACTTGTCTCACCCAGATCTTGCCCGGTGGGCAGGCAGTGTCATGTTCCCCATGCCATCTATGTGGAATGCTATATAGGGTTCCACAGTGGTGTACTTGGTGCTTCAGTAACCCCTGCAGAAAATGTGAATTCTGAGCAAATTATGACCAGCTGGGGCTCGGCAGGAGTAGTTCTACCCTGTAACACATGGAGTTAGCGTACTGTGGCTTAATTTTGTGTGGCTATCTGAAATCATATCGCTTTGATATGTGGGCTACTCAATTAAATTTTCCTATGATAATAATAATAAGGAGCTCTGGTAGCGTAGTGGTTACGAATCGGGCTGCGAACCTTAAGATCAGCGGTTCGAAACTACCAGCCGCTCCGCAGGAGAAAGATGAGGCTTTCTACTCCCGTAAGGATTTACACCCTCGGAAACCCTGTACAGGGTCGCTATGGGTCGGAACCGACTCGACGGCACTTAACAACAACAACAATGATAATAATAATGGAGTCCTGGCGTGGCGCTGCAGGATAATGCTCTGGACTGCAAGGTCAGTTTGAACTGAAAGGTAGGCTGTTCAAACCCACCAGCTGCTCCTCGGAAACACTATACAGGGTTGCTATGGGTTGGAACCAACTCGATGGCACTTAACAACAACAAGATAATAATAACAATCATGATATTAATTAACAATAGCAACATTTTTTGAAAACTTACAGTATCCTGGGCATTGTACTAAGTGCTTTGAATTTCACTTTATTTCATGCTCCTAGTAACCCAATGAGATAGTGGCCATCATCTCGCACTTACAGAGAAACAACAGCATAGAAGAGAGAAGTTCCTTGTGCAGGTTTGTAAATAGTGCAGCCAGAATCCTGACCCAAGGCTACGCCATCTCAATATTAATACTATCTGGGGCTGACAGAGTTCCACTGTTATTCATAAGGTTTCAGTGACTAAACCTTCATAGTCCATTTCTTCTTCTTCCTAGTCTGTCTTTGCCTGGAAATTCAGCTGAAACCTTTCCACCATTGGTGACTCTGCTGGAACTTAAAATACCCACGGCAAAGCTTCTAACATCACAGCAACACACAAACCACCACAGTGCGACAGATAGACAGACAAGTGGTGGATTGCCACAGTGGCAGCAGCAATGGGCACAAATGTAGCAACGATTGTAAGGTTGGCACAGACCAGGCAGTGTTTCATTCTGTTGTGCACAGGGTTGCTATGAGTCGGTACCAAATTCACGGCACCTAACAACAGCTACAACAAGGCTTTTGTTCCGATACCAAAGTTTCAAATATCAAGTTTCAAAAATGACTTTGGAATGTCAATGTCCTTGCATACAAGCCTATTGTTAATTGTGAGATTTTGCCTTGTGGAATTGTGTCTACATTAAATTAATCTCTCATTTTATGAAGCAAACCCTGTTTGTATTATGATTTAAAGAAATGGCATGGCCCTGTTGTTGTTAGGTGTCATAGAGGTGGCTTCAAAGCACAGAAACCTTAGGGACGACAGAACAAAACAGTGTCTGGTCCTACACCATGTGTATATCTGAGCCCACTGCTAAAGGCACTGTGTAAAGCCTTCTTGTTGAGGATCTTCCTCTGTTTTGCTGGTTCTGCTTTACCTAGTCGTCCATAAATACTCAGCTTCTCCAAATTGCACCAGGAAGAGTTGGCACCACATTGGCAGGGCTGGCACAGTACGTTCACTGCTCAGAGCCCACAGAATTTTACAGGTCCATGAAAATGTTTTAATCTATTTTTAAATCAAAAGGGGAAAAAAAGTTCAGAGCAAAGAAAACACAATATTGATGCGTGTTGTTGTTGTTATTAAGTGCTGTTGACTCGGTTCTGACTCATAGCAACCCTGTATAGGCTTTCCAAGGAGCAGCTGATAGATTTGAACTGCTAATCCTATAACATCACGCCAGGAGTTTTAATACATATAACATATAACTAAAAAAAAACAAACAAAACTCCCAAACCTGTCTCTGTCTGATTCATGGTGATCCCATGTGTTATAGAGTCGTTCTTCTCTGCGTTTTTCTTGGCTCTGCTCTTTAAAGAAGCAAATTTCCAGGTCTTTCTTCTGCAATGTTTCGATTAGTGGATGAGCATCAACCATTAGCATTACCCAAGGGTCTCATATAGTAACAGTAAGGTCATCATGAGTCAGAATGTCTCAAGGGCAGTGGGTTTTGGTTTGGGTTTGGGTATATTCATCTTTAGAGAAATCCTAGTGATGCAGTAAGGAGCTCTGGTAGGTAGTGGGTATGAGTCAGACTGCTAACCTCAAGGTCAGAAGTTCGAAACTACCAGCTAGCTCTTCCACAGGAGAAAGGTGAAGCTTTCTGCTCCTGCAAATATTTACAGCCTCATAAATCCTGTGCAGGGTTACTATGAGTCAGGACCAACTCCACAGTACACAACAACAACAACAACAGTTATGCAGTAGAATTAAAGATTTGAGTTATGGTGTTGGAGAAGAATATTGCAAGTACCATGGACTACTACCAGAAGAACAAGCAAATCTGTGTTGGGGAAAGTATAGCCAGAATGTTCCTTAGAAGCCCAGATTGCACAACTTAATCTCTCATACTTCAAACAATATCAGAAGGGAGCAGTCCCTAGAGAAGGACATCATGCTTAGCAAAGTGGAGGGTCAGTGAAAAAGAGGAAGACCCCCAACAAGACAGACTGGCACAGTGGCAGCAGCCAAGGCCTGAAGCGTACCAGTTGTGAGGGTGGCACAGGACCAGGCAGTGTTTTGTTTTGTTGTGGGCAAGGTCAGTATGAGTCGGAACCAACTCAATGGTACCTAACAAGAACAACAACAGTGATCCTGTGCTTAATCACTCAGCTGCTAACCAAAAGATCAATTGTTCGAATCCAACTCCATGGGAAAAAGATGTGGCAATTTGCTTCCATTAACATTGCTGTTGTTGTTGCGTGCTGTTGAGTTGGTTCCAACTCATAGTCACCCTGTATAGGGTTTCCAAGGAGCGGCTGATGGGCCTGAACTGCCAACCTTGTGCTTTATCCCACAGTGACCTGGAAATTATATAGGGCTGTTCTACTCTGTCCTATACAGTCACTGTGAGTTGGCATCAACTCAACAGCAACTGTCTTCATTATTATTACTGTGCTGTTGTTGCTACTATCGTCTTGGAAACAAGGCTGTCATCAAATATCATTTTTCTTTATTTCAAAGGAAGAAACAGCCTGCAAAGGCAAATAAGCCAAAGGTCCATGACAGTCCTGATGCGGTCCTGCTTGCTGGCTGTGCTGGACCTGATCTCTCCGTGTTACTGATGCAATTTCCAGTTCGACAGTCACTCACTGCACACCCGCTTCCACACCACCACACACACAGATTCACACATTTCTCCACTATTTCTGACTTCTGGCTCACCCCTACAGTGGCCAAATGCAACCACAAGGTCTGGTTTGTATAAACCAGGACAGGCGCTTTTTCATCTAAATAGCACACCCTGGGACCCCGGGGTTACAAAGGTTGCTTCCTTCTCCCTCATCCAGAGTGACAGAGGACATAGTGGGTGCACAGGCCCATCTGCATCACCAATCAGAGTAGTTTTCTGCCACCAATTGTCTAGTTAACACCAAAAGTTCATTATGAGGCGGAGTGGGGATAAAAGACGGCAGGAAGACCCATCACTATATACTGTGTGATTCCAGCTAGGTGCCATGATAACTACAGAGACAGTAGAAAGATCAGAGGCAGCCGGGGTTGAACAGGAGCAGAGATGAACAGGTAAAGTGCAGGGCATTTTTAGGGCATGAAACTATTCCGGATGATATGGAATGATGGATGCATGACATTACATAGTAATGTCAAAACCCACAGTCCTGCACAACACACAGTGAACCGTACTATAAACTGTGAAGCTGTTATTGTTCTTAGGTGCCTTCGAGTCGGTTCTGCCTCATAGTGATTCAACAAACAACAGAGCAAAAGCACTGTCCAGTCCTGCACCATGCTCCCAATCGGCGCTGTCTTTGAATCCACTGGTCCAACAGCATTGCCAGTCATCTCTTTCAGGATCTTCCTCTTTTTCTCTGATCGTCTCCTTTATCATGCATGATGTCCGTTCTCTAAGGACTGGTTCCTTGTGATGACACATCCCAAGTCTCCCCATCCTGGCTTCTAAGAAGCATTCTGACTGCACTTCTTCCAAGACAGATGTGTTGAACTGAATCCTAAAAATAAAATGCTATAAAATTCAACTAATTATGCTGTTTTTGTTGGTTGCAGTCGAATTGATTGCAACTCATGACAACCTCAAGTCTGTCAGACTAGACATGTGTTCCATATGGTGCTCAAGGCTGTGACTTTTCAGAAGCAGACTCCTGGGTCAGTTTCCTGAGGTTCCTTAGTGTAGTATTGAATTTCCAGCCTTGAGAGTATGTCTACACTAAGTAGAGCGTGTATGAATCAATATAGGTTCATCAGTCGTACCGCACTGTAATGTCAGATGCCAAACAATAGGATAAACTGAGTGTAGAGATAGTGGGAGCCTCTATGTGGGAACACTGTACCTTTGCCCAATTTTTCTGTGAACCTAAAACCACTCGACAAAATAAAAGTCTATTCAAAAAACAACACCAGAACAACTAAACAGCTTGGCAAGGGAGTCCTCTTCAATCTAAGATGCTGAGAAGTACACTTGTCACGGCTGATAATGGTAATCACATGCTTGGTATCCTGAAATCCAAGACACTACAGGGGAAGACAGTTCCCAAATTGAGCCTGCTTTGTGTTGACACTTTTCCCACTGTACATGTCCTCCCCAGATCCCATTCTTTCTATTTTTTTTAGCAAACTCTGGTTCCAAATGCCAGCTCAAATAAATTAGAAAGTTTGCAGCAAACATTGGATGAAGATAAGGACCCTAATTAGAAGGACAGGGAGTCATTCTGACCCCTAGCTGTTGCAGGTGAACTTTCCAGACCTCTGGGCCAGTCTAGCCTATAAGTAATGAATATAAAGCCTTCATTTTAGCCTCATAGTTTAAAGAAAGAGGAAGGAAACCGTCCATTGTTTTTCTAACCTTGCAGTTTCCTAGTGTAAGATGGAAAAATGAGGGTGACTAGTGAAAGCAGCAGGCGTCACTATTGGAGGACATCCGGTGAGGCCCTTACAGGGCATTTGCTAACCATGGGCAGTGGGGGACAGGGATCAAAACAAGTTGGAGCAAGTTTCCTTAGTGAATATATCCCAACAGCCACTATAGCCACCTCTTAATCTGGAACCTAGTGGTGCAGTCTATCCGATTCTATGCCTTAAACCCAGGAAAGAAACCTTTCTCAGGTTTACTCACAGTGGGAAAATGCATTTGAATCGTGGTTTTCTCCAGGTCCGAGAGAAATTGTGTAGTACTCAGAGGAACTGAAAGAGACGACAAAAAAAAAAATAATAATAATAATGCATTTTAAAGGTTCTGTTCTGTTCATCCACTAATTTGATCAAAAATACCTCTCAAGTTTGTTCAGCACAATTTGACCTTCATAATTATGCGGGTGATTACGGAGCCCCATTAGCGTTTTCAAAGTGCTTTGTACATAAGGGGCCTTTAGACATTCTACCATAATAAAAACAACCTCATAAAAATCCCACACATTTCACATAGCCCTTTGATAACCCATCACACAGTAATGACCTTGAGTAACTAACAGCCTGTACTAATTCAAACCAGTCACTTAGAAGGTAAAAGTTTTGTATCTTAACATCTCTGGCTACAGTCATCCAAGGCCTTAAAAGAAAAAGAAAAAAAAAACTTGCTTTGCTCCTAGACAAGCAAATTCCATGAGTCATCAGAAATAGCTCCTTTCTTCATTGCCCATCTTCTTTACCCAGGTAGGTTTGACATGATAAGTTCTGGATCAGCATTCAGGTGACCCAAGCTTCAATCCCTCTCCTGAAGTGCCTATCAGTGGCCTCTGGGGTCCTCTTCATCCTCTCGCTGTAAAATGAGAAGATTGGTGTAGAACCAGCGCTTCTCAAATGACACCCTCACCCCTAAAAGTCTGAGACCGTGCTCAACTAAGCAGGGACACGTTGTCTGCCTCCCATCAGTCAGAGCAGACCTCTTTTTGTTTCTTATGTACAGTTCTTAATTACCTTTTTGTTTTTTAAAAAAAAATTGTTTAGACCATCAGACTAGAGGAACTCTACAGTTCCTTTCATTTTGGACATATTGTAAAACTGAGACTGCCAGTTGACATCTTAGGTTAGAACTCTTAGATCAAGCACTTGCTGCAAAATGGGGTTCAACCCACTATTATCTATTAATGAAAGAACGTGGATTATTTGATCCTGTATAGTAGAAAGCTGAGCTCTGAAGAGATGGGTATAAGGCTGGTAAGCAGGCCTCTGTGCCCCAGCTCAGCAGAGCATAGCAGGCAGCCAGGGGCTCCCTTGTGCACTGGACAGCAGTCGGAGGCTCAAGCATTTATTTACCACTGGTTTTTACATTTGTCACTTTACTCCACCTCAACAATTGAGTTTTCAGCCACTGAAAACTCTACGCAGTATAGTTCTACTCTGACACACATGGGGTCATGCATGAAGAGCTGAAATCAACTCAATGGCAGCTGGTTTTTAATAATATCCCCATTTTCCTCCTTCTGGAACTGAGGTTTAGTGTGGCTACAGGACCATCCCAATAATGAATTCCAGACAACTCAGCGTCTTGGCACAAGGAAACTGAGGTACCAGGGGAGAGGAGACAAGAGGATGATTGTTGGACCCTAGTTCCCATTTTGTTCCAGTCAAGTCCTAAGCTGTAGAATCACTCAGTCACCTAACATTTATGGATCTTTTACATCATGCTGGTGTTGGGAGAAAGAAAAGGATGAACAAGTCAACAGTTTTCATCTGTATGGAGTTTATGATGGACAAGACATGTATGCAAATATAGCTATATTAATGCTACTCACCAAACACATAGTAGGAATGTATTTCAGTACTTCCTGGAAGTTGAGAACATTTATGCTTCATCAGGGCCATTTGAGTTGAAGTGATGTGTGACACTTTCAGGAAGAAGCTTTAAGAGTCTGTGGGATAACCGCCACTCTATTTCCTGGGGCCATGATGACTAGAAGTTTGTCACTTGGTGTTGGCCCCAGCAGCCTAGGTCCAAAGGGAGGACAATTTGGAACAAAGTCCTGACAAATTGATACAGACATGTAGCTTACGGCAGAAATACATCTTGTTGTTTTGAGCCACTAAGCATTTCAGAGTTGTTTGTTAGCTCGGCATTTCCTGGCCTATCCCAACTAACAAAGTCAATGTCCAACCAAGTAGAAGTATTAAGAGATCACAGTTTCATGTTACTTGCCACCACATTCATTAAACCAACAACATAATTCATTTTAAAATAATTAGAAAACATTTTTCCCCTTCATTTTGAAACACAGCAAAATAATTATCATTTGCCTGGTATACTGTGGTTAGTGACTTTTGTTATTTTATTTAATATTAATACAATATAATGAGTTCCATGGTCAGGACATCAGGGCTGTATCCTCTCACCATACTTAATCAATTAGTATCTTGAGCAAATAATGTGAGAAATTGAATTATATGGAGAAGAACATGGTATCAGGATTGGAGGAAGACTCATTAACAACCAGAATATGCAGACGATACAACCTTGCTTATTGGAAGTCAAGAGGACTTAAAATACTTACTGATGAAAATTGGATTGCACCTCTATGCAAAAAAAAACAAAAATCTTCACCACTGAATCAATAAATAATAAAAACTGAATTAAAAAAAAAAAAGATTGAAGTTGTCAACACTCATGGAAGCAGCAGACAAGAAATTAAACGGTGTACTGCATTAGCAAATCTCTTGAAAAAGACTTCTTTGAAGTGTTAAAGAGCAAAGATGTCACTCTGAGGACTAAGGCATGCCCAGGCCAAGCTATGGTGTTTTTAATTACCTCACATACATTTGAAAATTGGACAATGAATAAGAAAGGTCATAGAAGACTCAACACACTTAAACTACAATGTTGGCAAAGCACAGTGGTATCATGTTGTTTTTAAGTGCTATCGGGTCAGTTCCGACTCATAGCGACCCTGTACAGGGTTTCCGAGGGTGTAAATCTTTACGGGAGTAGAAAGCCTCATCTTTCTTCCACGGAGCAGCTGGTAGTTTCAAACCGCTGACCTTAAGGTTCGCAGCCCGATTCGTAACCACTACGCTACCAGAGGAATAGGAGCTCTAGTAGCATAGTGGATTTCTAGTTGAGCTGCTACCTACAACGTCAGCAGGTCATATCTACTAGCTGCTCCATTGGAAAAAGATAGACTTTCTGCTCCCATACAGATTTACAGCCTCGGAAATGCTCTACAGGGTCACTATGAATTGGAACTGACTCCACGGCATATAACCACCATACCACAACCAGAAGACCAAACAAATCTGTCTTGAAAAAAATGCTCCTCAGAAGCAAGATGGTGAGACTTCATCTTTCATATTTTGGACATGTCAGGAAGGATCAGTCCCAGGAGAAAGACATCATGCTTGGTGAAATGGAGTCGGCAAAAAGAAAAAGAAGAAAAACCTCAAGGAGACTGACACAGTGGCAGCAACAATGGGCTCAAACAACACCAGTCAGGATGGCCCAGAGCTACACAGTGCTTCGTTCTGTTGTGCATCGGGTCACTGAGTCACAACAACTTGGCAGGACCCAATGACAACAACGACTCTCACTATGTAATTTATTGTTAGGAGCTCTGGTGTCGCTATAGGATATGCACTGGACTGCAAGCCGCAAGGTCAGCAGTTCCAACCCATGAGCCGCAACTCAGAGAAACGTAAGACTTTTTGCTCCCGTAAAAATTTACAGCCTCAGAAACCCTATAAAGGGTTGCTATGAGTCTGAATTGACTGACGGCAGTCAGAGTGAGAATTTATTGGTAATTAAAACTTCTTTCAAAGTTTCTACAGTTTGGGCTTATAAACACGGATGGAAACTTCTGGTGTATTTATTTATAAACCAATTTGTTAAACAGCCAAAAGGAACTCTATGAGGGAGGTGGGAACATGGGAAAGAGGAGGGTCTATAAATCAGGAAAGGAACAGGTAGAATATGCTTTCAATTTTTCTTTTGCTTAGCTCCCAGCAGTTACTTTGACTTGCCTCATCAAAGGCAATACAATATTTTCAATTAGTTCTCAATTTCAGCTTCATTTTTCTACGATTGTTCAAAATACTACTTATTTACTCATTACAATTCTCTGTTCTAAATACTGAGCCTTCAGAGAGATGTTGTCTATATCCTAGTCACCTTCTAAATTCATTGAACTTTATTAATAATTGATAATAAAATTTGAAAAAAAGAACAAAGCAAACAGTTAATAGCCAATTGATTTGTATGTGTTCCAGAATAAAACTGTGCTCCGTAGGGTTTTGAATGGCTGATTTTTCCACCAGGGCTCCTATCAGAAACACTTCAACCTTTTGGTTTTCAGTCTCATAGGTTAAACATTTGCCCACCTCCCCTCCCCGCCAGGAATTCCAAATCCATGATGCTGGTGGTGTTCTTCTTAAGTGTTCTCAAGTCACTTCTGACTCATAGTGACCCTGTACAGAGTAAATCTTTACAGAAGCAAAAAGCCTCATCTTTCAACCTCAGAGCAACTCACGGACTCAAACCATTGACCTTATAGTTCACCATCCAGTGCTTATCCTACAGAGTCACCACACCCCTGGTTCATGAGAAGCTATCATTTATAGACTATAGACAGGCTCTTTGCCTTGTGTGAATTTCCTCACTGACTTCACCTCACAGGAGCTACATGAGATAGGCATTCTGGTTAAAGATTTTGTAAATGAGAAAACTGAGGCTTTCAGGAGCCAGTAATTTACCCAAGTCCCATAGACAGTGGAACCAGGTAGTCTGCCTCCAGAATTTGCATATTTAATCCCCACAAGCCTCCTGGTAGCCTCACTCCTGAGGAACTCATTGGTTGGGGCACAATGTAGGGGGTGCTGTCGGGGGGCCAGACAGTGAGGGCACCGAGGCCAAATGCCTCTGAGAACAGACTGTACAGCCAGAGGCAGCCAACCAGAGTTCATTGTCCTAAACTGCTTCTAAAAGGTCTTTAAAATAGCACTTGACAATGTAGGGACACACAGGTACCTCACATGACTGATCTCTGGGAACTGCAGGGGAGTCCGGAGGTCTAGTTCTGGGCTTGGCTCTGTCATTAACTAGTTCTATGACTTTAGCTGGTAATCACTGGAGACCTGGTGTGGTGCTGCAGGTTAATGCGCTGTACTGCAAGGTTGGTTTAAACTGCAAGGTCGACAGTTCAAGCTCACCAGCTGCACCTTGGAAACTCTATACAGGGGTCACTATGAGTCAGAACCGAATTGACGGCACTTAACAACAAAAACAATAGGAAATAACTAGGCAATGAGGGATAACATTGGTGCCAAGTACTATGCTAAGAACTTCACGTGCCTGCATTTAAACTTCCCTGTAGCATAGTAGTGGTTATGAGTCAGGCTGCTAACCTCAAGGTCAGCAGTTCAAAACTACCAGCAGGTTTCACAGGAGAAAGATGAGGCTTTCTAGTCCTGTAAAGATTTACAGTCTCAGAAACCTTACACAGGGTCGCTATGAGTCGGAATCGACTCCACGGCATACCACCACCACCATAACCACAAAAAGGAATTCTGGTGGCGCTGAGTTAGTCATTGGGCTGCTAACTGCTACATCAGTGGTTCAAAGCCACCAACCATTCAGTGGGAGAAAGATGAGGTTGAACAGGTAAAGATGTACAGTGTTGGAAACCGTGGATAGGGTCACTGTAAGTTAGAATCGATTCAGTAGCAATGCTTAGGTTTGGTTTTTAGAACTACGGGAAGGAGTTGTGACGCTTTTGGGGTGGAATTTTCACCCTCCATTTGTATGACCCAGGTTCAATTCCTGGCCAGGCTCCTCTTGCGCAGCTGCCTGTCATGATACTGAATAGGCATCGGTGGACCTTCCAGGCTGAGACAAACTATCCACTCCCCACTTTGATCCTAGGCATGGTGCAGGGGATGACAGAGTTTGTTCCATTATGCATGGGGTCACCATGAGTCACAACAACAATACCTACAAAAAGTAAGTGTCATTATTATCCCTGATTTCAAAGATGAAAAGGACCAAGACAAGTGAGTGATCCAAGGTTACACAGATAGGAAGTGACTGATGCAGGATTTATTCTCTTTCCTTTCTCTGGGTCTCAGTTGACCCACCTATGCAATAAGATGGTTGGATATATGATAACATCAAAAATGGTTACAGCCCTAGTTTTCCCACTCCTTTACTCCATTGTAAGGTTCTGTCTATACAGGTACCAATATTCAAGAAAAATGAGATAGTCATTTTATACCATCATGAATTTACAATATATCATTATACCGTTCTCCCTTTGCCCAACTTTATTAGAATTGACTAGAGGGGAGCAGATTCTGATCAGCAGAGCTCTTTTCTCTGCAACTCCTAAATATTATTAGAGCATGCTTACAATCCCACCTCTAGATTACTCTCAATGACAGTGGTAATAATGAGAAAAAGATTGATGTTTAAGTACATTCCCTTTTCTGGTAATAAAATGATGTGACTTCTTCCATAGCCTGGTGGGTAGGTTTATAATTTATGTGAGGAAGCAGATTGGAATTAAGAATAACTGCATCTTTTTTTCCACAGTGCTGACTGAAGTTAACATTGCTTCTATGGTCAGTTTTCTGGTACAAATTATAAATGCACTTACGGTTTTAAATCAACTAACCAACTAACAACAATTCTCAAATCAATCGATTTTCTCTAGGGCATTAGTGTTTCTTTGGTTCGAGTCAACTAATTGCAGAATTCCTCAAACTTTAGAATATAGAAAAACTTCCTGGGGAGCTTAATAAAAATGCCTCACCCTGGGCTCATCCTCTAAGAACGATTTCTAGTCTGGAGTGGAGCCCCAGAATCTGCATTCTTAACAATCTCCTTAACAATTCTCAAAGTGGCCCACACTTTAAGAATATGCAGATAAATCGTTGTACTGAATTAATTTACCCTCATTTTCCCTAAGAGAGACACAAACTGTCCCAAAATTTGGCCAGACATAAACCAATTAGGTCATGTTAGGTGACCAGTTCAATTGTAGTTTATTTTGTTTGTTGGGAAGGTTTTATTGTTTGTTTTGGTCAATTCAGATTTTAAAACTGTTTAAGTTGGCACACAATAGGTGCCTCATAACTGTTCTCTTGTTTTAAATAAAACATTATTTGACGATTTTTGTTGTACAGTGAATGGATACATTTTCCATTGAAATAACTGAATCTACTACCTGTTTGGGGGTCATCAGTCAGTGCCTTCAGGGTATTTCACATAGCTGCTCAAAAGGGCTTCACTCCCTTTGTAAAAGGTCAATTTGGAAGTGCCACTCTCACCATGCAAGGTGAGATATAATTATATATATGTGTGTGTGTATGCATATATATAATTAGATCATATAATTACATATAAGCTATATGTAATTATATATGTGAATATATATAATTAGAAGGCAACCATATAATTTATCATTCAAAATGGAACATTTGTGAGACTAAAAGGAGGTATGATGAATCATTTCACTAGGATAACAGGTACAAAAGAATGGAAGAACTGGGAAATATGGCCGCCCCGACTCTCACCAACTCAGACAGAGAGTCCCAGGAAGTCAATCTGGAAGTGCCGTTTGCCTCAGTCCCCAAAGTGCTCCTCTCTTCTCTGAAGGTCCACAGAATCAATAGGATCAGACAGGACCTTAAGATGCTTTTATCTTTCCGTGGGACTTGCAGTTGCTTGTTCCATGATCACTGCTGCAAAGGCAGGGGCCATCTCTCTCTTTTCATCTCCTTCCCAGCTCCTGGTCCAGGCCCTTGTGGAACCAGATGCTCAGTGAGTGTGCCATCTGACCAAGAGGTGAGCCAAGTGGCAGAGTTCACTGTTCACAAAGCACTGCAGGTGCCTTTGCCCAGACTAAGAAAGCCCCATGTTGGAGACAAAATCCACTGTGTGATGGAGCCAGAAAAATTGGGTTGCTTATCTGTGTGACTTTAGGAAAATCACTTAACCTCTCTGAGCCTTAGTTCTCTGTAAAACAGGATTGGGATTTTTTTTTCTGATAAGAGTTGTTAAGAAGATTAAATGAGTTGATGTTGTTGAGTCAGTTCCAACTCATAGCAACCCTGTATAGGGTTTCTGTGGAGTAGGTGGTGAGCTTGAACTGCCGACCTTGCTATTCAAACCAACCTTGCAGTGCAGCACATGAACCTGTAATATATGCAAAATCCAGGTCCTGCCAACAATGAAAATTCCCTGCCTCCCCTGTCTGTTATGGTTTCTGAGTAGCAGGTGATGAGCCTGAACCGCCAACCTTGCCATTCAAACCAACCTTGCAGTCCAACGCATGAATCTGCAATATATGCAAAATCAAGGTCCTGCCAACAGTGAAAATGCCGTGCCTCCCCTGTCTGTTACACTAGTCCTGCTGAACAGAAAGAGACAAGCCAGACATGAGCTTCATTGCTTATCATTCCAGCTATTATAGCTGCTTAGTAAATGCCTTCAACACAGTTTTTATTATGCTCACTAATTCTGTGTGGTAAGTCTTTGGAAAGCACATAGTAAGACAACTTGTCTCTGATCTATGACATCTGAGACTCAGCAGGAAGAACTTGAATTCACAGAGCGATTCCAAAGCAGGAGTCAGACATCATCTGAACACAGTTTCTCTCACATTTCTGATGCTCGATGCTGGCTGTCACCCTGAAGACCCACATGATGCCTTTCCATGTGGCCTGGACAGACTCCCACACAGCATAGAGGCCTCTGGCTTTTTACACAGATGGCCTCCAAAAATGAGTGTCCCAAGAGAACCAGAAGGAAGCTCCATGGCCTTTTAAGTCCTAACATTGTCTCGCTCCAAACGTAGTCACAAGCCAAAGTCTTCAAAGGACGAGAACATAGGTCTTACCTCTCGATGGTAGAATGCCAAAGCCGAATTGTAAGAAGACCATGTGGTTAGAAAATATCATTGTAACTGTTTTTGGAAAATATAGTTTGCCACACTTACCCTATAAGTTACTATAATGAGAAAGATTTTTTCAAAAAGATACAAACAAAACACACATACACACATACATACACAACACCACAGAATCCCCAAATGTTTTGTCATGTCCTCAACCTCATGAACAGATTAGACATTTAATTAAGTGACCATGCCTTTTGCATTTAAGATCCAAAGGAGGTGGTTTAGCAAAGTACAGTTGTGCTCCTACTTTAAGAAAACCTGAACTGGTGAAATCTCAAACCTTGTAAAGTTGATATTTCAGGAGATGGGTATTCATATTTGGTGAGTCATCTAGGAGTTTACTTTGGAGTGCCAAATAAAATCTCAGCCTCCCATCCAGGGCCTCTTTGAATCTGACCTCAACCTCCTGGGACCCATGTTATCTCCAGGTACAATGAATCACCTACCGTGCCCATAACAAACTTGCACTTTCTGCCTAAAAACTTTTGTTAGAGGTATTAGAAAGATACTTGTCTCTCCCAGGAGTGTTCTATCCATTTCTACCTGCCAGAGTCCAACTCTCCCTCCAGGCCCAGTTTAAAGGATATCTCTACTACAAAGGTTTCCCAGGTTGCCCCGTGAGAAGACCTGCTCCTTCTGGACTTCTAGAGATCTTTATTTACACCTTTCCAGCAGGAAAAAGATGAGGTTTCCTGCTCCTGTAAGAATTTACAGCCTCGGAAACTCTATGCAGAGTCTCTATGAGTCGGAACCAACTCCACTGCACACCATCACTAGCGGCAGCTTTTAAGTACATTCTACCTCAAATAAGCGCCGCCAGTTCTCAAGACCACATCACTCTTGCACGTCCTTTATGCCCTGTCCCCTGAACCCCACACTTAAGTGTTACTAAGAGGAAAGCAAGATGGAAATGTCTCACCTGAGCAGAAAGATTTGGCATCAAAGGTGGCAAAGGAAACGAAGTGAGTCCGGTATTGAGTACCTCTGGGAAAATGATTGCCTGTCTCTCCTAATTTCATCTTCTGTTACTACTCTGTACTTTGGTCACTCCCATCAACACACACACACTTAATTCAGTCATTTTAAAACATTATGAATAAGAGTGCTAGTTTTTCAATCACTTTTTAAATAATCATTAATGTGGAAATCCATTTTTTAACAAGTAGATCCGTCTACTTAATGATTCTTTCATATTTGTCAAGAATCCTGGAATTCCTATTCCTTCTCCAGAACCACATTCAGCTAACTCCCCGGGCCATTCCACCGCACACATAATTACATTTTAAATTACGTTAATTTAGATCTCAGTTTAAGTTACATTATGTTCCTTTCTGTTGAACAAAAGAATAAATTTGAACTGCTAATCTGCTACATACAACCATCACAATGAGAAGCATGCCCCTCTTTCCCTCCTTTTAACATTTTGATCTGATCAGAGCAGATGCTCATCAATTCAAGCACACCAGCTCTCCTGCCATGCTTGATCTGACCTAAACACCAGAACTGCAACACTCCTTTGGGTCCTATTATTTATTTCCCATTCATCTTTATTTTGTTCATGACTTTTCAGATTTCACATCTTAAAACTTATCTAACACCAACCAATCAATCGCTGTCAAGTCGATTCTGACCCATGGTGATCCTAGGTGTTGTAGATAGACCTGGCTCCTTAAAGATGTCAAATCACCAAGTCTTTCTTCCAAGATACCTCTGCATGAGTTTGAGCTGCCAAACTTTCAGTCAGTAGTCAAGGCCATAACTATATGTGCTATACAATGCTCCTAAAACTTATCTAGTGCTTAAATTTCTAAATCAATTTCTAAATCAATTCGATTAATGATCAGTTCAACAAACATTCGTGATTTGGGTCAAAGATTCACTCTCTGAACAGCACCCACCAAACTTAGAAAACTAAGATTCTATCACTATTTAGCCCATCAACTAAATGGGCTCGTCCTTTTTCTTTTGCATGCTTTCTTTCAAAATACCAGTAACTAACATCTGACAACAATCACTAACTTATCAAGGGCAACCAGCACTATTTTGATACATTATCACCTTCTTAAAGTGACACGACTTTGAAGACAGACTTCTGTCTAGCTGTCTACTTAGAAACAGAGTAATCAAGATAGGTTCAGTCTCTAGTTTACCATCCACATGTGGACCTCAACCTATCCCTGCATTACTTCCTTCACAGTGAAGTAAGGAACATTCCAGCTCTTACCTTTCAGACATACAATTTATGTCTCATTTCATCGGTCATTCAATAAATAATTCATGACTACCTACTCTAGCCAATCCAGAATATTATAAACCAATCATTTCCACCCTTTAAATAGTAATAGCCAGTTCCTGTCAAGCTGACCCTGACTCATGGCAACCCCATGTGCCTCAGAATAGAACTGAGCAACATAAGGGTTCTAATGACTGAATTTGGGGAATTATTTGGCCAGCACTTTCTTCCAAGACACCGCTAGGTGAACTTGAACTTGCAATGTTTTGATTAGTAGTTGAATGTGTTCACTGTTTTTACCACTCAGGGACTCATTTTAGATAATATATTTACATTTTGTAATAATAATAAATTAAAGTTTTAGATATCATAAATAGGTAAAATTCCAAAAATATTTGACAGATTCACAGATATTGCCAACTTTCTATTTCGCCAGAGAAGGTCAAAGCCTGCCAATCAGTCGACTCTCCTAGTTAAGAGAGGAACAGGAGTAGCTAGTGATACAGGAGTAACTGGAAAAAGGCAAATGTAAAGAAACAGACAAATTCAAGAGAATAAAGAACAATTTCTAACCTTAAGTCAATGCCTTTTTGAAAACAGCAACACTCATACACACATGCATGTGTACACAAACACACACATCTTTGGCCAAGTTACTAAAGCTTTAAAGCTCTGAAGGGGAATCACTCCATAGTTACAACAACTAAGCAGGCTCCCTGCCCATCTCCCTCCTTCCCACCAGATTCCCAGAAATGGCCTACAGTGCCCTACCCAAGGCCATAGACCCTGCCAACCATCCAATAGACAGGGAAATCTTTATGAGTCATCCTGAGCCCAGCCAAGTCAGTTCTGACCCTGGTGTTGGTTACTGGGCTTCCTTTGTGGCCTCTTCTTCTATGATAAGCCCTTTGAAAATATGCTTCCTAAGGTATTACTTGGTTCCCTTCTCAATATTCTAAGAGTCTTCAGCTTGGCATTAGACCCCTAAATCTCATCTCCATGCCTAGTCTCTGACACGTATAGATATTCATTCTCAATACCAGCCCCCAGCTAGATGAAACATTATTAATACTTGCTCCCCTCCTGCAAGCCCCTGTTCGACTTCCTCTGAACTCGCTGAGCCAGTCAACCTGTCTAGCTCTCTCTCCAACTAACTGCCTGCTACCTGACTTTGCAGAAGCCTCAGTCCACCCACCTAGGAAGACTGGCTCCACAGAAGTCTGGTAACTTCAGAAAGAGTGTGCAACATTTTACGTACATATTCATGTGTGTATTTGTCTGTCAAAAGAGCCTTAAGCACTTTTCAGCTCCTAAGTGATTTTCATGATTCTCAAAGGCAAAAGAACCACTGCTCTGGGACCATTTTCCTGACTAAGAAATTTGAATTGTATATACCAGGCTAGTATTTAATCATATTTGATAATGCTGCCAGGCTGCAAGGAAGGGAATGCATTTACTAAGGATCCCCAGTGTCTGGAGAAAGTAGAAGTTACTGTAATGTCCTATTCCCTTTCTAATTCAGCTCTGGCCTTCCAACAGACTACTTATACATTTCCTTCTATTGGTCATGGTACCCACTGACACTTCTGTTTTTAAATGAGATAGAGCAGGTCTGGGCATATAGCAAGCACTCAACAAACAGCAGCTGTTGATATTAATTCTCCATCAAGTGAGACTTCTAAGTTTAGGAAAGTTAACTGCCCTGCTCCCCCATAGCCAGGAACATTATCACTTTAATTCGTATGCAAGTCATTCATCCCTAGGAAAAGCAGTGTGCCCTTAGTTTCCAAATGTCACAGAGACATTTTTGTCTTTATGAGTTGCATTGAGTGGATTCCAACTCATAGAATGCCCTGCCTCATCCTTCACCACTGGCATGATAACTGGTGTGCTCCAGTACATAGTTCAGGCTTTCCAACCTCCCGGCCTCATCCTCCAGTACCATGTGGTTACTAACTAGCATCCAATTAGTTCTAACTCATAGCGAGGCTGTACAGAGTTTCCAAGGAAGAGCTGGTGGATTTGAAGCACTGACCTTGCGATTAGCAGTCTAGGGCTTATCCGCACCAGGATGCCAGTACTTTATCAGGCTATATTCTGTTGTGGTCCAGAGCGTTTCCAAGGCTCGTTTTCAGAAGTGGATAACCAGGTCTTTCTTCTTAGTTTGCTTTAGTCTGGGATTCCCCAGAAACCCATCCACCATAGTGACCCTCCTGCTATTTGAAAGACCAATAGCATAACATCCTTTATAACAGCAACCAGAGTACACCCAACTGACAGAAGAGAAACCAAGTTCAATAGTAAAGCAAAGACTGGCTCTGTAGATCATTCTCATGATTCTACAGCTATGAACAAGGAGTCCTGAGAGAATAGTGGGTTACAAGCTGGGCTGCTAACCGCAAGGTCAGTAGTTCAAATCTATCAGTCATTCTGTGGAGAAAAATGAGGATTTCTGCTCCCGTAAAGATTTGCAGCTTCAGAAACCCTACACAGGGTCACTCTGAGTCGGAACTGACTCCGCAGCACACCATCACCATGAACAAATGTGGGACTGGCTGTCAATGTCTACTCAAGTAAAAATGGGGGGTCATCTGGAAAGCCTGTCTGAGGTACTAGTCCTTTCACCCTGGGAGTTTTCCTGCATCCTTTTCTGATCTCTCCCATTGTCCCTCCTACCTTGAAAGCCAATCGTAAAGCATTAGCTAGGACAGGAGAAGCTATAAAGCTAAGGCATGGGAATTCATAGGCACCTCCAATGCGAACTCGAGATCTAATCTATGCTGAGGCTTCTCACATCATCTAACTGACCTGCCCACTGCCAAGTCATCTGGAACACTGACTATCCCACATGGAGGCTTTAGTCTCTGGGGTACCAGATTCCACTAGGTGGATTTACCCCTCTGTAGTATAGTGGTTATGAATCAGGTTACTAACCACAAGGTTAGCACTTCTACATTACCAGCCATTCTAAAGATGAGGCAATCTGGTCCCATAAAGATTTACAGTCTCGGAAACACTATACAGGGTCACTGCGAGTCGGAGCCGACTCCACAGTGCATCACCAACAACAACAACCAACCCAACGTTGTCCTCTGTCTTCTCACTAGGTGAGACAAGGAATGCCCCTGCAGAAAGATGCAAGATGTTAGATCAGAGTCCTTCTGCAAAGACCTTTGACCCTTTGTTGTTGTTGTTAAGTGCCGTCGAGTCAGTTCCGACCCATAGCGACCCTGTACAGGGTTTCCGAGGGTGTAAATCTTTACGGGAGTAGAAAGCCTTATCTTTCTCCCGCAGAACAGCTGGTAGTTTCGAACCGCTGACCTTAAGGTTCACAGCCCGAGTTGTAACCACACCTTTGACCCCTAGTCCCTCAAAAATTGTATATCAACTCATTTTACCTTTTTTATACATATTCTTCTAAAATATCTGCCTTGAATTAAGTCTGTTAATTAATTCTTTAAAGGGACAATAAAATTAGCAAAGTAAGGTGGTAGTCCAGATAGCTCTTCTCATATGCAAAACTTCAACTCAACTTGGAAATCTCAAAAAAAAAAAAAAAATTAAATAAGTTACTTTCATGAGTGTTCTAATCACAAAGCAATTTCTTCAGATCTCTGGAAGATTTCTAACCCCATGAAGCAGTAATAGATCTGACTTATTTTTTGGTTGTTGTTTTTTTAAAATAAGAACCATGGTATTTAATCTTTGGCGTCATTCAAAATTGAAGTAGTCCTTATTTTAATGCAATCAAATGAAGCTAATTTAAATAACGGGGCCTTTTAGAAAACACAGACTCACCTCTCAATGCAAAGAACAAATATTTGCATTACCTATTTATATTAAAATATGCAGAAATTTCCCAAGCATTCAGCCAACTTATAAATTTTTATAACTTCTTAGAATTGTTAACATTTTTTTTAACACACTGCATTATTTCAGCTTTGTGAAGGGCTCAGTAACAATCTTTCTGGTCAGGAAAAAGGAAAGGACATTAGAATAAAGAATGCAGAATAAATAAAAACAAAACAGTACAGCCCGTACATCCACTCATACAAAGAAAACTTTCATGGTGGGCTATAAGCAATTATAATAACACAATGTCCTTCATGTTGACTTCAGTAGTGAAAAGAATTTCTCTAGTTATTGAAGACTTTCCTGGCTGAATTTCAGAAAAAAAATCTGATTCTATCCAGATCTGACTTCTGTGCAATGCGAGTCATGCACATTTTAAACACTGATAGAAGAATGCTGCCATTCTCCTACGAACTGTTAACAGCTGTAGAAACTATTATAGCCAGCTTCAAAACATATCTGTGTAGTCAGTGCTTTCCAGACACTTAGCAATCCCAAAGCTATTCCTGGACTCACTCGGATTGCAGTGCGAACACAAAGTTTTGATTTATGTCGGTAATGAAACAACAAACTTCTGATCTTTTCTCTAAATGGCCATTCAGATTACATGAACAGCATGTGCTTCAGGGGAAAGTGGAGGGCAGAATTTACAGAAACAAAAAGGAAGCAAATGGATGGAGGGGCCACCCACAGTTACCTTAAAGAAAACCCACAGCTGTTAGTACAAAGCAGTGTATTGGAGTTATATCTCGGGCCACAAAAGGCATTTGTGCTTGGAGAGAAAGGCTAGCAGCAGAGACTTTGTATGAGTAGGTGAGCCAGGAAGAGACTGCCATAAGCAAGGCCATGTGTAAAACTGGTGCTGGACAATGACACACCCAAGGTGCCACTCTGGCTGTGGGGAAAACCCGCAGAGGCCATGAGATTCTTATTTCAATGGACTATTTCACTTCACTGAGTCATAATCAAAATTCCCCAAAATGGAGAGGGAAGTTTTTAAGTTGTAGGACCCAAACTGCCTCTAAAATCAAAGTAACCACCAGCGACTTTAAGCTCTGAAGTCCCTTTCTTCCATGTTTGCCAACAGTACCTCAAATGTATAGGAGATGCTTCCCTAAAAGGTATTACCACCCAACCCTACACCTAAGTTGTTCATATAGAATGGAAATACAACAGATACAGAACCAGATTCAAATCATGTCCACTCCTGATGATTAGTGATGTAACATGAAGAAATCTCCATAGGATGGGATATGGTGTCTGTTTTCCAACTCAGAGGCAAAAGAATTCATCAATCCGCACCTTTTTAAGATAAGCCATTTTCTGACCTACCTTCCTGCCAGCCTGGATGAAAAAGAAATAATACCATTGTGTTCAATGCACTTTCCTGCCATTGAGAGCCCTCTCTACGCCCAGTACAGTAATGGACACTGGAAAAGAACAAGACCCAGAAGGTGTCTTGAAGTACAGAGAGGTACAGAGAAGCAGAAAATCAAGTCGATTCCAAAATGCTGAGAGTGTAAACAAATTCTTAGTTGTCACAATCCAGCTTTCCCCCAAAGCAAAGTGTCCATCAGAGACTTTCAGCTTTGGAGTCTCCTTTATCCAGGCTTGCAAGCTTTCCCTAACATAGCATTGAAGTGAGATAGAACGGAAGGGCTCCATTTGAACAATAAGCAAGTCGTTCAGACTCTGAACCCAGGGTCAAAGTACAACTGAAATGTGGTGGGGAGAGAGGTGTCAAAATAGCTGCAGTATCTACATGAGATGCTGTTTATTATATTGTACCACTTAGTATGCATCAAGTTGCAAGTAATGAAACACCTAATTACCACGCTGATAACAATAAAACCATTCAGCTATCTTATCTCACATAACCAGAAATCGGAAAGGAGGTTGTTCTAGCCTGGTCATGTGACTCGGGATCATTCTATATTTCTGTCTGCTACCCTGAACATGTTTTCTTTTTGTCCCCATGATTACTGTTTCATACTGTCAAAAGGGCTGCTTTACCACCCAGCATCACATTTGCATTCATGGTAGTAGGAAATGGGGAGAGATATCACCAGTAATCTAGAATACAAAAGTTTTCCAAGAAGCCCCTCCACATCCAAAGGATTTCCACTTATTGGCCAGAACTGCATCATATGGCCACCACTAACAATAGTCAAGAAATCAAATGTTATAATGCATTATGCAAATATGCTGAAAAAGATCTCTTTTAAATATTAAAGAGCAAAGATGTCACTTTAAGGACGAAGGTGTGCCTCAACCAAGCCAAAGTATTTCCAGTCGTCTCAAATGCATGTGAAAACGGGACAACGAATATGGAAGATCATGGAAGAACTTTGGATGATAGTATTGGTAAAGAATACTGAATGCGCCACGGACTCCCAGAAGAACAAACAAATCTATCTTGGAAGAAGTCTAGCCAGACTCTTTAGAAGTGAGATGGCAAGACTTCTTCCCACATATCTTGGACATGTTGTCAGGTGGGGGTCGGTCATTGAAGGACATCATACTTGGTAAAATAGAGGGTCAGAAAAAATCAGAGGAAGACTCTCATTGAGCTGAATTGACATAGTGGCTGCCAAAATGAATTCCCATGAATGAAGACTGTGAGCATGGTGCAGGATCGGGCAATGTTTCACTCTGTTATCATTGTTATGGCTGTGACTAGATCACTATGAACCAATTCAATGGAACTTAATAATAATAGCAACAATCACCATCCTTTCTCTTTTAATGCCATAGAATCATTTTATTAAATGAGACTAAAAAAGAAAGAAAACTGCCATCTAGTAGGTGCTAACTCATGGCAACCCTATATAGGTTTCTGAGGACTCATCTTTCTCCCAAGGAAAGGCTGGTGGATTTGAACTGCCAATCTTGTAGTTGTTGTTGTTGTTGTTGTTAGGTGCCATCGAGTCGGTACCAACTCATAGTGATCTTATGCACAGCAGAACGAAACCCTACCCGATCCTGGGCCAACCTCACTATTGTTGCCACGCTTGAGTCCATCGGTGCTGCCACTTGGCCAATCCATCTCACTGGGGGGGTCTTCCTCTTTTTCTCCGACCCTCCACCTTAGCAAACATGATATCCTGTAAGACCAACAGGGCTCTTAAATGAGTCAGGAGATGGGCTAGTCAAACATAATGTCCATGCAGCACACAGTATTAGTCGCCCATCTTACAATCATTTGTCCCCGTTCTTCTTTGTTTATAGAATTTTCATCTTGTTCACCTTCCCTATGACCATATGCTCAGTAAAGGGGCCCTTTTAAAGCTCTATGAGGCTCAGTTTTAATTAATCTAATTTTATCCTAATAATTCTATTATTCTAATCACTAATCAGTTTAGAAATAAGCCTGTAATAGAATTGTGGCCAATAATTTATGGGGAAAAATCTGTTGAGCACCTTCTAGGTAAAGTTTTCCTCCTTGATAAAGGTGACAGATGGAGAGACTGTCTTTCTCTTCCTCTCATAGAAAGTATGTGAGGATATGAGGCCTGGAGCATCTGCAACCTTCTTGCAGTCATGAAAAAAATAAACCTAGGGAAAAACCAACAAGCTAGTCTTTTACGCCATTGTTGACCCACTAAATTAACCAGCCCTAAAACTGCCCTATTTCTAGGTTTGTTGTTATTGAAGATAATCAATTCCTCCTTATTTGAGAGAATTAGCTTGTTTCCTGTGAGCCCCAAGTGTCCTCACTGAGACAGTACCATGTCTACCAGCATGCGTCCCAGGCTCTACCTTTTCAAAGCATGCGGTGCTGCTGACCTCTATCTTGTCGTCGTCCTCCACATTGCCATACCAGGTAAGCAGAATCAGATATTCTGAAGTCCTCATGGTCAGAAAATTCAACCTAAGTTGTGGTAAAAGAAAGCTCTGAGATTCTTCAGGCTCACCGCTTAAAGGTGCTCTGTTTCGCCTCAGCCGCCCACAACTCACCCACCTTGTGGAGTCTCATTAACTGTGAGAGGGGCCACAAACACTGTTCATGATGTCACCAGCATATGGCATTAGAGGCTTATAGGGGAAGAACTTTGAAAATACTGAAACAGTCTGATTTAAAAAAAAAAAAAAAAAAAGTGAAACCTATTCTGTCATAACTACCCCAGGACTCTTAAAAGGAAAAAGTCTGATTTAAAAAAAAAAAAAAAAAAAAGAGGTTAGCCTACTAAACTTTGCTACATTTTTGGAATTTCATATTTAGAGTCTTGGTGGGATGCTATAGGATAAACACTGGACTGCAAGGTTGGCTTGAACTGTAAGGTCAACGATTCAGACTCACCAGCTGATCCTCAGAAACCCTATACAGGATCGCTGTAAGTTGGAACCAACCCAATGGCACTGACTAACAACAACAACAACATTATTAGTGTAAAAATCTTGCACTATACTTAGTATAAAACTCTGTCTCAGACTTATATAAAATAAACTAAGGTATAGCGTCCCTTGTATGTAGAAATCATATGGAGAAAGGGAAAAGCAATGCACAAACAAAAATGATTCCAGATTTAGATGTGTTATAAATTAAAAAATGTATTTGATGCCGTAGGATAAGCACTGGACTGCTAACCACAAATCAACAGGTCAAACCCACCAACTACTCCTTGGAAATCCTATACAGGATTACTATGAGTCAGAACTGACTCCATAGCACTTAGCAACAACAGGAACCATCTTTATGTAGAAAATATTTTAAATGTGGCTAAATACCTAAATTGTCCATCAACACATGCACTTTTTCCCCTGGAGATAAGGTTGTCATGCACAGCTGTATGCTTGTTCTGGAAGAAAACCATGTAAAGGAAAATTATGTGTCATTCTTAATATTCAGAATTCCTAGGAGCAGACAATGCCCCGGATGGGCAGCCAGCTTACAGCAGTTTCTGACGGCTTCTCCAAACCACTTTTCAGGGCTGCTGTACCACACTCCCTCTCATTTATTCCCTCTTGTGTAAAGGTACCCTCCTCATACTCAAACTCAGTGCCAACTCAGAGTCGAGGCTAGAGGCTGTAAATCTTTATGGGAGCAAAACCCCTCATCTTTCTTACAAGGAGCAACCGGTGGGTTTGAATTTCTACCTGCAGTTAACAATCCAGTGCTTACTCTACAGCACCACACCAGAACTCCTTAAAAGTACACTTCTTGTTGTTGTTAAGTTGTTAAGTGCCATCAAGTCAGTTCCAACTCATATTGACCCTGTATAGAGTTTCCAAGGAGCAACTGGTGAGTTTGAACCACCAAACTTGGGGTCCAGTGCTTATCCACAGTACCCTTAAAGGGTTCCAAATGAATACTGTCTCCTTTGGCACAGGACTGGGAAGTGTTTCATCCTATTATGCATAGGGTTGCTATGAGTGTGAACCAACTCAATGGCTCTAACAACAACAACAACCTTGGCACAGAAATACAATGCAAATTTCTGTCCCAAATCTATCATGCCTACTAAGCCTTGGTACAGCAGTTGCTCAGTGATAGAACAGTCATCTTCCATGCCAGAGACAGGGTTCAATTCCCAGTCAGTGCACCTAATATGAGCCACCACAAGTCTGCCAGTGTTGAAGATGAGCAGGTTTCAGAAGAGCTTGCAGACTACTACAGACCCGGCAGGAAGAAAGACCTAGCAATCTAGTTCCAAAAACAACCAAGGAAAACCAAACAGATGACAGTGGTCTGACCACAGTCTCTTGTGGGACTGCTGCACGGCAGGCCAACAGCTCATCCTGTTGTGCACACGGCCCCCATGAGTCGGGGGCCAACATGGCAGCACCTGGCAACCATCAGCCTCAGGAAGACTTAGCATTAGAAGGTCATAGGACTAGACTCCTAACTACATGGAGCAAAGCACTTTTGTTTTGTCTTTTTACCATAGTTTTCCATGCACTTCTAAAACTTGAGATTTCATATTCCTATATTTCACAGCTACTTTTTAGACCAAAACCAGGATCAGGTTAAGGCACATGAGGACCCTAAACACTGATTATCTGTGGTGTCCTTCCTCTTCTATGTGAATGGGATATGTGTGTTATATACATACACACGTGTACATGTTATGTGTCTTAACGATCCATGATGTAACTTCTTTTTCCATGTGACTATAACTTCAGAGATTGCATGCCAAAATGGCCTGTGTCATTTCAGCAGAATGAGAAGAACTGGATTATAAAAATGTTAGTGAGTATGAGGTGCACTAAGATTTTTACTACGTACCATACGTTCTACAGACAGAACATTCTCTGTATTTTACAACAAAGAAAATGAGTCTGTGAACTTAATTATTTCAACAATCAATGCAAAATTCTGTTGATTTCTTATAACAAAAAACTGACTTTCACCAAGTTTGCTTTAAACAGCTCGTATTTAACTTTGATGCCTGTTTCATAATAAATACTATAATTATGAAAGAACAAATGAAAACATATCATAAAAGAAAATTTCATTATCTTTGTAATATGTTGCAACAAACAACTATATCTAATTTTTACATAGATCTTTCATCTCTAACATACTTTAAAATCATTCTTTCAATTCTTTGCTCTTACAAATTCTTCACTGATTCTTCAATGATTTTGCCATCCTTCATTGATTTCCTCACAATCAAGCTGCTGAACAGTATCTACCTCCATATACAAGGATCATGATCAAGTTATTCCAAAATCATTGCTGTACCATATTGTACATCCACCCCTACTTGTTTAATAAAAAGAAATCATATATTCCCAAAGGACATACCAAGATAAGGGGGAGAACATTGCAGGTGTTACCAGAGACCCAGTCAGTTACATTTAAGAAACCAAGGAGGAAGACTAAGGTTAGGTCAAAGTGCCTGATTTCAAATGGAGAGTGCAGGATACGGGTAGAAAAATTGTGGAGTCTAGAAATTTGATGCTGATTCTAGAAAAATCCTGAAATAGGCTATTTCACGTTGTAGTTGTTGTTAAGTGCTGTCAAGTCATTTCTGACTCAGAGTGCCCGTACAGGGTTTCCAAGGAGCAGCTTGTGGGTTTGAACCACTGACCTTTTGGCTAGCAGTTCAGTGCTTATCTTACAGTACCACACCAAGGCTCTGCTGACTTTGTAACAGTTGACTCCAAGTTATGGAATGTTAGAAACAATCAAACTTGTTGCTTTCTATACTAAAAATTAAACTAATTTCAATTACATACTAACTTTATATACTAAAAATCAAATGAATAAAAAGATAATCTGACTTGCTTTCTATCATAAACCGGATCTAATGGGGAAAGCAAGACAATAACTCAGGTTACAAGAAATGATCACTAGGGAAAATGGGTTCAGAAAGATGCTAATGAAATCCACAATGGCAAATTTACCATTAATAAACTAATTTCAGTTGCTGGACTCAATCCAGACTCCCAACCACCCCATGTGTTTCATAGTAGAATTGTGTTCTATCGGGTTTTCACAGACTGATTTTTTGAAAGAAGACTGTCCGGTCTTTCTTCAGAGGTGTTGCTAGGTGAACTTGCACCCACAACCTTTCAGTTAGCAGCCAAGTGTGTTAAGCATCTGCACTACCCAGGGACGCCAAGAAACTAACAGACCAGTGAGCTACCATAGAGTCAGTGTATCCTTGTTCCAGCAAAGGGTTTTCTGAAGTTTCTGGGGATATCCTTACAGAGAAGATAGACAAAAATATTAGGGGTTATGTTAATAGCCAGGAGGATGGGAAAGCAGTTGAGTGGTTTAAGAGTCACAGTGTAAGAGTGCTAGTTAATGGGTGGCTGTCCCCTGTGTGTGCTGCAAAGCTCCCACTGAAACATCTGTACAAATAATTACAACAGCAGTAGCAAAAGTATGTTCATCCAGGATGATAAAAGGAAACTTGAAAACTTGACTTCAATTTTAACAACAATGTGGATGTTAATACATTTGGCATATAAAACTTGACATGGATAAATTTTAATTGTAGATACGGGATAAGAGAACACTGGTTTATAATGGTCCATATAAAACAAATGAGGGAACAACAAGCAATAAATCCTCTTTGACCACAAGCGCAATGCAAGTCGCCAGAGCAGTGTGGGTAATCTATAAAGGTCATCTTAATCCAGATCAACGGATAGTGTAATTGTCCCCTTAAACTTCAGCGGCTGAGACCTCATCCAGAAGATTATATTCTATTCCCAGTCCTGTGTTTTGTGGAGGCTTTCCACAAACTAAATCAGTCCAGTGAAAGCCAGAAGCATGAGGACAGCTGAAGTAACTGTTGTTGTTGTTAAGTGCCATCGAGTCGATTCCGACCCATAGCGACTCTGTATAGGGTTTCTGAGGAGCAGCTTTGAACCTTGCAGTTCAAACAGCTTTGCAGTCTGGCGCATTAACCCACAACACCACGCCAGGATGCCAAAGCAACTGTAGCAGAAGAGAAAACATACAAGTAATAGGATGCTGAGTGTCTTCAGAGAGCTGGAATGCGTCTTGAAAGAAGGAGAGAAGACAAGTGCTATGTCAAAGACAAGAACTTGAGCTGAAGGTTAGAGGAAGGCAGATTTCATCCTCACAAGAACAACTTCCTTACCAACTACACAATCCTATCAGGGATGCTTGCCTCACAGAACAGTGAGCACAGGTCTAAGAACTCTGAGAAACATTCCTGCTGCTAGGTAGGAAGACAGAGCTCCTTATACAGTACAGGATGATTTTGTTCCCAAAGAAGTATGAACATGAGGTTTTCAAACTGATTTTCTCCTGCAGCCTATATATTGTCTCTTTAGATCATATTTTTGTTTTTAAAAAAAAAAGCCTCATCTTATCCAAAAGACCTTACTCCTTCCAAAGGTAAGAACTAACTAACATCCCTTACCCATCTCCAAGCTGCCTCGTTCTCTAAGGATCAACTTCAGGTACATTTTCCTATTATATTTGTCTCCTTCCAATATAATTGTCTCTTTGATGCCCTTTATTAGATTCTGAGTCTCCTTAATAACCTAAGTTTAAAATTGGCCCTTGGCCCAGTGTGGGGTTTCCCCAGCCTGAAGGTGTGAAAAGTCATATCAAACCCTGTGGCACTGGGGAAGTCCCAAGGCCCCAAAAGAGCTGAACAATTTTATTTTAAATATTTAAATAGAAGTTGGACCAGTGGGTGTGGAAAAGAGGGGGATTTTCAGTTTCGAAATAATGACTAGAGACTATTTTCACAATAAAAGATAATTTATCTGCATTGCCTCACACATACATATACATCTCCTTGACTGATCTGTATTTTTGTCAACGGTACAATGTCTGGCAGCAACATCAGAGCAGACAGGTCCAGGGGACCTATGTCACAACTAGATTATGTAGTTATTTATTTTCTGAACCAAACAATATTTGCATTTGATTTTCTAAAATATTGGGGAAATCTTTTTTTTTTTTCCAGTTTGTACCATATTAAAGATCTTAGAGTTTTCAGTAATTTTCATCCATTAACATTTTAATGGAAAATTATAGTGGATTCTGGAAAAATGTGGTCATTTTCTATCACTTTAAATTGAGATTCTGTCCTTTTATCTTTTTTTCTACTTTAATAGACAAATTAAAAATAACAACAGATTTTTTAACCCAAATCATTGGCCATTGAGCAGACTCCACCTCATGATTACTCTATATGTGTCAGACTAGAACTGTGCTCCACAAAGTTTACAATGACTAGTTTTTTGGACTGATCTCCAGGACTTAATTTCCAGGAACATCTGGGTGGACTAAAATTTCTAATCTTTCAGTGCTCACCATTTGCACCACCCAGGGGCTCCTAAGAGACCAAGAAAGAAGACAAATTTTTGAGAGTCTACATTTACTTATAGCAAGGACTATGTGTACGTCTAATCCAAGTGCATAGTATAATAAAATAGACGCAGCCCACATAGGTCAGTGGTTCAAGCTCACCAGCTGCTCCTCGGAAACCTATACAGGGTCTCTATGGGTTGGAATCAATTTGATGGCACTTAACAACAACAACAAATATGGGTCTAGTTATCATAACTATTAACCACTTGGGTCAGAGAACCACTGCATTCTAAACAAACCAAGGAAAGGTCTAGATTAAAGGAATTGGTGTGTGGAGATGGGGAGACGGGAGGTGGAAAAAGTCAACTTGAAACATCTGGATCTACACCTGGGCACTCATCTTGTAGGCAAGAATAAAGAAGTGGAGTCCATACAAATTAATGATCTCAGAGCCCATAGCTTACACTTTCCTACCCTGTCCCCATTTAGAGCATGTACGTAAATTGAATATACTCATAGAACACATTTGGATATCATGGACCCTTTTGGTTCTTTCCAGACTATACCCAACAAGAAGGAATGGAAGGTTCTTTGAGTAAGACCACTTTGAGAATATCCCCAACAACAACACTTCTTGCTTAGTGATTTTAACATGCTAAAATACTCACCTGCTAAAATGTGAAAAATCGCAGTCAGTAACAAATATCAGAAAGAACTTTCTTCACAGACAAAATAAACAGTACAGCATGAACCATACATTGCGAATTACATACATAGAAGCTGGATGCCACAGGGCCAAGATAAAAAGAGTGGCCTTACCAGAATTGAAAAGACAGGAGAGAGGAATTACCAGTCAAAGATTAAAATTATGTTTATTATTGTTAGGAACCCTGGTGGAGTGGTGGGTTACATGTTGTGCTGTGAACCACAAGGTTAGCAGTTCAAACCTACCAGCTGCTCTATGGGAAGGTGACACTGTCTGCTCCCATAAAGCTTTATAGCCTCAGAAACCCTCGGGAGCCGTTCTGTTCTGTTCTCTAGAGTCACTCGGAGTCAGAACTGACATGATGGCAAGGAGTGGGCTTTGCTATGGAATTACTGACAGGTAGCTTCCTACTCTTGCAACGCCATGTGTGCAGGATAGGACTGTACTGTAGGGTTTTCACAGCTGTGACCTGCCGGTGAATTGGCAGACCTGTCTTCTGAGGTATCTCTAAATAGGTTCAAACTACCAAACTTTCAGCTACAGGCTGAGTGCTTAACTATGTGTACTACTCAGGGACTTTTAAAATTATGTTTAGTAAACACTAAAAAAGTATACTCCAAAATGCGTTTATTCATGAAGCCAAGTTTACTCCTACCTTCGAACCTCTGCCAGGAACTTTTTGCCCTAACCTTAACATGACTCGCTGTTTCTTGTCCGCCAGGTCCAGCTTGAACGCTACAATCGCTGAGAATACTTCTCTAATGCTCTAGTTACTGTCTTGCCACGCTGTTATTCCTTGCTAGTACTTAGGACTTTTTTAAATGATCTTGTTGCTTTGTTTCTGTTCCCCTCTTGTAGAGAGTGTTGTTGTTGTTGAGTGCCTTAGATTTGGTTCAAACCAACTTTGCAGTCCAACGCATTAACCCGCAGCACCACACCTGGACTCCCTTGTAGAGTGTAAGTTCTATGAAGGCGGGTATCTTGTCTGTCTTGTCACTGTTAAATAGTGGCCAACCTCCGAACTGTCTTAATGAAGAGAATAGGTATTTAATACATATTTGCCTGAATCAGTGGTGGCAAGTTCAGCATCCCTGATAACTCAAACCAACAGATTTTGTTTCTAATAGATTTTCAAATAGATTTTCTATTGTGGAGAACTTTACTCTCCAGTTGTTGTTGTTGTTGTTAAGTGCCGTCGAGTTGGTTCCGACCCATAGCGACCCTGTACAGGGTTTCTGAGGGTGTAAATCTTTACGGGAGTAGAAAGCCTCATCTTTCTCCCATGGAGCAGCTGGTAGTTTCGAACCACTGACCTTAAGGTTCGCAGCCCGATTCGTAACCACTACGCTACCAGAGCTCCTTTTACTCCCCAGTAATACCAGATAAATGAGGCATGGAAAGGGAAAATCGGTGGTCACTGAGATTATTTGCGAGAATAAAAGAACAGTTTCTTTGTCAGAGAAGACTATCGCCCAAAGCTTCACAATAACCCTTCATCATTTCTTGTTTCTAAAAATACAGCATTATTCCACCAACAGACTGCAGTGCACACAAACCACCTCTGTGTCTCATGAGCAACTTTCAAAAGCCTACCTGGCTCTTTGCTTTTCATTTGGACCATCTTTGTTCACCTACTTTTCTTGTGTGAAGTTATTTCTCCTTTATTCCCTTCAGATATACATATAAATATATATTAAGGAACTCTGGTAGCAAAGTGTTTACAAATCAGGCTGCTAACCACAAGGTCAGCAGTTTGAAACTACCCTTGGTTCTGCAGGAAAAAGATGAGGCTTTCTGCTCCCATAAAGATTTGCAGCCTCGGAAACCCTATGCAGGGTCGCTATGAGTTGGAACCGACTCCATGGCACATAACCATCGCCACCACCATATATGTTGTTATTGTTGTTAAGTGCCATCAAGTCAGTTCCGACTCATAGAGATGCTGTATAGGGTTTCTAAGGAGCAGCTGTGTGATTCAAACTGACCTTGTGGTCCAGGGCTTTATCCTACAGCACCACACCAGGACTGTGTGTCTATATGTGTGTGTGTAGAGAGACAGAGCCTATATTGAAAAATACCAGAAGACTGATGCTATATAAATCCATTATCCTCACCAACAACACTTCTTGCAAATTTAACATGTTAAAATACTCACCTGCTTAAATGTGAAGATTCCACAGTCAGTAACAAATTCCAAAAAGAACTTTCTTCATAGACAAAATAAACAATCCAGCATGAAGTGTACTTTGTGAATTAACTAAGCAGAAGTCAGATGCCAAAGGGCCAAGATAAAAAGAGTAGCCTCCACCAGGTCCCCTACATTCTTCACAGTAGACCAAGTGGTACAATCTGTGTGGGACTACAACTAAGTGGAGAATTCATTGTCACTAATCCTGCTCATTCAAGCAGAAATCTCTTTCTGTTTTTGCTTTAGAGCAAGAAACCTGTACTATTATCTACAGTCCATTTTATACACTTAAAAGTAAGACTTGTCAAGCCAGGATTTGCTGTGCATCCCCGGCTTGCAGCTCCAGTGCATAGCTGTGGGCTTCCCCAAGCATAGAACAAACATCTGTGTGGGAGAGGGACTGGCAGGGGAGAATCTCTTGTGGGAAAGTTCGGCAGGATTACCAGAAAGTTGGAGAACATTAAGTAAGCCAGATTCTGCCTCTGTGGAATACAATGCACACACGGCCAAACAGAAGGCATGTGACTCTGCGGTAGAAACACCAGGGGGAAGATGCAGTTTGAGCCTTTGCTCCAGCCAGTTTAATCACCACAGGTAAACTTTGGTCTCCTTCCTCAAGTTACTGCTAACTCTTAACGCAGAGCCTGGATGAAGCTGCACATCCTCAGAAAAGCTCTTCTGAATACATTTGTCAAGAGTGGACTTCGCTGTTATCTTGTGAGTTCCAGTTTGTCTATATTAATACGTAAAAGAAAACAAAAACCCACTGTCACTGAGCTGACACCAACTCGTGGCGATCCCATATGTTGTCGAATAGAACTGCTCTGTAGGATTTTCTTGGCTGTATTGACAGAAGCATATGGCCAGGTCTTTCTTTTGTGGCATTTTTGGATGATTGCAAACTGCTAATTTTTAGGTTAGTAGTCATGGTGTGGCGCTGTGGGATAAAACACTGGACCACAAGGTCGGTTTGAACCACAAGGTCGGTGGTTCAAACTCATCAGTTGCTCCTTGGAAACCCTATACAGGGTCACTATGAGTCGGAGCCTAGTCGATGGCACTTAGTTGAGCAAACATTGTTGGTGCCGCCCAAGGATCTTTTATTTTTATTTTTGCAAAATTCAATTTTTTATTGTGAATTGAGTGATGGTTTACAGACAAGATCATCAGTTTTACATTCAGCAAATCATACACTTTGTTTCATCTCAATGATTGCAATCCCCTCCATGTAACAGCAGATATCCCGCTTTCTCCCTGGGGTTCCTATTTCCACACCATCCATTTTCCAACCCCTTCTAAACTTTACCTTTAACAAACTGTTACACTTTGGATTTTGAATGATTGTTGCCCTTTCTATATACCTATCTACTGCTTGGCTAGAATTTGGGCCACTAAAATGAATTCCTTTCCAGACCAACGGCCTTAGTCTCAGGTTCCTTCCGTCTCTTCTTGATCAATAAAGCCTATCTTTGTTTTTTAAATAATTTTGAGTTTTGTTCCACATTTTCTCCCACTCTATTTGGGACCCAATAATGTGATTCCTTTCAGAATCGTAGCCAGGCACTGCCTAGTTCTTCAGAGTCATAGAGACTGATGTCACATGTTCCATTAATCCATTGGACTAATTATTGATTCCAAGCCTCTTCAATTCTTTTTTTTTTTTTTTTTAGTTTTATTGTGAATTGGGCGATAGTTTATATGGGATAACATCAGCTTTACATTCATCCTATCGTATTTCATTTTATTCTGTAGTCCTTTGTGGCTGATAGGTGCCATCGAGTCGGTGCTGACTCATAGCGACCTTATGCACAGCAGAATGAAACACTGCAGAATCCTGGGCCAGCCTCACTATTGTTGCCACGCTTGAGTCCATCGATGCTGCCACTTGGCCAATCCATCTTACTGGGGGTCTTCTTCTTTTTCTCTGACCCTACACTTTACCAAACATGATCTTCTCCAGCAACTGGTCCCTCCTGATAATATGTCTGAAGTATGAGAGATGAAGTTTGGCCATCTTGGCTAAACTGTCGTTCTTAGGCCTCTATAAGTCAGTACCAAGTCAATGGCACCTAACAACAATAATGGCTAAAGATCATGATCATTTTTTCATGTTTGCTGGCTGCCTGAATGTCTTCCTTGATGAAGTGTCTATGCTCATTTTTTAATGGGGTTGTTTGTCTTTTTCTTATAGAGGTATTGTAGTTTTCTATAAATTTTAGATATCGGTCCCTTGTCTAACATGTCATTCCAAAAAACAATTTCCTAGTCTATGGGCTGGCTCCCTTTTTACTCTCTTGGCAAAATCTTTTGATGAATAGAAGTGTCTAATGTTTAGGAGGTCCCAGTCACCTGTTTTCTACTGTTTGTATGTGTCTTTGCTTGATAATGGACTTATGCCATGTATCAGAGTCCCTAAGTTTGTCCCTGCTTTTTCATTGATGATCTTTATTCTTCTAGGTTTTACATTTAGATCTTTATCTACATGGAATTCGTTTTTGTATATGATGTGAGATACGAGTCCCAATGATTTTAGTGATCTCTAACAGGTACTATTTGTAAATTGAGGAACCTTGGCAGTGCAGTGATTAAGCACTCAACTGCTAACCAAAAAGCCAGTGGTTCAAATCCACCAGTTACTCAGCGGGAGAAAGATACACTGTGGTACTCAGCTTCTATACAGGAACCTTGGAAACGCTGTGGGACTCACAGGGTCTCTATAAGTTGTAATGAACTCAATAACAAGAGGTTTTGTTTGTTTTTAAATTAATAATTTATATTAAGTTTTGGAAATCTGCAGTCTCTGGATGGTGCAAATGGGCTAGGATGCTAACTGAAATGTTGGAGGTTCAATGCACTGCAGAAAAAAGACCTGGAAATCTACTTCCCCAAAATCAGCCACGGAAAACCCTATAGAGCACAGTTCTCTAGACACAGGGAGTTGACGTGAGTCATTCAACTCAATGGCAATTTGTCAATCCACATAGCCTGATCCTGTCCTTATTCTAGTAGCTGCATGTTCTGTTTCTAATAGACTGTGCTCATCCCACCGGTAGTGAAGTATGTCCCCCGCTGCTGCAGTACAGTACTGCCAAGTGATGGCCGCTTAGTAAAAGCTGGAGTAATGACTTAGTAAAGTACATCCTCATTCCTGGAAAGCGGGGTCCTTGAATAGGGATTCGTGTTTGAGGAGTGCTAAAATGTGGTTGAAGGAAGAAACAAGATTGAACATTGGGTTAAAGAGGATGTACAGAAAAACCAAGATTGCCCCCAAGAGAGGACAAGGAAGGAACTCTGGATCAAACTGCAACACTTAAGGGCCAAGTAGTAGAGAAAAGGAATCCTGGTGTGGTATGTGGTGCTGCGGGTTAATGGGCTGGACTGCAAGGTCGGTTTGAATTGCAAGGTTGGTGATTCAAGCTCATCAGCCACTCCTGGGAAACCCTATACAGGGTCGCTATGAATTGAAATGATTTGAAGACACTTAACGACAACAACAAGAGTAGAGAAAGAATGGGTGGAATCCAAGAAGGAGCAAAGACTCAAGGTCAGGAGAGAATGGTGGCACCAAAACCAAAATGAGAGGGCTCCAAGGAGTGAGTGCTGAGATGTTGCAAAGCCTGAGGTGAGACATGTGAGTATCTCTGGTTGGGTGTATGCAAGAGGAGAGTGTGCATCATGAGGGGATGAAGTAGAGGGCATGGGACCAGGGAAAGGGACCACAGTTACAGCACAAACAAGGCCATTCACTGCACAGGAAAGGAAAACTTGCCGCCCCCCAAACTGCTTTCTTTTCCCAACAGCAGTCCCTGGGCACTATCTTCCAAAGCCACATCCAGCTCTGATGATGTACATTTCCAATATTCCCAAGGAGGTTCATGTGCTCATTTCCATGGGAATACTTTCTGCCACCTCACCTAACCCACCTTTAGGGGTAGGTTGTTAAGTGTCGGTGAGTCATTACAACTCATATCAATGACCACGTACGTATACAGTTTCCAAGGAAAGACTGATGAGTTTGAAGCACCAACCTGGCGGTTCAAACCAACCTTGCAGTCGAGTGTGTATCCTACAGCACCATAGATGTTTTGTGCCATTTAGTCGATCTCAACTCATAGAGACCCTATATGAGAGAGTAGAACTGCCCCATAGGTTTTCCCAGGCTATAATCTTTATGGGGGCTCCTGGTGTGGAGTTATAGGATCAGCACTGGACTGTAAACTACAAGGTGAGCAGTTCAAACCCACCAGCTGCTCCTTAGAAACCCTTTACAAGGTCACTAGGAATCAGAACCAACATGATGGTACTTAACAACAACAATTCTCTTTATGGGAGGAGAGTGAGGTGGCTCTGTAGGATAAGCCCTGGACTGCGAACCTCAAGATCAGCAGTTCAAACCTACCAACGGCTACATGTGAGAAAGATGAAGCTTTCTGCTTTCACAAACATGTATAGCCTGGAAACCTGCTATATGAATAGAACCAACTCAACAGGACTCAACAACAACAATCTTTATGGGAGCAGCTTACCAGGACTTCTCTTCCATGGAGCAGACAGTGAGTTCAAACCACTGACCTTTCAGTTCATAGTCAAGCTAAGCAGTGTGCCACCAGGGCTCTTTGACAAATCAGCTGAATCACTATACTTCCAAAGTCTCTTTAGAGGTAGAAGTTGTTCTGGCCAGGTGCCATTCTCCTGTCTGTTTTTGGCCATTTGGGAAGCAGCCTTCCTAAACACCTCACACAATCAGAGAGAGACATGCTCCCAGGAAGGGGACCCAGAAGAATCAGCAGAAGATGTGAGATGGGTACAGTCATCCTAGGACCATGCTTACAGTAAAGTGTATCCCTTAGGCAGTAGCACAGTTGAGAAGAGTAAGCTCTTTTTAGGTAGCTGGACAGTGTCAGTGGTGTGAGGTATAAGATTTACAAAGTAGGAGAGGGCAGAGGAAATGACTACGGCATCGAAGGTTTATCAACACTCAGATTGGTTTAATCACTGAAACTTTATCTTAATGCTTCATACCTGATCCTTGGAGTCCCTAGGTAGTACAAATATTAACATTCTCACCTGTTCGCCAAAAGGTTGGAGGTTTGAATCTACCCAGTGGCCTCTGGGAAGAAAGGTCCTGCAATTTACTTCCAAAAAATCTTCCATTAAAACCTTATGAAAGAGGTTGGAAAGGGCAAAAAGGGGAAACAATGCTAAGATACTTGGCTGTCTTTTGAGTCTTGGTTTCCCTTACATACCATTATAAAACAGACACTTGAGGGGGAAAGAAAGGAATAGCCAGCTATATCACCATAGAAAGCTTGTAAGTCTGTCTTCTGTCTATAACTGCTTGGAATACCTAAAATGGGGATACAACACGCCCAGTGAAGGAGGCTTCCTGTGGAGTCTCTGTGTTACATAAGACCATAGGTGGAATCCTAAACCCCATCCAGAATCTTCTGAGGTGGGAAATTTCCAGTTGAAAGGACAAACAGACCAGGAGCAGCTACAAGAACAGAAGATACTTCTTGAAAGAAAGACTGACACAAAAAATACAAAACAATAATGGATGTCCAACTGACTACTACAAGAACAAGCAAGTTGCTCACCCAGGAGACATCAAGTCAAGGGGTCGGGTCCCCTCAGGGCAAACCCCTTCCAAGACTAAGACTCAAGGGGAATACACGAGCAGACATGCACTTTGACCGGTGACCACGTTGGTCATCAATAAGGATAAGTGAAGGGAAAACAACAATGAAGCTGCGAGCTAAGTCCTATCACATTCAATAGACTCCTGTGAACCTGGGTGGAGACCTGGTTGGCCAGCTGTGTGGCAAGACCTGGGTACTCTTGGTCGAAAAGTCAGTGACATAGCCACAGAGGACTAGAGTGGAGAGTGAAGTATCCAGCTGATAAGGAGTGAGGGTATACACACAAGAACACCCACACTTGCAGATAATACCCACTTGACCTGGTTTCAATGACTGGATGATCAGAGCTCAACTACAAGAAGAAAGAAGGGGGGGGGGAGGGAAAAGTAATGTGATATAATTTGATGAACTTAACCTACACCTATGTATGCAGTAGCTCAAAAGAGGAAACAAGTCTTTACAGCGAGGCTCATTCCCACCCCTTCCATACACAGGGTAGACAGGGATGGGCAACTCGGACATTGGCTACCCAAAATGGGGGGCTACAAAGGCAAGAAGTGACTGGCTTACAAGCTTTCAAGAGGGAGCCTAGATCCATAGGGTGTGGAGGAAGGTAGAATCTTCACTGAGTAGTATCCCATTTATCTAGGCAAGGCTGATGAAAGGAGATAGGGATGGCACTCATGTGGCCAATAGAGAATAACTGCTATCATGACTGACTGTGAGGGTTGGAAATGTAAAGGTAGACACTTTGTAGCAAAACGAGGGGAGTGGTTGACTTTGCAGTCCAGGAGCGGAGGTCCCTAGAACCATCAAGGGAGAAGAGCAGAGTGTGAGACTCTACCCAGAGAAGCAGTGATACCAGAGGTGGAGGCAGAGACGATGATAAGAAGAGAGGGAATGGCTGGGGACTCTAGACCCAGAGAGGGAGAGGGGCTGAGTGCTGACAACCAGGGGGCAGGCTTGCAGGGTGTACCCTGTGGTTAGTTGATGATGCAGGGAGGGGATTGTAACCATGGCAATGAAACAAAATACAATAGAATGAATGTAAACCTAATGTTCTCCCATGTAAACTATCACATAATTCACAATAAGGCATTAAAAAAAAAAAAAAACACCTTATGGAAGAATCCCCACTGAATACTTTTCACCTCATCTAGATGGGTCTGGTGAAAGGAGATAGGGATAAGATTCTTATGATTCAAAATTGAATAATTGTTATAATGACTAATTGTGACTGTCACCACTATAAAAGTAGAAGTTTGGGTTTTTTTTGTTTTGTTTTGTTTTTTATTGAAGTATATAGGATGCTTTATTTTGAGTTATGTGATAGTTTACATGGGAGAACATTAGCTTCATATTGATCTCATCGTATATTGTTTCCTTGCCATGGTTACAATCCCCTTCATGCATCATCCACCAACCATAGGGTATACCCCGCAAGCCTACACCATGGTTGTCAGCACACAGCCCCTCTCCCTCTCCGGGTCCAAAGTCTTCAGCCACTCCATCTCTCGGTGTCATCGTCTCTGCCTCCATCTCTGGCATCACTGCTACTCAGGGTAGGGTTCCATTCTCTGATCTTCTCCCTTGATGGTTCCAGAGACCTCTGCCCGTAGACTGCAAAGTTAATCCCTCCCCTCCCTTTGCTACAAAATGTCTACCTTTATGTTTTCAGCCCTTACAATCAGTCCTGATAACAATTATTCACCATTGTACCCCAAGAGACCTATCCACATCTCCTTTCCTCTGCCATTCCTAGACAGATTGGATATGACTCAGTGGAGATTCTGCCTTGCTCCACACCCTCTGAATCTAGGTTCCCTCTTGAAAGCCTGTAAGCCAGTCACTTCTTGCCTCTGTAACACCCGCATTCTGGGTAGCCAATGTCCAAGTTGCCCATCCCTGTCCTCTGCTTGTGTGGAGGGTGTGGGAATGATCCTTGCTGTGAAGATTTGTTCCCTCTTTTGAGCTACTGTTTCAATAGGTGTGTGTCAAATTCATCAAATTGTATCAGATTATTCTTTTTTTCCTCTTCTGGTTAAGCTCTGATCATCCAGCCATTGAAGCCAGGTTAGGTGGGTATTATCTGCAAGTGTGGGTGTACTTATGAATGTGCCCTCTCTTCTTATCAG
>NW_006408538.1:4681323-4704792 GCF_000296735.1 Chrysochloris asiatica
GTAGAATTGGTGACAGTTCTTCCCTGAATGTTTGGTAGAACTCACCCATGAAGTCATCTGGGCCTGGACTTGTTTTGGTTGGGAGATTTTTGATGACCTGAACAATTTCTTCTTTTGTTATGGGTTTGTTCAAGCTTTCTTCTTCATTCTGAGTAAGTTTAGGTAGGTCCTGTTTTTCTAGATATGTATCCATCTCTTCTAGGTTTTCAAATTTGTTAGACCACACCTCTTCATCATATTCTGTGATTATCCTTTTGATTTTGTTTAGTTCTGTGTGACATCACCCATGTGGTTTCTAATGCAAGTTATTTGTGTCCTCTCCCTCTTTTCTTTTGTTAGTTTTGCCAGTGGTTTGTCAATTTTATTAATCCTTTCAAAGAACCAGATTCTTGTCCTGTTGATTCTTTCTATAGTTTTTCAATTTCTATCTCATTTATTTCTGCTCTTTATTATTTCCTTTGTTTTGGTGACTGTAGTAGGTCCCTCTGCTGGTCTGCTTCCAATTGTGGAAGATGCTGCATTAATGTGTTAATTTTGGTTCTTTCCTCTTTTTGGATGTGTGCATTTATTGCAATTAATTGTCCTCTCAGCACTGCTTTAGCCGTGTCCCAAAGATTTTGGTATGTTGTACTTTCATTCTCATTTATTTCTAGGAACCTTGTAAATTCACGTTTAATTTCTTCTTTTACCCAGTTGCTTTTCAGTAGGGTGTTGTTCAGTTTCCATATATTCAACTTTATTTCCTTGGTCTTCTTTTTGCTGATTTCTAGTTTTATAGCATTGTGGTCTGAGAAGATGCTCTGTAGAATTTTGATGTTTGTAAATTTATGGAGGCTTGCTTTGTGACCTAACACATGATCAACTCTGGAAAATGTTCCATGCGTACTGGAGAAGAACATATATTGTGCTGTTGTTGGATTGAATGCTCTGTCTACATCTATAAGCTCAAGTTGGTTGATTATGTTTAGTTCCTCTGTATCTTTGTCGAGTTTCTTTCTGGTTTTTCTGTCCCTTTTTGAAAGTGGTGTATTTAAATATCCCACTAAAATTGTAGATTTATCTATTTTTTTCTTCACTTCTAGTAAGCTTTGCTTGATGTATGTTGGTGCTGTTTCATTGGGAGAGTAGATATTTATTATGGTTATGTCATCTTGCTCAATTGACCCTTTAATCATAAGATAGTGTCCTACTTTGTCTCTAATGCTGTTTTTATCTTCAAGTTTACTTTGTCGGTGATTAGTATTGCCACTCTTGTTTATTGTTTATTGCCATGCTTGTTTATTGTTGCAGTTAACTTGGTAAAGTTTTTTCCATCCTTTAACTTTTTGTCTGTTTTTGTCTTTGTGTGTAAGGTGTGTCTCTTGCAGGCAGCATATTGAAGGGTCTTGTTTTCTTATCCATCTGCCACTCTCTGTCTCTTCACTGGTGCATTCAACCCATTGACATTCAATATAATTATTGGTAGGTATGAATTAATTGCTGCCATTATGTTACTTTTTTGGTAGTGCTGTTCGTTCTTTTGTTCTGCATGCCTTCTTGTGTTGGGTTTGTGTTTTTTGTGCCATTTCTTGTTGGTTTGTTCTTAGTTTTCATGTTTGCTTGGAAGTTCATTTTCATGGTAAGTAGTGAAGTATTTACATTCTTTGGATTTACCTTATAGTCTACTAACTTTTCTCTCCCTTTAAGAGAATCCATTGTATTCTGCAATTTACCTGGCGTCTTCACCACCTGGATCTCTGCTGCTACATTTGTCCCTTCTTTGACATTGGTATAATTTTGATCTTCGGTTGACCTCCCAGCTCCCTTGAGTTTGTTGTTGTAGTCTTGTTCTGTTCTGGACTCTGCTATCAGTTGACTGAGTTCCAGGTGGTGTTGCCACACCTGTCAATCTCTGGTTATTGGCTCATCTTGTTGGTTTTCAGTCCACAGAACTCCTTTTAGGATGTTTTGAATTGCTGGGTTGATTTTGATAGAATCTCTCAAGATTCTGATTATTGTGGAATGTCTTGATCACCCATTGTATTTGATTGACAATTTTGCTGGATAGATGATTCTTGGTTGGCAGGTTTTTCTAGTAGAATTTTGTATGTGTCTCCCCATTGCCTTCTTGACTACATGGTTTGTTCTGAATAGTCAGAGCTTAATCTGATTTGCTTGCCTACATAAGTGACATTTCTCTTCTCCCTGGCAGCTTTTAGTATTCTCTCCTTGTCTTTGATTTTGGAGAGCTTGATTATTATATGTCTTGGTGACTTTCTTTTGGGGTCTGTCCTTCCTAGGGTGTGTTCAGCTTCTTGAATGTTTGTCTTCTCATCTTTCAAGATGTTAGGGAAATTATCTTCCAGAAGCTCTTCAACTATCTCTTCTGTGGACTTCTTTGATTCTTTCCTGTTCCGGAATACCAATAATTCTTAAGTTGTTCTTCTTCATGTTATCCAGCATGAATCGTAGGCTCTATTCAGATTTTTTTATCCTTTTTTCTCTTTGCTCTTCTATCTTAGTGGTATTGAGAGATTTGTCTTCCAACTTGCTAGTTCTGGCTTCCATCTCTTCTATTCTGCTCCATTCCCCTTTCAGTGTATTGCCCATTTCTGATATCTTATTATTATCATCTGGACCTCATTTTGCAGGTCTGGAATTGTTTCCAATGATGTATCAATCTTATTTGATTGCTCTTGTAGTACATTCCTGACTTCTTCCTTGTTTTCGTCCACCCCTTTTCAGAGCATTTGAATTTGTTTCTATATCATTCTTCTGAATTCTTTCTCAGGCGTACCCAAAGCCCACTCTTCCTCTTCTTGAAAGCCCTTTTCTGTCTCCAGCTCATTTGTCTCAGCTACTTGCTTCTGTTTTGGGACATGTTTTGATATCGTTTGTTGTTTTTTATTCGTCATTTCCGATAGCTATGTGTTTTGTTTTAAAAGCTTAATTGGATGTTTGTTGTTTGTTATTAAGCTTATTGGGAGTCTCCTGGTGAATATGATCAGGAGATAGGCTTCCCTTTTTGCATGTAATGTTTAGCAGGTGTTGTTGGCCCTTGTCTCAGTGGTGGAATATAATGGGGTATGCTTATAGCTTGGCTATATGGCCATGATTGCGGTCTCTTTTTGGGTAATGTAGGGAGAAAAGGCTACCGCCTCCAGGAAAGATGTGTGATCAAAAGGACCAAAAGCAGAAGTAATGTAAATGCAGAGACAAATACCACACTTTGGAACAGAAATGAAGCTGTGGTCAACTGTTACGAGCTACACAGTCAGTGTGTGTGCAAGGTAGAAGCCTCCCACAGTGGGTGAGGGTGTCTGCTCGCTCAGGTCCCTCCCTCTAGTCACTACAGTAAGAGAGGCACAAGTAGATATTGAGAAGCTAATGGGAGAAAGATTGTCCACTATTTTTGACTCGGAAGGTCAGTTATGTCTCTGCATGTGCACAGCGCAATTCTCCAGATAGTTGAGTCCTTTTATGTTGGGGGTTTACAGATTGTATTATAAGGGTCCTGCACATGGAGCCCAGGTAGCACAGCAGCCACAAATGGGGCTGCAAACTTCAAGGTCAGCAGTTCAAAGTCTCCAGCTGCTCCATGGAAAAAAGGCAAGGTGCTCCACTACCCCAAAAACCTACAGCCCCGGAAACCCCGCACAGGGTCGCCTGGAGTGGGAACCAACTTCAAGGCGCTCAGCCACCAAGGGTCTCCCTCAAATCAATCTTAGGACTGTGTCTCAACGGCTGATATCATTAGTGGCCGCCAAACTCCCTCTCTCTGTAGCCTGGGGGAATTGCGCGGTCAGGGCTGTTTTTTGAAGGTACACATACACCTGCCTGATGGTGTCCTGGCTGAGTGAAGAAGGCACTCCAGGGAAGATGTGGGAGAAATGTGCAGAGTCTCCAGCGCCTCTTTATGCAAGTGTCTCTGTGCCGCTTTTAGAGCAGGTTCACTGAGCTGGAATGGCTGTAGCCCTGCCTTCTAAACTCTGCCAGGGCAGGGTAGCCACAGAGGGAGTCCCATGTCCCAATTCCTAACTCACAGTATTTTCCTTAATATTGTGACTTTTTCACTTGTGAGTGTGGGAAACTGACATCCTGGACCTTGTGGTAGATCCGGAGCTCAGTTGTTCTGTGAGTGCTTCTTGCGTGAGATCTCAGTCCCTCTCTAGCATGGAGATTTCCCTACCTGACTTTCTCCACTGCTGTGGAAACCAGAAGACTAAAAGTAAAAGTTTTGTAACAAAAAGCCGAGAGTAGTTAATCTTACACTCCAGGAACAGAGGACCCTAGGGCCATCAAGAGGGAAGAGCACGAGCGGAATGTGGGATCCTACCCAGAGAAGTAGCAACACCATAGAGGGAGGCAGAGATACCAACATGGAGAGAGAGAGAGCAGCTGAGGACTCTAGACTCATTGAAAAGAGAAAGGCTTCCTTCTGACGGCCAAGAGCCAGACTTTCAGAAGGTGCCCTTTGGTTGTTTAAACGATTTTATATTTCTGAGTGTTTTTGTATACATCCCCTTACCTCCCCCCCCCCCCCCCCCAAAAAAAAAAAAAACTGAAGGAACAGAAACAAATATTGTTGAATGATGATGCACTGGGGGGGGCTTGTAATCATTGCAATGAAATGATGAGTGTAAAACCAAAATTCTCTTGTGTAAACTATCACGCAATTCACAATAAAAACCTTATGGAGCTCATTCTACTCTGACACACATGAGATCACCAAGGGTTACCTGGCACTCAGATATCTGAAATAAACTCTTTACCTTCTTTTTTCATGAAAAGAGAAACCCAAAAACCACACCCATTGCCATCAAGACAATTTCAACTCCTAGAACCCCTATAGTCTGTAAACTGCAAGTCTGCAGATGATCTCTATGGGAACAGCTTCATCTTTCTCCCTTGGAGAGATTGGTGGGTTTGAACTGCCAACTTTTCCATCAGTAGTCTAGTGCCATCAGGGATCCTTCAAAAGAGGAAAGAAATTCAGACTTGGTGGCTTTGACAATTTGGGGCAAAGTGCCCATTAAAGCAACATCTCCACTCTAAACATTGGTTCCTTCTCTGCAGTGCTGGACTCCTATTGAGGAGTACATTCCAGACTGTGCCCTGGAAAAGTCCAACAGGAGAGAGCCCAGAGTCATTAACATGGCATCATTCTGGGTTCCGTTAAGAATGTTGTGAGATGTAATTAGTCTGTGTCCTGGAGAAATTACTACCCCAACCTAAGAATGTAGCTCCTTCCTCCCTGCCCCCTACGGAAGCAATGGTGCTTCACTGGTGGAATTCTCTCCATCCAAGTTTAATTTCTAACACTTTAAAGAAGTCATCCCTTGTTCTATCCCAACAATTGTCTTTGTTCTATGTATATGTTCCATATGAACATAATTGTTACTTTTATTAAGTGCCATCAAGTCAATTCCAACTTATAGCAACCCAGTATAGGGTTTCTAAGTAGCAGCTGGTGAGTTTGAACCACCGACCTTGTGGTTCAAACTGACATATTGGTCAGTGCTTTATCTTACAGCACACCACACTACAGTCCATAAACAGTGTCCTTGAATTCCTGTTTTTCACAATGTTATCCATAATTTGTTATGATTCACATAGTTGAATGCCTTTACATCACCAGTGAAACACAGATAAATATCTTTCTGGTATTCTCTGCTTTCAGGTAAGATACAGCTGACATCAGCAATGAAACCCCTCATCCACATGCTTTCCTGAATCCAACTTGAATTGCTGGTAGCTCCCTATCCATATACTGCTAGAACTATTTTTCGAGCATTTACTGAACACTGTTGTTGTGAGGTGTCCTCAAGTCAGTTCTGGCTTATAGCAACCCTATGCACAACAGAATGAAACACTGCCCAATTCTGCATTGATATCACAATTGTTGCCACACTTGAGCACATTGCTGCTATCAGTGTGCCAATCCATCCTGATGGGAGTCGTCCTGTTTTTTGCTGATTCCCCACTTTACCAACCATGATGTCCTTCTCCAAGGACTGGACCCTTCTAATATGATCAAAGTATGAGAGACGAAGTCTGGCCATTCTGACTTCTAAGGAACATTCTGGCTATACTTCTTCCAACACAAAATTATTCGTTCTTCTGAAAGTTCATGGTATTTTTAACTTTCACATGTATATGAGGTTGCTGAAAATATCATGGCTTGGTCAGCCATATACTAGTCCTCAAATTGACGTCTTTCCTCTTGAATCCTATAAACAGAACTTGTGCAGCAGATTTGCCTAATGCAATATGTTGTTTGATTTCCTGGCGGTTGTTTCCATTAGTGTTAATGGTTGATCTGAGCAAAATGAAGTCTTGAACAACTTCAATCATTTCTCCATTTATCAGGATGTTATTCACTTGTCCAATGGTGAGCATCTTTGATTTTTATCAGTCAGTATTTTAAGTCATTTTTACTTTCAGTAAGCAAAGTTTTTTTAATCTGCATGTCGAAGGTTGTTAATGAGTCTTCCTCCAATCCTGATGATATATTCTTCTTCATATAATCCAGTTTCTCAGATTATTTGCTCAGCATACAGATTGAATAAGTATGGTGACAGAATATAACCTTGGCACACATCTTTCCTCATTTTAAACCATTCAGTGTCCCCTTGTTCTGTTCAACCAACTGCCTGTGGATCTATGTACAGGTTCCTCATGAGCACAAATAGGTATTCCCGAATACTAATTCTCCATAATGTTGTCCATAGCTTGTCATGATCCACACACCTTTGCATGGTCAATAAACCACAGATAAACATATTTCTGGTATTATCTTCTTTCACTCAAGATCCATCTTATATTAACAATGATATCTTCCATGTCCTCCTCTGAGCTCAGCTTGAACCTTGGGCAGTTCCCTGTCAATGTAGTGTTGCAGCCATTTTTAAATTCTTGTTAGCAAAATTTTACTTGCATTTGATATTCATGATACATTTTGACGACTTACGCATTACAATTGGGTCACTACTCTTCAGAATGGGCACAAATATAGATCTCTTCCAATCAGTTGGCTAGGTAGCTTTCTTACAAATTTCTTGTCATACATGAATAAGTGCCTCCAGCACCAAATCAGTCTATTGAAAGATTTCAATTTGTATTTAATAAATTCCCAGAGCCTTGTTTCTTGCCAATGCCTTCAGTGTACATTGTACTCCTTCCTTCAGTATCATTGGCTCTTTATCATATGCTGCCTCTTTAAACGGTTGAATACTGACAATTTCTTTTTGATACAGTGACTCTGTGTATTCCTTCCATCTTCTTCTGATGCTTTCTGTATTGTTCAATATTTTGCCATTGTTGTTGTTGTTAAGTGCTGTCAAGTTGGTACCAACCTATAGCAACCCTGTGTCGGGTTTCCAAGGAGCAGTTGGTGAGCGTGTACCACTGTCCTTGTGGTTAAAACCAACTTTGCAGTCCAGCGCATTAACCCACAGCACCATACCAGAACTCCATTTTACCCATAGAATCCTTCAATAATTCAAGTCAAGGCTTGAGTGTTTTCTTCAGTCCTTTCAGCTTGCAAAACGCTCAGCATGTTCTTTCCTCTTAGTTTTCTAACTCCAGGTCCTTGCACATTTCATTGTAACGTTTGACTTTGTCTTCTGGAACTGTCCTTTGAACTTTTCTGCTCAGATCTTTTACCTCCTCATGTCTTCCATTTACTTTAGCATCTCTGCCCTGGAGAACAGGTTTTAGATTCAGTAATTAGCAATACATCTGATTGCATGTTTGATCAGTTTCAGACTGAAGAAGTTCTTAGAATTTTTCAATTTCATCATCACTGGCCTTACTGGTTGGTGTGTAAATTTGAGTAATAGTTGCAGCGTATGGATATTGTCCTATCCAAGACAGCACTGTAATTCAAGATAGATCTTGAAATGTTCTTTCTGATGATGAATACTACTCTAAGACTCTTCAGTTTGTCACTCTCAGCATATATAGTAAATCATGTGATTGTCAGATTCCAAATGGCCAATACCAGTTCATTTCAGACCACAAATGCCTATGTATCAATGTTTATGCGTTCCATTTAATTTTAGACTTCCATTTTCCTAGATTCGTACTTCGTACATCCATGTTTTGATTATTAATGGATGTTTGCAGCTGTTTCTCCGCATTTTGAGTTTTCCTCATCAGCAAATTAAGATCCTGCAAGACATATTCCATTTGCATCATAACGGTCAACTCCACTTTGAGGAGGCACCTCTTCCCCAGTCGTGTTTTGAGTGTCTCCCAACCTAAGGGGCTCTTCTTCCAGAACTATATCTGATAATATCCTGGTGCTCTTCATCATGTTTCAATATTCAATATTCTGGTGCTGACAGTGTTACACCCCATTCAAAATGTTTTCAGTGACAAAATATTTGGAAATAGTACATCTCTCCTGCTCCAGTCTGTCTTTGTCTGGAAGCTCAGCCAAAATCTGTCCTGCTGGTATTTAAAATATTGATGGTGTAGCTTCCAGAATCACAGCAGCACACAAGCCCCCACAGTAAGACAAGCTGACAGATGAATGAAGTGATATTAAATTTTACTTAGGTGTGAGATTAATGATATTGCTTGAAATTTTCTGAATTTTCTTGGATCATCTTTCTTTGAAATGGGTACAAATATGTATCTCTTTCAGTCCGTTGGCAAGAAAATTGTCTTCCAAATTTCTTGGCATAGAAGAGTGAGCACTTCCAACTTTGAGTCTGTTTGTTGAAACATCTCAGTTGGTATTCTGTCATTTCCTGGAGCCTTGTTTTCGGCCATTGCCATCATTGTAGCTTGGACTTCCTTCAATAACATTGGTTTTTAATCATATGCTATCTCCTGAAATGGTTAGAACCAATTCTTGTTGCTGTTGTTATGTGTTGTTGATCACTTTCAACTCATAGCAACCCTATATAGGGTTTCTGAGGAGTGGCTGGTGAGCTTGAACCACCAACCTTGCGGTTCAAAGCAACTTGTAGGCCAGTGCATTAACCCACAGCGCCACACCTGGACTCCCTTCTTGTTTTGTTGTGAAGTGCCATCGAGTCAATTCCAACCCACAGCGACCCTGTATAGGGTTTCCAAGGAGCAGCTGGTGAGCTTGAACCACTGATCTTACAGTTCAAACAACTTTGCAGTCAGACGTATTAGCCCACAGTGCCACACCAGGACTCCCAATGAATCTATTTTCAACTCATATCAACCCCATGTGATAGAGTAGAACTGCCCTACAGGGTTTTCCTAGGTCATTCTCTTGCAGAACAACTGGTTCCATTTCAACTGCCAACCTTTAAGCCAAGTGCTAATGATTGCGCCACCAAGGGTGCTATGCATAGGAACACACTTGATGTCACCAAGGGTGCCATGCGTAGGAACACACTTGATGGCACACAACAATAAACATCAGTGACAGTGAAGCCACTGTGCCCAGCTTGAGTAAAAATGATCATAATTTAGAAAAGTGTACACTATTTTCTTAGCATTTCTGTGACATCTTGATCATTTCTCTTAATTACTTAAATTGCTTTTTCAAAACAGTCAAATGAATAAAATGAAGAGGCTGTATGTAGTTCATGTAAGTTTTTCTATTTTGGAAATAGAAGTTTTGATTAAAATTGGCATTTCTGAAACTCTAATTGCTAGTTACTGCATTACTGGTGGGAAAAGAAAAGTAAAAAAGCACAAAAAAACAAAAAATATTTCCAAGACCAGCCAGATGGGAAGTCTCAAGATAAGAATTTATAAACCAATGTTCATATTCCAACCAGGAAAAAATTCTGTTTATACGTTTCTAATTTTGCTTAAATGGTAAGCAATACATTTCTTTAATTAATTCCTAAATTGCTATTAATTGGTTAGCTAATTTTCTAACATTGGTTTTGATCCCCCAAACCCTATTTGATTATTAATAAGTTGAAGAGTTTTTATACATATATAGTATAATAAGAGCTCTATGACCTCTAGTGGGAGCAGACTGGCTTCTGATATATCTTGATAGGTGTACAACCTTCCCATGAAAACTTAAAATGTCCATTTTTTCCATTTCTGATTGAAGTAGATGAAATAATTCTGTTCATAGGTCCAGGGAAAGAGCAACACAAATTCCTTCTTGACATGAATGCCCTGAGTCTTGGGATCGTAATTAATCCTTTTTTGTAATTTATACTCTTCCACTCCTGGAGCTCTCTCTCCTCCCTTTATATAAATTCTTTTCTTCTCATCCCTGGTCTCTCCTCTCTTCCACCTAAGAAATGGCAGGTGGGTGGGAAAGATTCGCAATGTTGTGGCACTGTAGGATAAACACTGGACTGTTGATATGTTGATAGGAAGGTTGGTGTTCAAACTCACCAGCCGCTTCTCGGAAACTCTGTATATGGTTGCTATGAGTCAGAGCCGACTTGATGGAACTTAACAACAACAAATATTAAGAAAAACCATACTGGTTCTTCTGTTATCAGCAAGATTGAAAATTGTTCCCAAACAGAAAAATATGGTATGATGAAGACTTTTCCTTACTAAACTTTATTGCAAGCCTTCCTAAATAAGAATGTACAATCCAGGAAAAAATAGTTTTGTGGGTGTTGCTTTTGGTTTTGTGAGTCCTGGTGTGGCGCTGTGGGTTAATGAGCTGGACTGAAAAGTCATTTGAACTACAAAGTCAGTGGTTCAAGCTCACCAGCCGCTTCTAGAAACCCCTATACAGGGTTGCTATGGGTCAGAACTGACTGCACGGAACTTAACAACAACAAAGAACTATAAATCAAGATACGTCTCTTACTAGTTGCTTGAGTTTCACAAATTATGCATTCATCAAAATCAAGGCGGTGTGCACTACTTTTTAAAGGCCTATTTATTTGACATAATATATCAGCAGGATGACCGGGTGAATAAGTGGCATTATTTAACAGAATTACTTAATGTCGTACAACGAAAGTCAGCTCTAACTGCCTTACTGCTTGCAAAGAATTTGATAATAATAAAGTTGATTGTTAGTGTGAAGATATAAATTGTTCAATAGTTAGTGTTGTTAATGACAGCAAAGGAACACAAAAGAGGAAAAATAGGTTTTAGCAGCGTAAATTCATTGCTAATTGCCCTTGCATTCATTATAGGCTGACCAGGGCTAATTATCTAATTAAACTAAACCCCAGCTCTCTTAGAAGAATTTACAGGCACTGTAATGTTGGTTGTCAATTATCTCAGCATGTTCTATTGAAATCTGTAGTTAACTCAAAAGTAGGTTTTACTTTTCCCAGCAGCAATACGTAGCTCTCTGATTTTGTATGATAACTTTTGGTACAAATGGGAAAAAAAAAAAAAAAAAAAAGGTTTTCCTTCAAAAAATACACTGTGGAACATTAAGAATACAAGTTTCCCCCACTCTCTAAAAGTAGAGTGCTCCTATTAAGCCTTCTGTTGTTGCTGTTTTTATTGAGGCGGTTCCGACTCATAGCGACCCTACAAAGGGTTTCCCAGGAGCTACTGGCAGCCTTGCAGTGGAGCACATTATCTGGCAGCGCCACACGAAGAATCCATTAATCCTTTAGGAAGCAGAAATGGTATAAAGTGAAGAAACAACTACCTTTAATTTAATAAGAAAAACTTTCAGCATTCTCAGGTCCCCAAAAATAACCTACCAAATCATACCACGTAATACCTAAAGCCACACAGTGTTCCCACACACAAACCAAAACTATGGCAGCTGGACACTGAGTCGCTGAGTGTAATTCCCTGAGAAGAAGCTGGATGGCGCTGCTTTCACTTCTCCGGACGCACACCGAAAGTCTGCTACAAAATCAACGCGGAGTGCTGATGACCCTTTTCACTCTTTTTCTAAAAATGAAAATCGTCTTTAGATTTCTTTCGGTTCGTGAAAACAGGTACTCATGGTGGTCCTTTGTAAAAATAAAGTGGCAGAAAGCGAACTTTAAAAAGCGGGGGCAAACCTTGCTTTAAACAAGAGGCTCTGCTCATTTTACTCAGTAACTTCTATCAGAAGTCGGTATGATTGAATATAGGTAGAAAGAGACAACACAGACACCAAAGAGAAATCAAATACGAGTTGATGCATACAATTGAGCATACATGTCACTTGGCTTGCTGAAAGTGAAGAGGACTTGAAGCACTTACTAATGAAGATCAGAACGGATTACATCTCAACAAAAGAAAAACAAAAGTCTGCATAACTGGACTCAATAGGGAACTTCATGATAAACAAAGACTGAAGTTGCCAAGGATTTCATTTGATTTGAATCCACAATCAAGGTCCATCAAAGCAGCAGTCAGGAAATCAAACAATGTGCTGCATTAGGCAAATCTGTTGCAACAGACATCCTCAAAGCATTAAAAACCAAAGATGTCCCTTTGAGGACTAAGGTACACCTGATCTGCTGCTGCTGTTGTCGTTAAGTGCTTTTGAGTTGGTTCCGAGTCATAGAGACGCTGCATAGGGTCTCTGAGGTGCAGCTGGTAGGTTAGAACTGCCAACCTTGTGGCTAGCAGGCCAGTGTATCCCATCATGCCATACCAGGACTCCACAACTGATCTAAGCCATAGTATTTCCATAGGCATGTGAAAGGTGGACAATGAATTAGGAAAACTAGAGAAAATTCAATGTATCTAAATCATGGACTGCTAGAAAAATAAGCACATCTATCTTGAAAGAAGCAGTCAGAATGCCCCTTACAGGTGAGGATAGCGAAACTTCATCACAAGATCTTTGGACATGTCGTCAGGAGGAATCAGTCCTTGGAAAAAGACATCATGCTTGGTAAAGCAGAAGGGGTGCAGAAAAAGGAGGACACTCGAGTATATATTGACACAATGACAGCAACCGTGAACTCAGACACAGACACAATTGTGAGGATGACGCAGGACCAGACTGTGTTTCTTTCTGTTATACATAGAGTCACTATGAGAACAACAACTTCACATATTGTTTAAAAGTACAGGGGGAAAAAGCGACTTTTGTTATGCTCCGTAGTATCTCATAAGGTGGAATTATATTATTTAACTTCATATAATTACAGTTTTTTGTCATAGACTTTTCTGAAGCTGAAAAGAAAGACTGAAGTTCAAAACTGTGGAAACTGAGGTTTCAAGAGGCGAAATGGCTTGCTCACCCAGCTGGTTGTTAGAACCAGAAATAATACCAGTGTTCTCTTAGACCATCGTTCTTTCAATATTGATTCCAGATGTTCTGCTTGCATAGTACCCTCTCACTGTTCATACTTTGTCTGAAATGCTAAAACAGAGCATATATAAAGACAAGTTGCTTGGGTTATTTTTGTTGTTTTTTTTTTAATAGAAGGCTTTTATCATTAGCATTTCACCTCTCCAAGGAGGCACAGGATTTAAAATCATCCCTCTTTCAAGTCAGTCAAAAGCTCTGGAATATGTCCTAAGAAGAATACTCAAGGCAACAGCTTTAAAAAAAAAAAGTATTGTTTTCTATGTCCAGCTATAATAACCTTATAGTAGACTTTATTAATCATTGTTAGATAAATGTCATCCTACAGTTTTGTTTGGAGTACTGGTGTGGTGCTGTGGGCTAAAGCACTGGACTGCAAGGTCGGTTTGGACGGCAATGATGGCAGTTCAAGCTCACCAGCTGCTCCTCAGAAACCCTATATAGGGTCATTATGACTTGGAACCAACTCAGTGGCATTTAACAGCAACAACAACAATGCTGTCCACTGGGAACCGTTACCACCCTTCTGTCAGTGGAGGTTTGTGTGTTGCTGTGGGGAAATAAACTATTTAATATGTCTCTTCTCACCTTAGTCTTTGTAACTTCCACCAAGTGAATCTTTTCCTGATGGGTCTGGGATAGAGAAAGTGGGAGATAATACTGATAGGATGATATGATTCAGTTGTGAATGACTGTCAACAGAGTTCATTGTGATTATAAAAACTTGATACTCTAACAGGGATATAGGAGGAGCCATCTCAGAAGCAGAAAGGGGGAATGTCATTACAATCAAAGATAAGTCAGAAGTGGAGCATGGCCTTTGAACCTCGTCGACCCAGGAAGAGAAAGCTGTGACCCTGGAGGTGTGGCAGAGGAGCAACCGCACTAGAACCAAGGGAAAGAGCATGAGGCAGAGTGGTGAGCTTCCCAACCCACGTAATAAGTAAGGCTGAGTGACTTGGGGCAGGAGTTTCATTGCAGAGTGGGATGTCTCCCAATTGGGGGAGCTAAGTTTGCTGATCCATGGAGCTAAGGTTTATGGTGGAGTGATATACCCTGTGGGCATTTATCAGCAGCCCTAAAAGAGGTTTGTAACATTGCAAGAGGAGGGCTGAGGCCAGGTGGAAGGGCTGAGAACCAGAGAGAGGCCTGCCTGTAGGCACAGCAGAGGAGAGGGTGCCCTGACTAGATGAACTATGCTCTACACATTTCTGACCCTGTATTGTAACTGTTAACTTCCATATACACCCATATCTGTGAATATGGTGTCTGAATTATCAAGCCCAGATGAGAGGTAGAATGTGCCAGAGAGGGATGGTTGGGGCCAGTTTTACACTGTTACTCTGATGCTGGATAGGTTTCAGAGGAGTTTCCAGAGTAAGAAGAAAGGTATGGCAATTTACTTCTAAAAATTAGCCATTGAAAACCCTGTGGGTCACAAGAGTCTGAAGGACAGCCTGGTACAGGACTGGGTGGTGTCTTTGGAATATGGGATTGCTATGAGTTGGGGACTAAGTCAACAGCAACTGACAATCATTTTATTCCCAAGTAGTCTGATCTTCAATGCAAGCATCCCTTAGAAAAGGGGCCTCCCAACAAAGCACAATTCCATTGTAAAGCATTTTTCCCATCTTCAGACCCCTTGATCACGGGGATGGTGTCTGTTCCCCTGCAAGGACACAGAACGCTGGCGCTCTATCCTGACCTTTCTGCTGTCGTTTCTTCAGGCATGCGCGAGAATGAACATACAGTTCTTCTCTGCCAAGTAAGGGAGGGGGATTTTCCCTTTCACTGCCTCTTGAAGCTGAACATCAACTGTTTCACCACTTGTGATTCAAATCCATTAATTAAAATAAATATAAAGCAAAACTCTTTCAGCCAGGAGGAAAAGGACAGATGGAGAAGCGGAGGAGGTGGAGATAGCTTATGTCTTCTTCGAAGGAAAAAAAAAAAAACCAGAAAGAAAAACAAGCATGAAATTGAGGGAAAAGTTAATTAAGAGAGGTAAAGGGGGTTTGAATTTAATTTACAATTCAGAACGATTTTGGGTCATATAATAATCACATTACTTAAAGAAGAGGAGGGAAACCTCTCATAGCAAATTGGTGCTGGGAGGCTTAAAACTTAAATCACCTCCAAAAATGGTAAGACATGACCTTTAGTAATAATTCAGGCTCCATATAGCAAAGGCAGCTCTTCGTTATGAACTGGGAAAAGCCACACCTGTTGGAGTTTTTTTCTTTCCTTTCTTCTGCATTCTTCTGATTTTGGATTTCTTTCTCCCTTATCTCTCATTGCCTGAAATAAGATACTGGCAAGACAGGAAAAGATTTAGACTTATGAAACGAACTCTTTTTCCATCCCAACTCTAGATGCACTTATTTATAGAATTATATAGTTTGAAAACTATGTCTCTGGCTTATCTCACAAAACACAACCTCTGCAAACTAGTAGTGCAACGTGTGTACCTAAAACTTGACCAGAACATTAAAACTGTCTGAGCTCAGCACTCTTAACTGAATAGCCCACAAACCAAAGTGATAAGATTTCAGGTAACCATACAAAGTTAAACCAGAGGAACCAAACCAAGTCCATGGCCATGGAATCAATTCCAACTCCTGGGGACCCCATGTGTTACAGTGTAGAACTGCTCCCTAGGATTTTCTTGACTGTAATCCTTACAGAAGCAGATCTTCAGGCCTTTCTTCCACTGGGCCACTAAATGGGTTTGAACCACCAACCTTTAGGTTAGAAATGGTGGTGTTACTAAAAGCCATGAAGTCAGTTCCAACTCATAGCGATCCTGTATAGAGTTTCCAAGGAACAACTTATTGAACCACCGACCCTGTAGTTACCAGTCCAGTGCTTATCCTATAATGCCACACCAGGACTCCTTTAGGTTAATAGTCGAGTACAAAATGCTTGGGCCACCCACGGATCTAAACCAGAGTAGAATGGGGCAGAATTGCTTTATAACATCTCAGTGGACACTGAGTTAAAAGGGTTATGTTGTAATCATTTAGAGCTGTAGGATAAGCACTGGACTGCCAACTGCAAGGTTAGTAGCTCAAATCCACCAGCTGATCCTTGGAAACTCTATACAGGATTGCTAAGAGTCAGAACAAACTTGAAAGCACTTAACAACAACAATAATGAGAACAAAGAAAATATACATGGTTTTGTCTGAATTGTCCTTACAATTGTATCCCTCCTCCATATAGGGCTAATGGGATGCTGCAAGGAATCTTAGAGCTCACCTCCCATCACCACAAAGAAGTTGGGATCTAGTGAGGTCAAACGATTCTTTGAACAGCCTTGTGGAGAACCATTTCTGCTGACTGTCCATCTTGGATTTTTTCTTACAATTTGACACCCATCCATGATAAGAGATGAGAAACATATGCTAACATTTTTTATACACTGTCATAACATGAATGGCAAACATTATTCTAAATTTAAGTCTAACCGAGATAGTGTTTAGGTAGGAAAAAAGTTATTTAGTCATGGTCTATATCACGGGTGTTATTATTGATAAGTGCCGTCAAGTCACTTCCCACTTACAGCGACCCTGTATAGGGTTTCCGAGGAGGGGCTGGTAAGGTTTGAACTGTCAACCTTGTGGTTCTCAGTCCAGTGCTGATCCTACCACAGCTGATCTTGCCACACTAAGATTTATACCACTTATAATATCATTCTCAGGCCATACAAAACGATCAACTTCACAATTAGCCTGCTATATTTGGTTAAACTTTCAATTAACTCACCCTTAATATGAGGAGCTCTGGTAGCGTAGTGGTTACGAATTGGGCTGCAAACCGCAAGGTCATCAGTTCGAAACTACCAGCTGTTCCACAGGAGAAAGATGAGGCTTTCTGCTCCCGAAGATTTACAGCCTCAGAAACCCTGTACAGGGTTGCTATGAGTCAGAATCGACTCCACGGCACATAACAACAACAATATAATATGGTTGTTGTTGTTGTTGTTAAGTGCCATCGAGTCAGGTCCGACCCATAGCGACCCTGTACAGGGTTTCCAAGGGTGTAAATCTTTACGGGAGTAGAAAGCCTCATCTTTCTCCCGCGGAGCGGCTGGTAGTTTCGAACCGCTGACCTTAAGGTTCGCAGCCCGATTCGTAAATGGGTTAATGCACTGGACTGCAAAGTCGGTTTGAACATTTCAAGCTCACCAGCGGCTCCTTGGAAACCCTATACAGGGTCACTGTGGGTTGGAAACAAATCGACGGCACTTACCAACAACAACATGATGGCACTGCAGGTTAATGCACTGGACTGCGAGGTCAGCAGTTCCCACTCACCAACTGCTCCTTAGAACCCTTTACAGGGCTGTTATGAGTCAGAACTGACTCTACAGCATGTAACAACAACAGTGTGATGACTGGAACGACGATTGCCTTGGCAGGGCCAGACCAAATGTTTTCACGGGTCTTATCCAACCCAAGGGCTGGACATTATTCATCTTATCCAACCCAAGGGCTGGACATTCTGCACCCCTGCTCTATATGATCAGAAAAGGCAGATATAGGCTAAAGGTGGCAAAGACTGGGGGGGGTGGGGGGGGATCTTCCTGCCCACTTAAGAAAAATCATAGACTAAGATGTGTGAGCATTTGGGAATGTTGTGGGCCCCAGCACAGTAATTAAAAAAAAAAAAAAAAAAAAGATGAACAGACAAAATGGATTATGGAGAAAGAGTGGAGGAAAAGTCAGAAGGTATTTTATCTTGTGAATTAAGGAAAATGATTCCTCAATAAGAATAGGTGAAGTAGGAGAAGAAGGAAGGATGTACAAGTCTAGTTTCTAAAGAACAAAGAGATGGTATACGGATGAGACACAGGGAGCATGCCCAGTCTCCTACTTCCTGATTAATTAAGCCACTGAACTGAATCATAAAAACGGTCTCAGCTTTATTCATGGTTTGGTGTGCTTCCCCAATTCCTAAATTTAATAGACGTGGGCAGGAGGTGGGATTTAAGCTTTATCCGTCTTACCTTGCATGGGGCTGTTCAATTTGTGAGAGAGAAAATGTGACGAGAACACACTTTAAGAAATAGATTGCCAGAGCAACAGTTGATCAACAAGCCTTGCCAGCTCTTCCCTGTAAAACACAATCCTAATCTTTACGCTAAGGAGCTCTGGTAGTGTAGTGGTTATGAATCGGGCTGCGAACCTTAAGGTCAGCGGTTCGAAACTACCAGCTGCTCCGTGGGAGAAAGATAAGGCTTTCTATTCCCGTAAAGATTTACACCCTCGGAAACTCTGTACAGGGTCGCTATGGGTTGGAACCGACTCCACGGCACTTAACAACAACAACAATCTTTACACTAAGGAGCTCTGGTAGCGTAGTGGTTACAAATCAGGCTGCTAATCTCCCGGTCCGTAGTTGGAAACTACCAGCTGTTTTGCAGGAGAAAGATGAGGCTTTCTGCTCCCGTAAAGTTTTACAGCCTCAGAAACCCTGTACAGGGTCGCTATGAGTCAGAACCAACTCCATGGCAAATAACAACAACAGTCTTTACACTGGAGTCCTGGTGTGATGCTGTAGGATAAGAACTGGACCACCAGGTTGGCAGTTCAAATTCACCAGCTGATCCTTAGAAACACTATACAGGGTCGCTATGAGACGGAAGCAACTCAAAGGCACTTAACAACAACAATCCTTACATGAGCTTCCTTGTCTTTTCTCTGAATCTCCGCATCCTATCATGTTCCTCTGAAATTCCATTTTGTACCTCCCACTACAGCCAATTCCCTACCTCAGCAGCCTTGTTGTTGTTGTTAAGTCCTGCCAAGTTGATTCTGACTCACAGCAACCCTGTAAAGGGTTTTCGAGGAGTCACTGGTTAGTTTGAACCACCAACCATGAGGTTCAAACTGACCTTGTGGTCCAGCACACTATCCTGCAGCACCAAAGAGGTGTATCCTACAGCGCCCTCAAAGATCTTTTAAGAACGTGAAACAGACAAAGTCCCAATACATGGATCCTGACAGACGTGATGAAAAATGTGGACAAGAATTCACATTCTTTAAAAAAAACAACAGACTTACTTGGTCCAGTGAGACCAGAAGACTCCCTGAGAGTAGCACATTGAGGTACTCTAAACCTTAAGCGTAGTGTTTACGAATCGGGCTGCGAACCGCAAGGTCAGCAGTTCGAAACTACCAGCTGCTCCGCGGGAGAAAGATGAGGCGTTCTGCTCCCGTAAAGATAAACAGCCTCGGAAACCCTGTGGAGGGTCGCCATGAGTCGGAACCGACTCCACGGCACATAACAACAACAACAAACCTTAAACTAAAATCATCCCTTGAGGTCACCACTTAGTTAAACAACAGTCTGGTTCATAAAATAAAGAACAAAATTTAAATAATGGTATGACACTATAGGATAAGCACTGGACTGCTAATCTCAAATTCGGCAACTCAAATTAATCAGCTGATCCTAGGTTACCCTATATAGGGTCACTATGAATCAGAACCAACTCGATGGCACTTATCAAGGCGCCATCGTGTTGGTTCCGACACAGAGCAACCCTGTATACAACAGAACAAAACCCTGAACTATCTTCACAATTGTTCCTATGTTTGCACTCACAGTTGTTGCAACTGTGTTGATCCATCCCATTGAGGGTCTTCCTCTTTTTTGCTGACTCTCTACTTTACCCAGCATGTCCTTCTCCAGGGACTGATCCTTTCTGATCACATGCCCAAAGTACTTGAGATGAAGTCTCACTATCCTTGCTTCTAAGAAGCATTCTCGATGTACTACTAAAACACATTTGTCTGTTCTCTGGCAATCTAAGATATGTTTAATATTCTTTACCAATACCATAATAGTCACTGTCTAGCATTCCATGAATATAAGGTGATTAAAAATGCCAAGGCTTGGCTTAGGCACATCTTAGTCCTCCAAGTGACATCTTTGCTTTTTAACAATCTACAGAAATTTTTGGTAAAAGATTTGCCCAATGCAATACACCATTTGGGCACTGATTTTGCATTCAAGGAAAATGAAATCCTTGAAGAATCAATCTTTTCCATTTCTTGTGATGTTGCTTATTGACCCTGTTGTGAGGAGTTTTGTTTTATGTTAAGGTATCATGCATATAAAAGAGTATGATCTTTATCAGTAAGTACTTCTGTCCTCTTAGCTTTCAACAAACAAGGTTGTATAACATCTGCATATCAAAGGTTGTTAATGGATGCCATTGTTCTTCTCCACATAGCCCAGCCTCAAAGATTATTTGCTCTGCATAAAGATTGAATAAGTATGGTGAATGAGTACAGCCCCAATGCATACCTTTCGTGAGTTTCAACCATGCAGTGTTCCTTTGTTCTGTTGAAACAACTGCCTTTTGGCATAAGTTATACACAAACACAATTGTTTCGGAATTTCCATTCTTTGCAGTGTTTTCCATAATTTGTTATGATCCACACAGATGAATGCCTTTGCGCAGTCATTATGACACAGATAAACATCTTTCTGGTATTCTGTGCATTCAGTCACGATCCATCTGACATCAGCAATGATATCTCTTGTTCCACATCCTCTTCTTTAATTTCTGACAGTTTCTGGTTGATACACTGCTGCAACCATATCTTCAGCAAAAACCTGGATAATGAACTCTTTAAAAATCATACATTTGAGACCAACTGATACGAAAAAATTAAGGCAAAGAGGAGATGCAAAGGAGGCACGGGAATAAGACTACTGGAAATGATACAACCAGAATGAAAGGGATAAGACTGAGGACACACTGTGAAACATGTAACCAATATCACTGTATAATTTGTGTACAAATTGTTACATGGGAGCTGAATTTCCTATGTAAATTTCCACTTTAAACACTTAGAAAAAAAAAAATCTACTGAAAAAATTAGACAATTTAAAGAAAAAAGTAAGACAAATCAAGTTAGTCCCCTACCCAAAGCTCTTCTAAACTTTGAACTGCATTTTAATCAAACTGAGCCCCTACCATGGCCTAGGAAAGTATTGGTGGTTCAGTGGTAGAATTCCCTCCCACCTTCCACGCGGGGAGCTCAGGTTGGTGGTGAATGCATTTGACACACAGCCATATTCCATCTGGCAGTGAATAGGTAGCTATGATGCTGAACAAGATTCAGTGAAACATCCAGACTAAGACAGACTACGAAGAACGGCTTGGCGATCCGTTTCCAAATATCACCTCCTGAAAACTTCCTGGATCACATGTGACCATGAGAAAGGCACAGGACCTGGAAGTATTGTGTTCTGTTGTGACAGGGCGGGTGTCAACTCCACAGCAGCTAACACCACCACCAAGGCCTACAGACCATACGGAACGTGGCCCTTGTCTACTTCTCCAATTTAGTCTTCTCAACTGACTTTACGGCACTTCACAACACTAAGCAGTCTAACTTCACAGGCCTTTGTTCTTTCTCCCAAGCATGCCAACATCCTGCCCACCTGGTTAAAGTGTTTGTATTTGAGATTCTGTTAGCACATCAGGGCTGTTTCCTGGAGGCACAGTGCACTGGCCATTCCATTTTACCAAGACTGACATAAAAGTCTTGAGTCGCTCACTTGGTCATCTTCTGGTCTCCCTGACCCCTAATCTATGACATGCCACATATACACAAATGTCACACCATCCATCATCCCATTTTATTATCGTTATAACATTCATCTGTTTGAAACTATGTTGTTCATTTATTTGCACTGTGTGGCCCCAGTTTCACCCTCACAACCAGCTTGAAGGTAAGTTCCTTAGGAGTATAGACCTTGTCTTCCTTGTTGCCTGCCTAGAACAACACCTAATACCCAGCAGGTGGATGTTCAATAGTTGTCAAATGGTAGAGTCCATCTATCCAAAACTTTGTTTCTACTACTAACTCCTAGATCTGGAACTCAAACAGATCTGTCTGTTATTAAAGTCTGTGTCTTAGGAATCTGTATGTCCTGCTAATTAATGTATTTTCCTAGCCTTTTTTCATTATAGTCCCCCTTTGGTATATGTTTTCTTTTTTGAGTTTCTTTTGGTCTTCTTTCTGCTCACAGCATCAGAGAGGAATATTAAAAAAAAAAATTTAAAAAAGTATTATTTCAAAACCAACAACTGTTAATGTTAATAGAAACCCACTCAGCCTTTGCTACCAAGAATGGGAAGAGCAGTCAAATAAAGGCCTACTTAAGGGTAAAAACCTTTAGGGTTTTTGATGGGCAGCATCAAAGGGATGTGTGGAGGCCACCACTCTGTAGCCTAAAAGAGTACCACACATCCCGTGGACACTCAGAGGTTCTCACAATCCTTTGATGGGCAAAGATTCTAATGCAATAGCTCTCCAGGGAGATCTGGGAATCTGTCCTTTCAACAAACACACCTAGGTGATTCTGATACAGGTAGTGGGTCTTTGGAAACCTTAAGCTCTTGGGCCAAACATGAATAGCAAGGACCCAAAAGCTGGTGCCCAGTTAGTTGGGCCATCCACCATAAATAATCTGTTATTCTCAGTACCCTGAAACTGATCCTCAAGACAAGTCAAATTTCATTTCAATATTTACTAAATAGTATTTAAATTCATGGGTCTTTAACTATATCTTTTTACTATATTAAAACAAGTTTAAATTAAATTAAAACAGCTACTACTTATGGGGTAGGACTTCAGGTGTGGCACTGTAGGATTAACACTAGACTGAGAGGTCAGTTTGAACTGCAAGGTCAGTGGTTCAAATTTACCAGCAGCTCCTCGGAAGCCCTACCCAGGGTCAGTTACTATGATTCGGAACTGACTAAATGACACTAAACAACAACAACAACTTAGGGGACAAAATAGTTAAGAGCTTGGCTGTTAACCAAAAGCTATTCAGCAGGAGAAGACAACAGGTCATCAGTTCCCATAAAGATCGCAGCCAAGAAAACCCTATGGCATGGATCCACTCTGTCTTCTAGGGTTACAATGAGTTGCAATCAATTTGACAGTACTTAGCAACAACTTATGTTCTAGTTGCTGTAATTTACATATATCAAAGGAGCTCTGGTAGCGTAGTGGTTACGAATAGGGCTGCGAACCTTAAGGTCAGCGGTTCAAAACTACCAGCCACTCCGCGGAAGAAAGATGAGGCTTTCTGCTCCCGTAAAGATTTACACCCTCGGAAACCCTGTACAGGGTCGCTATGGGTCGAACCCGACTCGATGGCACTTAACAACAACAACATTATCACGGGCAGCGGTTTGAAACTACCAGCCGCTCCGTGGGAGAAAGATGAGGCTTTCTGCTGTAATTTACATATATCTATTATCACGGGCAG
>NW_006408538.1:4705936-4742907 GCF_000296735.1 Chrysochloris asiatica
GCCAGGATGGCCAAACTTCATCTCTCATACTTCAGACATATTGTCAGGAGGGACCAGTCACTGGAGAAGGATATCATGTTTGGTAAATTGGAGGGTCAGAGAAAAAGAGAAAGACCCCCAACAAGATGGACTGGCCAGGTAGCAGCATCAATGGACTCAAGAGTGGCAAAAATAGTAAGGTGGGCCCAGGATCGGGCATTGTTTCGTTCTGCTGTGCATAGGGTTGCTGTGAGTTGGTACCAACTCGATGCCACCTAACAACAACAACAACAAACATCCCTAACTGTAGCGAATGATTGCATGGAATTTCATTACATGGTGAACTCTGACAATTCATTTAGATAACGACTGGCATAGCAACCTCTGAAAAAAGAATCAATCTTAAGAGTCCTTTTCTGAACAATTAATCACCCTCTTAATCAGAATCAAGGAGGCCTACTGGTGCAGTAGTTAAGGCACTGGGCTAACCAAAAGATGTGTAACTTGAACCCCAGCAGATTCATGGAACAAAAGACCTGGTGAACTCCTCCCATATAAAGATAACAGTCTAAGAAACCCTAGACTGCCCTACATGGTTACTATAAATTGGAATCAGCTTGACTGAACCCAGCAACAATAATAAGATTCATTAAGAGCTGGTCTACTATTTACAGATCTAGCAGTGGTTTGCAAACTGGGCTGATAATTAAGAACAATTTACGGGAGTCTCTTAAAAATAAAATTTCCAGTTCTCACTCCAGTTCTTTGGAATCAGAATCTGGGGTCTGACCCAGAAATTTTTCTTTTTCAAGACTTCCCAGGGGTTTTTGATGAAGATTCAGAGTTCAAGACCAATGTTACTCTAATCCCAGCATTCTATTGTTAAGTGCAACTCATAAGTAGGAGCAGCTGGTGAGCTTGAACTGCACATCTTGCAGTTCGACCCAAATTTGAGGTCCAGTGCTTAGCCTACAATGCCACACTAGTACTCCCAGAGTCTACTAAAATATGTACACAGTAGGCTCGAATAAACAATATCCTGACTTTCCATTTGATGCTTTATACAATAATTTCAGCTGCTATATTTCAGTAAAATGGTACTTATTTCTTCTCTGTTGTTTATGCTCTATCAGTTATTGGTGTGTGTCCTTGTGCAATTTATTTTCTTATCTGCAAGCTAATAATGGTGGTGGAGGTGCTTTGGTTCCGAATCAGAGCGACCCTGCATAGGGTTTCCCAGGCTGTAAATCTACGGGAGAAGAAAGCCTCATCTCTCACTCAACGGCTCGGCTCGTAGTTTTGAACAGCTGATCTTGAGATTAGCAGCTCGACTTGTAACCGCTACACTAGCAGAGCTTCTTAAGCTAATAGTAGTAATACAGGTGGGGATGGAGGATGGTGTCCACCTTTTTAAGAGTTGCTGTGGGCATTAAGAAATATATCCGTTTATAATGCACTTAACACAGTGTCTGGCATGTAGTGAATGTTCGTTAACTAGCCCACTTAAAATTTAAAAAAAAAAAGTTTGCAGTTTAACTGGTAAGGGTCTACTGAACCAGTCCAATTTAAAAAGAAACAAGAAATGTACATTTAGCTTTGGAAGTCCAAAGAGACTTTTAACTCAGGGCTAAGTTTAAAGTCATGGTATCTCATATCTTTTTTCCAGTCATGATCTGCTGATGTCAAAAGTTAGTCCACTCGAAGGAGAAGGTCAAAAGTTTTGTCCGATTTTGCAATTTAGGGTGTCTCAAAATCATGCAGTTAATCCATTTCTGAATGATGACAAGAAACTGCACTCTTGGAAAGCTTATAACTGGGTGTTTCTTAGGCAAACCGAGGCTTGGATACAAAATCCGTGGCCACAAAAATGGTTCTCTCAAATTCTCCCAGCAAGAAACTGTCTTCTGTCTGTGCACCAGACAGAAGAGCAGCGTCATCAGACCTAAAGCAAACAACAGCTGGGCCCAGCTGTGCAGAATAATCTTGGTGATAACCAGGGAAGGCGTGGACCCTCTCGCCACCCAACATTCAGAGCTTCCTAGACAGTCACGAGCAACTAAGTCCTATTAAACAGCCTCCTTCCCAGGGATGAGGCTAGAAGAAAGAGACCATGGGTGACTGATAGTGCCTGTGTGGCGCCAGAGGGTTAATGACCTTCTTTGCCCTGTTCCTTCTAACATTCAAAGACCTCTAACAATCACAACACAGCTGCCGGAAGTGCATTCTCCAGCTTGCTGAGGATGCCGGGAGTTGTAGTTAAGTGGACACTTCTGTTGCACCCACTTCACCTTTTTTCATACAAAAAAACACACACGTAGGAACATTAAAAAAGGCCACTTTGTGCCCATCATGTCTAATATTCCATCTTCCTTCCAGTTGCAAATGGAAACGCTCACAGTGCTCACGAGGAATGCAGGACTACAGATCCCAGCATGCTCTGCTAAGAGACCATAACGCCCGGCCACCGTCCTAGGTACGGGCCTCTTGAATGGAGCGTCGGGCGTAAGTCGAAGCCTGGCACCGTCCGCGCGTCCAGTACCTGCTCTCGGAGCGTGAGTGCGGGGAGTGGGCCGTGCGCGTGCGCGCGTCTAGGGGACGCGAGGCGGCGCGCTGGGCGGTTGCGGGCGCGTGGTTGTTGAGGTTGGCGGCGGAGGCGCTGCGTGCCCAACGGGCCGGTAGTTGCGGGGCCTCCTGCCTAGCCGCGGGCTGCTGGCAGCCGTGGCGGCCGCCGGGGACCACAAAGGGCGGAGGAAGGCAGGGGCCGGAGGGGGCCGGTCCCGGCACGCGGAGGAACTTCAGAGTATGCCCCGAGACAACATGGCCTCCCTGATCCAACGGATCGCTCGCCAGGCGTGCCTCACCTTCCGGGGCAGCGGGGGCGGCCGCAGCGCTTCCGACCGCGGCGCGACGCCAGGCCTGGAGGCGCCGATGCCACAGGGCTTCCCGGAGAACCTGAGCAAGCTGAAGAGTCTGCTGACCCAGGTCCGCGCCGAGGACCTGAACATCGCCCCTCGCAAGGCCACGCTGCAGCCACTGCCGCCCAACCTGCCGCCCGTCACCTACATGCACATCTACGAGACGGACGGCTTCAGCCTCGGCGTGTTCCTGCTCAAAAGCGGCACATCCATCCCGCTGCACGACCACCCGGGCATGCACGGCATGCTCAAAGTGCTCTACGGCACCGTGCGCATCAGCTGCATGGACAAGCTGGAGGCCGGCAGCGGGCAACGATCACGGGCCCCTCCGCCCGAGCAGCAGTTCGAGCCTCCGCTGCAGGCCCGGGAGCGGGACGCCGCGAGGCCGGGCGTGCTGCACTCGCGGGCCGAGTACACCGAGGCCAGCGGCCCCTGCATGCTCACGCCGCACCGGGACAACTTGCACCAGATCGACGCAGTGGACGGACCCGCAGCCTTCCTGGACATCCTGGCCCCGCCCTACGACCCCGACGACGGCCGGGACTGCCACTATTACCGGGTGCTGGAGCCCGTCAGGTCCAAGGAGGCCTCCGACTCGACCTGTGACCTGCCCCGAGAGGTATGGCTCCTGGAGACCCCGCAGGCTGATGACTTCTGGTGCGAGGGGGAACCCTATCCAGGTCCCAAGGTCTTCCCTTGAACGCGCTGGCGCCCCGGAGCGGTGGCCCGAAGACGTCCCATCCCGATCTGGGCCGGGCTGCCCACGACCCACCACAAGGGCTCTCTCCCTTCCCCCCCTGCTTTGGCGTTGGATCTACTGGAATGGGCTGTAGCCGCTTCCTCGGGAGTCTCGGGAAGCGCGGGCACTTGGACTGCAGCCACCGGGCACGGTTGTGGGGGCGGCGGGGAGGCTAGGTGGTTTCCTGGCGCTGTCACTGCCATCGGGGTTTTGATTTGGGGGTGGGGGTTAAGCAGGAGAGTCTCTGAAGCGCTTCCATCCTAAAGCCATAATGAAAATCCTTTCTCTGTTCCTCACCCAAATACACGTTCAATTCATAATACACTAAATAGATTATTTTCTTCTTCGGAAATAAGTTTTTCCCAGTTAGGCCTTTTTGCCTTTTCCTTTATTGTTACGATTTTAACTTATTGACTGTGCATGAGCCCGTGGCTTGAATTGTTCAAGTCATTGGCAAAAATTCGTTTAAAGAGATAAGCTACTGTTTAAAGTTAGCTGTCTTGCCTGTCTAATTCGTTGTGAAAAATGTTTTCAGAGATCTCCAAAACATAACTATGCACGTACAGGAAAAGATTTCTTTTCTCCCTTAACAGTAGCTCCATCCGGATTGCTCCCGAAGTACCTGTATGTCTCAGTGACCGAGGTCACTTACAGCCTATCTTTCCCATCAGTCTCCAGACCTAGGAGTTGAGCAAACTTGTTTCACATTCACAGTTGATGCAAAGACTTTGTTATCCTCAAATGACTTTTTTCCCTTTTAAATAACTTTTAAGAGGCTATAGGCTAATTCTGTATTTTCTAACCAGAAGAATCGTGTTATGCTTCCATACAACTGAATGTAAAACATCCCTAACCAGCTGTTGAATTTGATATCCCTATTCTTCCAGTATTTCTTTGAAAAGTAAAGAAAAATACGATGAGGAATGTTTTGCTTCTGTCAGGAACTTTTCATGTTCCAGAGGGCTTGTGGTTCTGGCTGTGTTGTTGCTGAGTATTAGCTCAGAACCCTCAAGCACCAGGGCATGAATGCATGTTTCTTGTAACGTCATTTTCGACAGGAAGAGAGAGAAGCACCAGTGATCAAGGCTAGAAAATTGAGAATTAACTGTAGTAGTCATTCAGGCACTGACACTTGGGAGTAAACACTTCCCACTTCCTACCCTTTTCTGAATGAACAGTTGTGCTACCTGTGACCAGTGTTCAGTTTTGTCCTTTTATAGGCTGAGCAACTTCACCTTGTTTACAAATGTATTGACACCATTTGCTTCAGGCCACGGAGCACTAGTGTCTCCCTCTTTTTACTATTTGTAGGATTTCCTTTTTCACAAAACTTTTAATAAAAACAAATTGTAGAAATAAACACATGGAAATTTGCCCAGCTGTCGTCTTAAGTCCTCTTGATTAACTTGACCATGTGGCACTCGAGTTCTAAAATCTGTTCTAAAGGGAGATTGCTGTTGGTGGGAAGTGTTTGTTGACCCTGTAGGGAAACAGTATGTGCCTTTGCCTCTTTATACACACTGGGTTAGGAAGGCTCAGGGTGATGAAGGAATGTTTGTTACCCATTTGTACAGTCATATAAGCAAACTCTTGACTGATTTATTTTTTAACAAAAAGATAATGCTTATTTAAGGTGACACACCACTATTCTTGCAAACCTGACACAGGCATAGTATATGCTTACTGCCAAGCATTTCCTCCAGGGTGCTAAAATTGTTGTATTGCAGCCTCACAGTCTGATGGGCTTTAATATGCCTTGGGGCACTTTGAAGCAGTTCTTCTTGCCACTCAGCTTGAAAATAAATTCTGAATATGCAAATGATTTTCTTTAAAAAGAGTTCCCAAAATAAAATGTCAAAAAAAATTTTTTGTGGCACACTAATGAATGTGTATGATTATCAATCACATACCTAGCTTTTTAGATTTGTATTATAGCAAAAAGTTGATTAACGTAACAAAAGTTGTATTTATGTCATACAGCTTGGAGAACATTGAACTAGCCTGTGAAGAAACACACTGACTAGAGGACAAAGGGAAAATGGTTACAAATTTCATTTATTTAAAAAAAAAAAAAAAAATGTTTTGTAACGTTCTGAATTGCAAACAATTTGGAAGGGCCAAAAAATTCTGAGGTGCTTTTCAAAAGAGTAATAGTAAAAGTTGTTACAGGCTAAAACAGCAATATGATCTATTACATCAGGAAGATTGAGACTTTCGGTTCATTAATTTAATGTGAAAATAAACTGGAACTGTTTTAGTGATCAATTCAAGGAAAGAATATTCTCATTACAGAGACAAAATGTGGTGCAGAAAAGTTTTCACCTTTATGCATAAACTGTCGTCAGTCACGACTGGCTTCATATGAGGGTCCTGCATTTCCATGTATTACTGCAATATAGACTAAGACTGGGATGAAGTTATCTTCTCTTAGGAAAACTCATGAGCACAATGATAGTAATTATTTAACTTCTCTGTGAATAGCAAATGCAATAATTCCTCTCACAGGTGAGAAATTATTTAAATACTTGTCAAGCTTTTTTAATTTCCTAGTTACATGAACGACCACCTGTACCAATGAGGACAACATTGTGTACCTTCCTATTATATGAGAATTGCCAGTTCTTAACCTGATTTTGCACAGATTGAGTTTATACCCACTGCTCTGTATTAATGAAAATCGTAGCTTTATATTGCAAGTCTTGTGTATTCTGTCAAGAAGAGTGAGTTCTCTGACCTATTAACACTGTAAATCTTAACTTCTCGAAGAACTCATTAGTCCCCCTTTATGCATTGTTCCCTTGTACGTGCCTCAATCTTGGCACCTTTGAAGGACTCTGTCTACACTCATCTGTTCCAGATCTTTCTGAATCTTGTGCTCTAGTACAACTGTCCAAAGAAAAACCAGAATCTCTTGAGGGCAGGCCTCTGCCCATTGCTGTTCTACTCTAACCTGAGGGTACTGCACATCTGTCTGTCTGTCACTGCTGATCTGCAATCGAAGCCAACCATGACCACCTCCAGGGCTCTGAGGCATCTACTGTCAGAAAAGAAACTTGGTAGCAAGTACCACACAGATACTTACTCTTCAAACCCAGGGATGTTTGTGTCCTGGCCTAAAAGCATTCAATGTACTTCTGGAAAATAAAGATGTTTGAAATTGTTTATAGATAGATCTTATTTGATTATTACAGAAGGGAGAAGGAAAATAGGAATTACTATGCTTACATTTTGATTGTCAGAGGTTCATAGTCTATAGTGTAGGAGTATGATGTACTAAAAACGGTGGCCTGCATGCAGGTTTCTAAAGTTCAAGCAATAATGTAAATATAAAAATAGTGGTTTCTTTCCTTGAGATTAACCTTTGATACCTTTAGATTGAAAAATAGTATTTAATCATACTATTCTGCTACAACAGAAAGTAAGTTCCCATTATATTTAGTCTAAGGAAAACAAGGTAGTACAAGGAAACAAAAGTATTTCCTTCCTAGAATCTTAGGATTTAAATCTTTTCTCATTTTTTTTATTCCTGTAGAAGTTTTTTTGTGTATTTAATGTGACATGCCACTATCTTGCGAAACTGGAAACAAGTATAACATGTACCTATAGCTTGGACTGGCAACATTTTAAGTACTTTTGGATGCTTACCATTTTTTCTCCTAAAAAACAAGTTTATTGGACAATACATCACCACCACAGTTTCTGAAGTGTACAGAAACAATTTGCCCCAAAATTTTTAGCAGCTAGGATATGAAAATTTTAAAACCTGACATAGAAGCTGTTGAAAACCTTATACAGGTTTAATATACCTGTTTTCAAAGTGCAGTAAACAATCTCAAATTATTATTAGTCTTTAAGGAAATTATTCTCTAGAAACTACTTTTGTAATAAAAGTTCCCAGTAACTTAATGATATTCAATAAAGCATAGATATAAGAGATAAAGCAGATTTGTCTTTTTACACGTATTTCTTGAGCATGGGGGGAAAAATGAGATACCTGTGTAAAGGACTCTGAATATTTCAGGCACAGCAGAATCTGATTAAAGAGAGCGCCCTGACGTGTTGCAGTGGAGAGGTAAAAGTCACAACGAGGTTGGTCCTGAGGACTCACTGAAGGATAGTGTTCCTTATGGTCTGTTACCACTGCAGCAAGCTCAAGGTGGAAACCAACTATGTAACTCAGTTAACGTTCATCAAAATGTATTCAGTCTTACTCGTTAAAATGGCTCCTAGTTTATGGCATTCAAAACAGCTGTTTCAATCTCCTGATGGAGTTCTCTGAAGTTAAAATTTGACAAAGCAATTGTATATGTTACAAAATATGGGTACACATTTATTTTAATACAATAGAATCTTGATAGAAGTATTCTTTAAAAACATAACTGTCAAAATACGGTAGCATAGTGGTTACCAGTTGGGCTGCTAACCTCAAGGTCCAAAACTACCAGCCATTCCTCCAGAGAAAGATGAGGTTTTCAGCTCCCATAAAGATTTACAACCTCAGAAACCCTATGCAGGGTGGTGGAAGCAACTCCACGGCACACCACCACCATCAAAATACAAGATTATTTTACATAGTTCTTATCAAAATGGACCAAGCAAGCATGATAATTTGCTGACAAACTGGGAAATACGAATCTAATGGGAACAGCAGTCACCAGAAAAATCTGACACAGACGTTTGAAACCTCTAGTTAGTAGTTTTCACAAAAGATATTCTGCATCTTTGAAGTAAAGACAGAGTAAAGCAAGTATTGAAGAAAATGGCTAATTACCTCCACAGATTGGTTCTCCAGATTCTCTTGCTGGTAAGGATAAAGGTGATTTGCTGGTGTAGCTGTTACTGTCTGCTGTCTGCTGCCCTGAAATACGTACAGGCTTCCGTTAGCAGCCAAGTCTAATAGTGACGAAGGACAAACAAATGAAGTTTTCAGGTGATCTAGTTCAACAGTGGGAAGTGTGAGACATTACACCTGTGTAAGGCTCTAGAGGTCGTGGATCCAGTCGGTAAAGGCCAGGTTTTGGGGTAAAGACAACTTAGCAAAATATTAGTTATTTGCTTTGTATGGGAGCATGTGGCTCCAAAGAATAATCACTGGACTCTGAGCCACAAGTCGGCAGTTCCAACCCACCAGCCCTCAGCTGGGGAAAGATGAGGCTTTCTGCTCCCGCAAAGATATACAAGCCTTGGAAACGCTATACAGGGGTCACTGAGTTAGAACCAACTCAGTGGCAACAATTTGCTTTGTAGATGATACGTGAATAAATAACATTTTCGGTCCTTTTATTTTTTTAAAAGGAGCCCTGATAGTACCGTGGATTACGCATTGGGTTGCTAACTGCAGAATGATGGTTTAAACCTATCAGCTGCTTGGCCGGAGGAAGATGAGGCTCTCTGCTCTGGAAAGATTTCTGGTCTCAGAAAGGCCCCTAAGCAGCAATCTCCTATAGTATCGCTATGAGTCGGAATCGGCTCAGTAGTGGGTTTATATTTTTAAACCACAACAACAGGCTTGCAGTGAAATGAACCCACTAGTGCATTATTTTGCAAACCAATATTCAGTATGATGACAAGCCACATTTGCCTGTTTCACTCAGATAGTCTGAGGTTTTGATTTTTCTGTTTTTAACGTTTGTGTACACTGATTATATCTAATAGACTGGGTATTTTGATAGTCTTTAGGCCCACCAAATCGATGGTACATTAGTGATCCTACAGAATAGGGTTAATCGGTTGGGGAGTGAAGGATACAAAGAAATGAGTCCTGGGGTAATTCCTTGGCAACCCATTAACTGCAGTCACCAGCACCCCGAGAGCATTTTTTGATCTGAAGGGGTGATAGTGCTTTTCAAAAAGTTTTCTGTGGTCATAAGACTAATCCCAGAACCTGAAAGTCATTTCCAGCTTGACCATGCCACCACACTTTCCACAAAGCCACATCTCATCGGAGTTCAGTTCCAGACCTTGCTCAGGGTTCCGAAAGCAGTGGCAAATGTGCAGTCTCCGAGTGGGCACTTGTTTGTAAGTATTTACTTTCCGGAGCCCACTCAGGAACCGAGAGGCTATAGGCTGCTTGAGAGGACGGAACAATGAGTCAAAACACCGCCTCCCCATTTTTACACTAATGTCTGAGGGAAATCCCCGAGCACTAGCGTTTGATTATGAATGGAGATGGCTTTGGGGTTAGAGACTAGCAAAGAAAACTTGGAGGTCTTAGCTTGGCCAAAACCTCTTTAACCTGCTGGTGTTTAGTGCTGTTTAGTCCTACGAGCCTTCGGACAATGTGAAATTCCTACCCTGTGAGTGGCTCAATAGCACCCAGCAACGAGGCTTTTAGAAATGATTTCTGCAGCAAAAATATTGTTGAAAAGTATTTATTTACATTATAGTCATAAACCATCCATTATCTGAAATTCAGTTAGTGGTTTTGCGTTAGAATAGATTATTTATATTTCCACAGCTAATAACCAAACAAGCTCCAGTAACATTATTTACATTCTTACCTGAAATTTGACTACAAAGGTAACACTTTTAAGTCACAAAACAAAGCATACAAAAATATACTTTCTAAAAAAAATTCCAAATATTAATAGGCAGAAATATACAGCCATACTAAATCCAGGGCGTGAACTGTTTTGTGTTTTTTTTTTTTTTTTTCCCGTAATAAGGCAACCCATTTACATGCAGACACTGTAACAAACACTGTCTACATCACACAAGGCACCAAGGACACTTCCAACACAACTGCATGCATCCGAATTTCATAGAATATATGTACATTCCCCTTTAAATAAGTTAACCTCTGACTCATTTCATAAATGTTTTACTTCTTTTCCCAAAGGTTCAGAACTTGAAGAACAGTGCACTTCAAAAATACACAAAATCTGAGTGGCTATACACTGAAAAAATAGTCTCTGCATTGCTCCAACAACCCAAAAAAGGAGCAGATATTGCCAAGTCCCTGCCATCATTGCACTTCTCTGCTGAGTTGATAACACATATTGCTTAAAGGGTTGAGACGACTAGACAAGCTTTCATTCACTGCTCTACGGCCAGAGCATTCAGCTCAAAGGCCCTGCTTCCAGTAAGGTTCGGCATCCCCAAATCCATCCCAAGCCATAAAGTGCACATCAGCTTTGCTTCTTTTCTGCTGTTCCCACTTTCCAGGACCAGCATCTCCCAACCTGTATTTAAAAAAACCCCAGAACAACTTTGACTCCCAGTGTCAAAAAACCTGTAATGGGTCAAAGTAAAGTGATCGGGGAGCAAAACCTAGTCAAACAACCCTTTTCAGCAGGGTTAGACAGACTGCAGCCATCTAGGCCAGGCAACTCACCCAACCCCTTTCCTAGCCTCTCCTCTGCCTTGAGTGATAGTCAACTCAGCTACCAGAGACTAAAGGGGCCAAGTATTAAGAGGGACCTGCTTTAAGGTAGAAGGTGGAGCAGCGCTGGGCTCCACCAAGGTCCCTTGCCCAGTGGAAGGAGGGAGGGGCAAGAAAGGGTGGTAGTGTTTGTCATGGACTGGCGTGAATGAAGGGCCTGCGGGGCCTCATGGAACTGCTGTGTCCACCTGAGTCTCATCTCAAGGTGTCCTGGTCCGAGACGAGCAAGGGGCGAGTGGCCCCCCAGCAATAGTGCCACTGTTACTGCTGCACAGAGCTCCCCCGGCCTGTGTGCCCCCAGCACAGGCCGTGGATGAAGCCTGCACTGAGGAGGATGGGGCACTGCTCTTCCGCTCCTTCTGTCTCAGGTGGATCTTGGTGTGGCGCTTCCTCTCATCACTCCGGGCAAACTTTCGGCCACAGTAGTCACAGGCAAAGGGCTTCTCGCCAGTGTGAGTGCGGATGTGGGTGGTGAGGTGGTCACTCCGACTGAAGTTGCGCATGCAAATCCGACATTGGAAGGGTTTGTGGCCAGTGTGAATTCGGATGTGCCGTGTCAGCTCGTCGGAGCGGGAGAATCTTCGGTCACATCCTTCTGCTGGGCATGGGTAGGGCCTCTCATGCACTGGGGTCTTGCTGGGCCTGTTTGGGTACTTGCGAGGCCTCAGAATGGGTCGAAGTGGCAGGTGGTGTGGGTTATAGGCAGACGCAGCCACTGCTGCTGAGCTGCTTCCAGCCAGCCGGGGTCCCTCACTGCCTCCAGTGCCCACTGGCCCTGTGGCCCCAGCACTAGGACCCCCCAGGGTAAAGTTGCGGATGGTGGAGAGTGGGGTAAGTGGAGGGGGGACTCGAAGAGAATCAAGGGGACAGGGAAAGGGCTTTCGGTCTGGGCCAGCTGCACCATGTAGGTCTCTCTGGCACTGAGGTGGGAAAAATCCAGGGTAGTCTGGGATCATGGGGAAGAGCCCCGGGTCCGTGGCTGGTTTGGGGGATGGGTAGGAAGGAGGTGGAGGGTAGGCCAGAGAAGAGGAGGAGGCAGAGGTGGTGGCTGCTGACAGGAAGGCCGAGGGGTCCTGGTACAGATCTCCGGCACAGCCAGAATACGGAGGCGGCGGTGGTGGAGGCGAGTAGAGGTGGTCCAGGTCGGGCTGGTTCTGAGACATGGTACACACACCCAGGGGTCCCGTGGCCAGTGGGTTGGGAGAGGCAGAGGTGACGCTGGACGAGGCTGTGGTTGAAGCAGGGGAGGTGACCCCTTGCAGGATACCTGCACTCACGATGTTGATGATACCTTCTGGGTAACAGCTGGTGCCAGAGTACTGGGGGTCAATGGAGAACTTGCCCATGTAAGTGAAGGTTTGGTTTCTAGGTGCAGAGACGGGAGCAAAGCTGCTGGGATATGGGAGATCCAAGGACCTCTTCTCTCCAGTCATGTCAATGTTGAGCATGCCATCTGGGGAGGAAAAAGGCAGAATGGAGGTGGACAAATGAGAATACTAGCCAACAACTTCCTTCATACTGCCTTCCACAAGGGTCCCTTCCCAAGGCCCAGAGCCCCAGCACTGCAGAGATAGGGCAGAGTTCAACAGGTGGGAAAGGGAATTCTTGAGGCAGATAAGAGGAGGCTGCTAGCCCAATATCCCACTGTGACAGCTAGTGACAGTTTGGAACTCAATAACTACCTCCAGGAAAGCAGAATGAGCTTCCCCTACACACACACACACACACAGAGCCATCTGTAGCTCTAGTCCCCATTAAAAACACCCAATAATAGCAACAATATTAAAAATTCCCCATATGCCTGGAACTTCATTCCCTTTCTTTTTGCCTGAGGTGTCCTATGATTGGTGCTTCTAGACAGACACCACCTAAAGAACTGACTGATCCTAGCCAGTGCGGCGAAGGTGCCAGCATGAGAGGGAAACCCTGCAAACGAGGTTGGTGATTTCCCGGCTGCTCCCCATTTTCTGTGGCTTCCCTCCCTTCCTCACCCTCTGTGCATCAACTGATGGCTGTTGGCCAGAGACCCGGCTGCGGGGGCCGGATCTATAGGTTTCCCTTCCCTCCCAACCTTCCTAGTATAGAACGCCACCCGCGTGTCCCCGCCCCAGCCCAAGGCTAGTGTCGGGGCTTTGAGGAAGGCGCGGGGGCTGCAGAAGACTTTCCCCAGCATCGCCAAGGAAACCCGCGGCGCCTGTGCCCCCGCGGGCCTCCCTCAGCAACCCGGGGGCTGCTTCCCGCTGCCGTCCGCCCTCCTCCACCTTCCCCTGGCTTTTCCCGGCCGCAGCCACCATTCGCTAATCCCCTCAACTTCACCGGCGGTGCACAGGTGAGGGCGCACGCTCAGAGACTGCCCCCAAATCGGCTTTGCACTACTACTCAGTTCTCCAAACACACTGCCCTCCTCTCCAGAGCCCCGAACTTTCCCCGTGACTTTGCCCCAACCCAGGAAAAGTGATTCCGGCCGAGGGACTCGCTTAAGTCCCAAAGCCCAGTAGTGCGGTGCCTTTTCCACCCATAACCCTGCGTTTAGCGCGCCTGACTGGCTGGCTGGCCACCTAGCGCATCCGCCGGGGCCCCGGTCCCTGCGCCCCGCGGGTTTTTCGTGCATCCCCTTTCGATCTTTCGAGCTGGCTCTATTAACTGGGTCCACCTCGTGCTCAACCCTCTCTTCCAAAACCCAAATACACAAAGTACTCCACCCACCACCTGCGAGCTCCTCGATTCCTCGTCCGCAAAGTGGGGCACGAGGCTTACCTCCAGCCACTCCGTTCATCTGGTCAAAAGGGCCTCCCAGTTCGGCATTAGGGAAGATGGTCACCGACGTGGCGGCAAGGTCCTCCACCGGATAGATGTTGTCAGACAGCTGGTGCACAAAACCACTGAGAGTTACTGGAATTTTGTCTACTGCCTTGGCGGTCATCATTTGCTCCTCGCACAACCTGGAGACCCAACTCCCTCGCTACCTGGAGTGTCAGAGAAGCCGTTTTGGAGAGTTGAACTGAGCCTGGTTTGGTATCTCCTTTTGCCCTCCACACTTAAAAACAGCCACCCAGAAGAAGGGAAAAAAAATTTAAATTCAACAGAAAAAACAAAATAAAACAAAAAACCTAGCAAATAAGTTATTTTTGGTGTTTGTTTGTTTGTTTAAAATAAAAGGAAAAATGGCTATTTGCCGCCGACTCCTGTCTGTGTTCCGGCTGTTGGAAAGCCAGGAGTTTCTGGTGTAGTGTTATTATAACAGTCACTGTGTCCCCTCGCCGAGCTATTAATCAATTGCTGCTCTCTCAGTAAGACGGAAAGTCTTGCTCTAAGTATTTATGGGCAGGTCTTGAATACCCGTGACGTCGCTGCCCATATATGGACTGAGGAACAGGGCTGGGCCAGGCAGCTTTTGCCGTCACATGGCCGATTGGCATACGGGCTTGGCAGGCGGGCTCCGCCAGGCTCCTGTCTCGCGGTTCGCAGACCTTGGAGACCCGCGGGGACCCAGGGCACGCGGCCCAAGTCGCAACCCAGATCTGGGGCGCAGGGTCCAAGGGGGAAGGGTCTCACCACAGACCCCTTTCCGGCGGCTGCAGGAGTGCAAGTGGGTAGGGGCTGCGGCGTAGCCTCCCAGAGAAAGGAGGAATTCCGGTTTCCCGGGACTTTCCAAAAAAGGCGAAGATCCGGTGCCGGTGGCTCCGCCTTTCCAGCCCTTGTTTGGAGCCATTCCGGAAAATTAAACTTCGGAAAGAAACCGAGCGAAGCCGAGACACTACAGTCAAACCCCTACTCACTTTCTTGGCAGCTCAAAACCGCAAGCAAAAGGAGACAGCGAGCGAGCGAGCGAGCGAGCGAAAGAAAAGAAGAAGAAGAAGAAGAAAAAAAAAAAGCTGCATGCATTCACGGAAGCTGACAGCTTTTTTCTGAATTACTTGGTGGAAAGAAGTGACTGGTGATAAGAGTGAATGCGGTATTGCTTTTTTGGAAAGTCTGTTCTATTTATACAGGAACGAAAACGGAACAGGTTTTGAGTTGTTTGTTTATTTAAGTATTTTGGGCACCTTGGGGCTGAAGAGTAGGCCCTAAGAGACGCAGAATAACTGCAGGGAGCTTCGAGAGAAATCCTCCGCTAAGAAACCCCGACCCTCTGCCCGCGCGCTCCCCGCCCCCTGTCAGCTGCTGCGCTGAGCGGGCGCGCTTCCCAGCGCGTCTGGGCGGTCGGCTGCGTGGGGACGTCCAGATGGAGTCTTGGACACTCACCCTGCCCGCCACACACACACAAACATGCGCTCTCCACTTCCGCTACACACACTCCCACCCCCGCTGCCCTCTTCACACACCCACTCGCACACCTTACGCTATCCTTGCTGTCACTGCGCACCCGTGAGCCTGCCTCCCAGCCACCCCTCCAAGAGTACCCAGGTAGCCGACCGGACATTTCACACACTGGATGTCGGAAGCCAAGCAAAATCACCCTTCCTCACCTTCACTGCTTGACCGGATAACCACGGCACTCCTCGCAGAGAGTTCACACTCCTGGGATGTGCCCTGCCGGTACTCTAGCCCTACTTTGGGGAAATTCTCTTTCACCCAGAGTCACTTCGGCCAGCTCAGCAAGGTCTCACACATTATCGCTAAAGCCAGTTTACACCATCACCTTACACGCATTTCCTTCTACAGGTAAAGAACCTAACCCCAGAGAAAACCTTTCAGTTACGTTCCCAAAACAATTTTTTAAAACTTTTCAGTGGTTCAGATACTGGCGGATGCATACACGGCTCCTACCTCCCGACGCGCCCCAGCTTGCACTGGGGGTGCTCTGGGTCTGGTCGACGCCCCAAGAGAGGCTAGTCCAGGTTCCCCAAGCGGGGCGCGCCTCCTCCTGCCTGGCCTATGGTCGTTTGTGCAGGCTGCAAATTGCCTGGGCCCTTTCACCCTCCAAATCTGCGGAGGCCAGGGATGCAGCGCCCATTCCAGTCTGTCCTTTCCTCGCTCCGACCCCGAACGGCCCCAGTCTGCCAGTGGGCAGCGAGAGCGGCGGCGGCGCCACTCAGTGGAGGGAGCGCGGCGCTGCAGGCGGCTCTCTCCTACCGCTCACCTGCCAACGCTGGCCTAGCGCTCTGTGGTCAGGACTCCAGGGGCGTCCCGGCGCGGCTTCCTTTCCTCCACCCCAACATCGCCTTTCTCCCTGCGAGCCGAAAAGCCTGTTCGCCACAACTAGCCTTCTCCCTTACTTCAAATAAGCAGAGCAAATTGGAAAAGTTTCTCCCTCACGTTGCGCGCTATTTCCATTTAGGAAATAAAAGGAAAAGGGCAGGAAAACTAAGTAGCATACTTGTAGGCACCCAACCCTAGCAAGGTGAAAAGTCTGTTTCTTAAAAAAAAAAAAAAGGAGAACGAAAAGAAAGCCGCGGTCTTACCACGTGCGTCCGCTCGCTCCATCTGCGCTCTGGTCGGCCCGGCTGCCCTCGAGCGGGCCACGGGCAAGACGAAGCCTCGGAGAACAGCCCGACTCGCATCTCCAGCCCTGAATCCGAAAGAAAGAGGGAAATGCGGAATTATGCAAATGTAGGTCATTAGTGGGCCTCGGGTTACGGCTTGGTCGACCCCCCCCCTCCCCAAGTAAGGCACCCACCGGCAGCGAGTGCGGGCGCAACGACTGCTAGTGCTTCACTTCTTTCCTCGCACGTGGGTGGGCGTGCGGGCGGGGTGCTGGGTGCCGCCCAGCGCGGTTGCTGTGGTCAACCGGGCCACTCCTGCCTCGAGGGGGAGCTCCCGGGTGCCCTGCCGAGCAGGGCGCAGAGGGCAAGATGAGGCCAAGGGAGGCCAGGGCAAAGGAGAACCTCAGGATCTGCGGCTGCCAAGGGTCCGGGAGGAGGAGGCCCAGTGGCGGGAATACGGAGAGGGGGGGCGGGCTTACCCAGACCATCTCCAAAGCTTGTTAGAGTAAATGGGAGTGACTGAACTTCAGGAATTCTTCGGAGCTTTCAACGACTCACACTTCTCCCAACAACTGCGCTCTGTCAAGCCCCGTGGTGTGCCAGGGATGGGGTCCAGACAGGGGTAACTGGCAACTACCAGAGACAGTGCGGACTCCCGGAAGAGGCCTTACCTGAACCTCTGCTGCAAACGGGTCAGTAGATACTTTCTGTAACTTTTTTTTTTTTTTCTTAAGAGTAAAAAAAACAAACCATGTTTTAAGTAAAAGCATAAAGCCCCATTGCCTTCACATCAAGTAGATTTCCTAGTGAGCTTATTGTTGTTGTTGTTAAGTGCCGTCGAGTCGGTTCCGACCCATAGCGACCCTGTACAGGGTTTCCGAGGCTGTAAATCTTTACGGGAGCAGAACGCCTCATCTTTCTCCGGCGGAGCCACTGGTAGTTTCGAACTGTTGGCCTTAAGGTTCGCAGCCCGATTCGTAACCACTACGCTACGGAGTAAAACTGCCCCATAGAGTTTTCAAGGCTGTAAATCTTAATGGAAACAGTCAGCCCTGGTGGTCCAGCGGCACATGTTGGGCTACTAACTATAAAGTCAGTAGTGGGAGTTCACCAACTGCTTCAAGCGAGAAAGATGAGACTTTCTGCTCTTGTAAAGATTGACAACCTCAGAAACACTATGCGGGGTCGCTCTGAGTCGGAATCGACTCGAAGACACACAGCAGCAACAATAGAGCCCCTTTCTCTTTAAGTTAAGTGCTGCGGAGATGGTTCCGACTCATAGAGACCCTGTATAAGGTTTCTGAGGAACGGCTGGTGGGTTCGAACCACCGGCCTTACGGTTAACAGTTCAGTGCTTATCCTGTGGTGCCACACCAGGACTCTCTCTTAGATGCTGCTTTGTCAATCCAGCTAGCCTATGGAGAGGAAACAAGTTCAGAAAGCTGAAGTGTGACTTGTCTGGTTAAGTGGTGGTGTCCAAACTTGCAATGGGATCTTCCACCTCCAAATGTAGTGCTCTGGTGGCTACACCAGGAAAGCCCAACTCAGGAAACTGAGCAGAGTTCTTTGAGGATTGGAAGCCCTCTAGGAAAGAAATAGATCACCTTTGCCAGTGTAATCTCCTTTCTTGTACTTTTCTGAGGAGAGGAAAGCTTAGATCAGAGCTTCCTACAAGGAAGGAAGGTCTATGCTGAACATCCAGCTTTCAAGTACGAAGAGACCATCTGAGTTCTTGGGCTCTAATGGTTAGTCATCTCAATAGCACAAAAGCAGCATGCCAACAGGCTCTGTAAGAAGCTAAGCCAGCCCCCACACCACCTTGGAAGGAAGAAGAGGACAGAGAAGAAAGAGTTAGGAACAACAACAAATTGTCAGTGTGTTTATAGAGTAAGATACTGTGTTGGGGAGAGAGGGAAGGAGAAAATGGAGACACTGGCAGTGAATACAAGGAGGCTACCATGGTCCCTCCCTTCAAGGCACTTGCAGCTGTTATGATTAAAGATGCAATAAATAAATAAAATGTTATCAAAATGCCCAAGTAGATGAGATATTTAAGATTGTTTCAGGGTAATTAAAAGAGTAGTAAATGGATGCCAGATTCCATTTTTGTTGTACGAGCTCCCCAAAAGTAGGATGTTGTTATTGTTTTTAAGTGCCATCAATTCAGTTCCAACTCATAGCAACACTATATAGGGTTTCTGAGGAGCGACTGGTGAATTTAAACCACCGACCTTGCAGTTCAAACCAGCCTGAGCATCCTGGCTGCCTCAGAGTCAGCTTTATTTTTCAGACTTGCAGTTCTCAGTCGCAATGTGGTGGGCATCCATGAAACATGTCACAAGTAATCTGTTAACATTTTCATTGTGATGGGTTTAAAACCATTTTGAGCATCATTATAGGCTACTCCTGTGATAATGCTTTTTCACACACTTCATTCTAATCCTGCTACTGGAGTCTTTCTTGAATTGCTGGAATTATTGGAATTGCCCTTAGCTCTGAGCACACACAGACTGTAGGTCCTAAACACGAACGGCACAGGTTGTATGTATCCCAGGAAAATCAGGCCAATGCCAACTCTGTCATCCACTCAAGTCTTTCTTTAAAGGCTTGCGTCTTGAGAAAAGTGATGAATCGTTCCCTACAATCTGCATCACACTATTAATCCAGTTATCCCAGGAATGGCAAAGCAAATGCAAGTCGTCTCAAAGTGGTTGCGAAGCCTCAGAAAAACACTGCTTTGCACAAGTCCAAAGTGCAATTTAAGTGATGTTTTATTGGCACAGATAGACTTGAAAGAAGGAAATAAAACCCTATCATCTTACTTTTTAGAAGCAACAGCACTGGCCCAAGTAGAGGGTACTCAAGGTCTCTTTATGATAAACTCTGATTAAGTTAAAACTTTTCTTGAGCATCTTTTATGTCAGTATGCTAAGCTCTGGGGATACCAAAACCAAGCTAAACTAAGGACAAAAAGGACAAAAAGGTCTAGTAGAGTCTAGGAGAATGAGAAAGGCTTTTCTAGGCAGGGACTTGAAGGATTAGGGAAAGATCAGTGGAAAGAACATCTCAGGGAGAAAGAATTATTGGAAGACCCAGAGGTGGAAGAAAGCAAAGTGCATCGAAGAGCAGACACACTCTATTGTGAGTAGGAATCTCTACCTTGCCTTCCATGCCTCATTCACTGTGACTGAGGGTTAATCATGACTGGCAGCCTCCTTGCAAGCCCTCCAGAGAGATTTTAACTTCTGGGGTTCTCCCTTTACTCTTCCATTATTTTCTTTTCTGGCTAGTGACTATGGCATCATAAGTATTACACTGGAAATTGCTTAACCATTCAGCTTCTGTAAATAAATAAGAACATGACAAGGTTTCACCAAGAAAGAGAATAAATATCTACAGAAATGCTTATTGACATCAGTATTACATCTTAGTGACAGCTAATAAATGTTATTCCCTAGGTGTGTGTTTCTCTATAAGGAAATTATAGACAATGTGGATTTTTTCCCACTTAAAAATAGAGTGTAAAAGTGTCATCTTTCTACTAGAAACAGATCTTGTCAAGCCTACAGATCACTTTTCTATCACTGATAAAATGTAACCCAATGGATCATTTATCATGACTGGTTAAGACAAGGTATGTGTCAACTTGGCATCCAGGTTAATAAGTGATAATCTGTTAGTCTGGTTGTATAAATTCTATAAAAGCCCAAAGCAAAATCTCCATTCTACATCACACCTTAATATTTTATATTCTTTGGGTTTATAGATTTCATTCACTGTCTCTGATTTTATGAAAAATAGCCATTGTAACTATGGCATACCTGTTTTATTGCTTTTTTGTACATGTACATATCACTAGTCTGCTTACATTACACGTTGTTGTTGCTGCTGCAAAGTGTCATCGGGCCGATTCCGACTCATAATGACCCTGTATTGGGTTTCCGAGGAGTAGCTGGTGGGTTTGCACTGCCAACCCCATGGTTTGCAGTCCAGGGGTGATGCTACAGTGCCACACTGGATTACAGATTACAGGAAATAATTTTCCTTTTTTCTAAAGAATGTCCACTTTCCTAGAGAAGCATTGTTTATGTATTGGTCAAATCAATTGGTCAAATCCACATACCTGTTACAGCAATTGTTTCACAGCATTTAAACAAAAAAGGAAAATAATCAAACATGTTTCAACTGAATAATCTTTATAAGAATGGTCATTATCGCTTGAAACTAAAATTATGGGCTCTCAAGGCAGATGACCTGGGTTCCAGTCCTAACTCTGCAACCATCTATGTGTCCTTAAGCAAGTTGCATAAATGCTCTGTGCCTCACTTTCCTCATCTGTAAAGTGGAAACAATGCCTATTATAAAGTACAAACGACTCATAGCGACCCTGTACAGTTATTTATTATAATTATGGTATGGAGCTGTAGGATCAGTACTGGACTGCTAACCACAAGGTCAGTGGTTCAAACCCACCAGTTACTGCTTGGAAACCCTATACAGCATTGCTATGAGTCAGAACTGTCTTAACAGCATTTAACAACACTTTAAAATGGACTCCTGGTATGGCATTGTAGGATCAGCACTGGACAACAAAACCACAAAGTCCGTAGTGGAAACCCTTGGAAACCCTGTACAGGGTCACTGTGAGTCGGAACCGCCTTGGCAGCACTTAACAGCAACAAGAGCATTGTAATTATTTCCATTATCAAATTCCCGTTATGAGCCAGGAATCGGGAAATAAAGACATGATGTTCTAGGCACGTTGCTTTATTTCTCACTACAATGCTGAAAATTAGGGTTGTTTACTCCCATTTTACAGATGAGAGAATTAAGGCACAGAGAAGCTAAGTAGTTTGCCCAAATTTGCACAGTAAATTACAGACCCAGAATACAAACTCTGGTCCCCCAATCGCCAAAGCCCACATCTTTTCAAGTGATGCCGAGTAACCCATAGCAGATAATAGTAAAAGATCCACTGCACTTCAAATACTAAGAGATGAAATAGCTATGGTATGTTTTCTTGAATTCTAAGTTGCAGCTGCCAAGAATAATTGTGATAGTATTACTGAAGAAATCCAGGTCTAGGTAAGAAGAAAAGTAACTCAAAAGACAGAGACTATTTAGGTGTAATTTCTAGCAACCTATACTTTTGTGTCGAGCACTGTAGGATCCACACTGGACTGCTAACAGCAAGGTCAGTGGTTCAAACTCACCATCTGCTCCTCAGAAACCCGATACAGGGTCACCGTGAGTCAGAACAGACTTCACAGCACTTAACAGCAACAATAATACATTGGCAGAAAAAAGTTATCTCAACTTGAAAAGCCAAGCTCTGCGTTATGCCTCCATACAGTTAGCACTGGACTGTGCATGAGAAGGTTAACGGTCTGAGCCCACCAGCTGCTCCATGGGGGACAGATAAGACTTCCTGCTCTGGCAAAGCTTACATCCTCAGAAACCCTGTAGAGATTCGCTATGAGTCAGAACTGACTTGACGGGACTTTACAACAACAATAACCCAATTAACATAAGAGCAAAGTACAAAGGTTAGTACTGTTGTTCTTCCGTGAAGGTTCAGGAAGAGAGAATACAAATGTAGACTTCAGGACGAGTGGATGAGTGAGTGAAGGACCAGCATAATTCGGAGATCAGGCATGCTGAGGGTCATTCTAAGCCTTAGTGTAATCATGTAGCTGATTTTTACATACTGTCTGTGCTATTACTTTCCAACTTAATTGTACATTTCCTGAAGTCAAGGACCTCAGAAATGTGTTTACTGTTCTCCAGTCAAGAAGAGTTCTAGATGTTGTTGTTATGTGCCGTGGAGTTGGTTCCAACTCCTAGCGACCCTGTACAGGGTTTCTGAGGCTATAAATCTTTACGGGAGCAGACAGTCTCATCTTTCTCCCGCGGAACAGCTGGTAGTTTCGAACTGCTGACCGTTCGCAGCCCAATTCGTAACCACTACGCTACCAGAGCTCCTTACAGAGTTCTAGATAGACACCCAATATTCATCTTCCCAGCAGTGGGAAGTAATAGGGTTCATTTGAGATTTTACTACTCTAGCTCTGGTAGCGTAGTGGTTCTAAGTCGGGCTGCTAACCTCATGGTCAGCAGTTCGAAACTACCAGTTGTTCCAGCAGAAAGATGAGGCTTTCTGCTCCCATAAAGATTTACAGCCTCGGAAACCCTGTCCAGGGTCTCTATGATTCAGATCCGACTCCACAGCACATAACCACCACCACCATCCAGCAAGAGCGCTCCTAACATTCTTCCCAGCCCACTACATGCTACGTCCAGTGATTTCTGTGGCAGACGTTGAATTTCAGAGCAAGGGCAAGGACCTCAGAATGCAGATACCACCTATGGTAGAGGCTTGAATTGTTAGACTTTGGGCTGCTGCCCTCTGCCCTCAGCATAGTGAATGCAGCAGCAGTGAGAACCACTGTGGAGATGTCCACCCAGAAGTCCTGTGCACTCCTTTCTCCTTCCTGGCTCTTTACACTCAAGTAGTCCTGCCCACAGGTACCTGGAAAAGCAAGCAGCTTCAGCTATTTATATGTAATTTCTAGCAAGCCGTAACTTTGTGTGTGGTGCTCTGGGATCTGCACTGGACTGCAAACCACAAAGGTTGATGGTTCAAACCTGTCAGCTGCTCTCAGAAACCCTTGGCCACTGTCTGATGGTATTATTTGGGGGGGGGGGGGACCGTGGTTGATGCTGAGTGGAGCCAGCTATAAAAACCCTCAAGCCTTCAGTGGCATCCTTGGGAGATAGGGTAGTGTTTCCCTGTATCTGTCGATTCTTCTGAACCATGTGCCACTAAGAGGTACTGATCTCCTATCCCCTCCACCTGCCTAGAATTTGAATAGCAGCAAAACCCAAAAACCTGCTGCCATTCAGTGTAGATGATTCCTAGTCATAATGACCCAAAAGGACACAGTAGAACTGCCCCATGGGGTTCCAAAAGTTGGAATGTGTATAGAAGCAAATGCCACATCTGTCCCCTACAGAGCAGCTGGTAAGTTCAAAGCCAATCTTTTGGTTAGCAGCTGAGATCTTAATTCCGTTAAAGGCTCAATAAACATTAACTATTATTACTACAGTGTGGTGCTGTGGGCTGATGCGTCAGACTGCAAAAGTCATTTGAACTGCAAGGTTGGTGGTTCAAGCTCACTAGCTGCTCTTTGGAATCCCTATACAGGGTCGCTATAAGTCGGAATCGACTCGACGGCATGTAACAACAACATTACTATTATTGGGAGCCCAGCGGCTCTGTATGATGAGCACTGGACTGTGAACCAATGGGCTCCCAATAATATTAGTAGTTAATATTTATTGAGCATTTATATGCACTAAATACTCTGCTGACTATATGGACTTACCTTTTTTTAATCTACCAGTCATCCTATTAAAAAGATATTAATATTCTTTTCACTTTACAGGTGAGAAAACTGAGTCACCAACACTGAAATCACAGAGCTAATTAAATGGCCATGCCAAGAAGTGAACCCAAGCTGTCTGACTGCATAGTGTGTGTTCTGGTCTCCCCCTAGCCTATGTAACTAGACAAGTGGCCACTTCTCTGAGCCTCAGTTTCTTTATCTTTAAAATGGGCCTGGGTATGCTTGCCTTAACCACCCTTCACCAGAACACTGTGGGGAATCAGTGAAGAGGGTTGAGGATATGTTCTGAAAAGCAGGAAACAGTGCAAATCAAATTGTTACCCAGGGTGAATACTGGGATTGCTGGGCCTTCGGGGGGGGGGGGGGGGAAGCAGTGAAGGTAAGGAGAGGAGGGGAAATTCAGGTTCTAGAACAGGAATAAGTTATCAATAATTGAACTGAATTTCTAACCTGTTTGCTTGTTGACCGATCCTTAACGCCCTTCCAAAAGGTCTGTTTTTCCCACCTCATGTCGTCAGGTGGTCTACATCTGTGTCAGTAGATCCACATACTTTTTTATATCTGGAGATGAGGGTAGGGGATGGTGCCCCATTGCAGATGTGACGTCACTGGAGCTAGTCATTGGCAGGTCTGCTGCTCCTGATGCTAATAGCGGGGCTAGATGCAGGGTCACACTCCTTTGTGAATTCTAATAATTAACTAGAATTCATGTTTCTGTTCAAGGGCTGTTGTACTTAAGAGTTTGTTGTTGCTACAGTGTACTCACCACTGAGTAACAGAACAATTTCAATCAATGGCCTTGTAAGCACACAATCAGATCTCCCCAGAAACCTGGCAACTGCTAGTCTTTTGCAATTAGGAAGTTTGCTTTTTAAAAAATACGGTTACTCAAGTAACAGCCTGTGGAAACTTCAAAAAGAGAAACACTACAACAATTTAAAGCCTTTCTTCTCTCTGGTTGTTGTTAAGTGCCGTTGAGTCGATTCCAACCCATAGCGACCCTATATAGGGTTACCAAGGAGTGACTGGTGAGCTTGAACCACTGACCTTGCAGTTCAAACGACTTTGCAGTCTGGTACATTAGCCCACAGCGACACATCAGGACTCCTCTCTCTCTGGGTGGGATTCATGAAACAAGACGCACCAAAGACATGTCCCCAAATGATCATTTTAGTCCCTTCGTCTACTATTCAAAAACCCTCTGGAGGGAAGATGGGGGGCAACAGGGATTTCTTATCTTGCTTTTCTCATGTGTTAGGTTTTTCGCTGCAAAATCCCACTCTCATATAATAGCAACTTGAGCAGCATGTTAACCGCCCTCTCCCCCCTCAAAAAATGGAAATGCTATCTGGAAGCCCAATATTTAGATAAAAGCAAGGTTGAATCTGAGTAGACTTCACTCTGTCCAGCCTCTGATTTAGAGGACACTGAGACATCTTGTCTGAATTTCCTGGGACCCAGAAGCCAATGCTGTAATTTAGAGATCCAACCCAAAATGTGCTGGGGCTAGAACTGTTAGGCTAAGCAAGTAGGTGAACTAGAGAGCAAATGACTACATAGGAATTGGCTTGTCTCGTCACCAAATGCTCTAACAGTCTCATGGTGTTCTGTTAATACATTCAGCAAATATTTATGAAGCTTCTCTATACCAGCTCTCGTGCTAGGTACTTGAGATGATGTACCAGTGAACAAAATGCACTGTCTTCATGGAGTCTACGTCCTAGAAATTCTTGTGTCTGAAGTTCTGAACACCAACAAAGGAAAACTGAATTTCTAATTTCTTTCCCCCTCATCAGCTACAATCACATTTAAGCCACACACAGATCTTTCCTACGGCCAAGAGAAAAGGCATCCCTGACTTGCTTTAGTACCTCATTTCTCAGATGTGTTTCATATTCTTATACAGATTTGTTCTGAGATAAAATATATACCCCTATGTATAACACAGTTTATTTTGATTTGTCCTTAGAAGACGTGAAAGAAGTTTATAAAGGGTGGTCGTGGGGTCTGAGGAAGAATCCGTCACAGGCTGGTCTATAGCTTTCAGACTTTTCTTTTCAAAACAGAAACCTCTCAATTCCTATGGCCTGTCTTCACAATTTTTGCCTTTTGGTCCTTTTACCATTTGGGTCCATACTAACTCTTTAATGAGCTTCCTAGTACCCCACACTTCCCTGTGGTTGTGGTGCTCTACAGTTTCCAAGGAACCCTTGGCAGCACAGTGGGTTAAGCCTTGGGCTGTTAGCCACAACACTGGCTATTCAAACCCACCAACCACTCGACAGGAGAACAATGAGGCTATCAGCTCCCATACAGAGTTACACTATCAGAAACCCCAAGGAGCAATTCAGTGGCAGTGGATTTGGTTTGGGGTTTGACTACACTGTCTCTGTCCCTTTCACACACATGATTTTCTTTGGGATTTGCAATATAATCCCATGATGTTGGCAAGGCCACATTCACCTTTCTCAATTTGCTGAGGAACCAATGGAGAGACCTAGAGAGGTCAGGTGGCTTACCTAAGATCACATGACTAGTAAGAAAAGCCAGGCTCATTCCCAGTCAGGTCTCTGGGTGAAGCTGAAATTGAGATGCTGTCTAATGGGAGCTTCTACCACTGGTTGGGAAAGTCCAGACATGTGACTACTTGTGCAATCCCTGGGACACTTTGATGGCTAGTGGCCAGGTAGCATTTAGATCATGTGTTTTCTTCCCCCAGGTGTGTGCTGACCCTCTTGTGTACCACATTTTACCGCTATGGATAAGGACTGGGAAGTATAAAGGAAAATAAAACAACCACTAATAAGTAGCCAGATTCTAACCATCAAGGCCATGGAAGACAATTTTGGGCCCACCAGCCTCAGCGCCATCCCCTACAGTCATCCTTTGTCCCACTTCTGAGATGTTGCCACTGACTCACTGATTAACACCCTTTGGGTTATCAGCCTGTGGTGCAATCAGAAGAGATTCACATCTGTGTGGGGTGGCTTAACCATGCTTGGGTCTCAACTGGAGTGACCAGCCAGACAAGGAGGAAGAAACAAATCCATTAGCTTCATCACTAGAAGGCCTTTATGGTTTTATATTTAACCATCAAATATTTCCAAAGTTAGCCTATGCCAAACCCTGCACAGAGATGATAACATCATTTTTGGGTGAAATCTTTTGCAATTTGTAGCTACAATTTGACCTCATCTTGTCTAATGGATAAGATCTCCATCTACCACCTCCCTGCCCTCTTTCATTCTTGCCTGAAGGTTGCAAGAGGATCTGTAATACAATGAAAAAAGTGGGCTAGCAGATCCAGGAACTGACCAGTAACACTGCTGGACACTCTTAGGATCTAATTGATTATCAGAATCCTAGCCACAATAATTTATACTAAAACAACAATAACAACACACAAAGCTCCCTTTTGAAAAGCTAATTTTGATGGTGAGCTAGCTGCCCGTTACAATATTTTACCATATTAAAATACAATAAAAAATACAATAGTAAAAGAAAGTACCGTACTCCTTACCATGATCTACAGGTCTTTCTTTATATGGCCTGGCCTAGTCCTACCCCTCCAGCTACATTGGCTTCCTCTCTTCTTTCCAGTGACCATCCTTCAGCCACCTCTGAAATAGACTTTGCCATTTCAGAATCTGCTACTGTGTGCTACCCCTCCCCTTTTTCTAGAATGATCCCTGCCCACATCATATGATTATGCCATGTCTGGTCCTTCTTATTCAGGTCTCAGCATAAGCCTTTTCTTTCAAGTCCTCTATCCATTGCCATAAGGAGCTCTGGTAGCGTAGTGGTTACGAATCGGGCTGCAAACCTTAAGGTCAGCAGTTCGAAACTACCAGCCACTCCGCGGGAGAAAGATGAGGCTTTCTACTCCCGTAAAGATTTACACCCTTGGAAACCCTGTACGGGGTCGCTATGGGTCGGAACCGACTCGATGGCACTTCACAACAACAACAACAACATCCATTGCCATGTTTCATTTTCTTGCACAAGGTCAACTCCATAAGGATGCATCACTCTATCCCAGCACCAAGAACAACGCCTGGCAAAGAGCAGATGCACAACAAACATTGTTAAATGAATGAGTGGTGATCAGCTATATTTGGAATTGTTTTTGCTGTTGAGTCAAGTCTGACTCATAGTGACCCTGTATGTTAGATGCCATCGAGTCAGCACTGACTCATAGCGACCTTATGCACAGCAGAATGAAACAATGTCCGATCCTGGGCCAACATCACAATTGTTGCCACGATTGAGCCCATTGATGCTGCCACTTTGCCAATCCATCTCGCTGGGGGTCTTCCTCTTTTTCTCTGACCCTCCACCTTACCAAGTATGCCCTTCTCCAGCGACTGGTCCCTCCTGACAATATGTCTGAAGTATGAGAGACAAAGTTTGGCCATCCTGGCCTCCAAGGAGCACTCTGGCTGCACTTTTTCCAACACAGATCTGTTGGTTCTTTTGGCAGCCCATGGCACTTTCAGTATTCTCCTCCAACACCATAACTCAAAAGCATCAATTCTTCTACAGTCTTCTTTATTCATTGTCCAGTTTTTGCATGCATATGAGGTTATTGAAAATACCATGGCTTGAGTCAGGTGCACCTTAGTCCTCAAGCAGACATCTTTGCTCTCCAACACTTTAAAAAGGTCTTGTACAGCAGATTTTCAAGAAGAGGTAGGCTCTGGCTTTACTTAGGTAGGAGTTGGATGATTCTGACAAGAATTGTTTTCCATGAAATTGTTTTTATTGAATCTTGTTGCCTTGCTTGCTCCAAGCCATTTGCAATTGGATGGAGCAAATTAATTTCCAGATATATGCAGTAGTTATGCTTCGAGGAAAGATTTGACTGAGCCAATAACTACTGGAACCTTCTTTTCACTTTTGTAAATAAAGATGATTGATCCTTTTTCAATCTTCAAGTAAGTCCTCAAGATTCCATTAATTCCCTTAAATGAATATTCTGCTTAAAGTAATACAGAAAATAATGGCAAGGAGATAGTTAATAAGAGGAAAATAAAATCTTTTCTAGCTAATTAGTGTACAGAATCTCAAAGTATCCTGTATTCTTTCATTTTAGGCAGTTAGGACTCCATGTTGTTTTTGAATGAATACAGCTAAATTTCAGTAAGTAAATACCATTATTATCAGCATTTGACTTTGAATACACTAATGGAACTCCTGTAGGCTTACTTTAATTTCAATGATGTATTTTAATTTGAGGCATAGAAATGAAACTACAGTTTATTTAATTTTTAGAAAACCAAGAATAAGTTGATCAAGAATAAGTAGGATTAGTTGGGGATTGGTTACTTTAAAACAAACACGAAATATAAGTCAATAAATGATGTAAAGAAAAGATGGGTATGCAAAAAAGTCAGTTTTGTATTGCCATGGTTTCAAAGTATTGGAGATGTCAGGCAGACTACAACTACATTTTCTTTGTAAGAATCAGAGGGAATGCTAGAAAAATAATCAAAGAAGTATTGTTGAAACTCCGACGGCAATGTATTTTATTGTTGATGATTGGTTTACTATGTGCTAGGCCCTGGACCAAAAAGTTACAGGAAATGAAAGATGAATTACATAGAGCCCCTGCCTCACAGAATCTACAGGCCAGTAAAGAGGTAAGGCACATATACAAAATAAATAAAAGATATGGCAGTTATGATCAAACTGCTGCAAAATTCTTTTTAAGGGATCTCAAGGTGGAGTCCTGGTTAATGCGCCAGACTGCAAAGCCATTTGAACTGAAAGGTCGGCAGTTCAAGCTCACCAGCTGCTCCTCGGAAACCCTATACAGGGTAGCTATGGGTCAGAAGCAACTCGACGGCACTTAACAACAACAACAGCAAGGTGGGTAAGAGTAGTCACAGGGATGTGGATCAGGAAAACCACCTGAAGATCACAGATTGTCCAAATCTAGGTGGTGCCAACTCCTTTATAGCTCAGTACACCTGTCTGTTGTTGGTAGTTGATGCTCACCAATGGTGTCCCATGTACAACAGAACAAAATGTTGCCTGCTCCTGTGCCAGCTTCACAATTGTTGGTGTGCCTGAGCTCATTGTGACAGTCACTATGTATTCTCAGTGCCTTCCCCTGGAGTGTGCTCATCTTCCAGCACTATATCAGACAATACTCTCTGACGATCCATAGGGTTTTCATTGGCTAATTTTCAAGTCTTTCTGTGTCTGGAAAATCTTTTGAAATCTGTCTACCATGGGTGACCTTGCTGGTATTTTAAATACTGGTGGCATCGCTTCTAACTTCATAGCAATATGTAAGCTATCACAGTACCACAAACAGGCTACTTTATACCTTATACAGTAATAGATGATTGATTGATAACGCAGGTAAAGTCATTCTCTAGCAGTCCGTTGGGCAAATTAATGGATCCTGGAGACTTGAAAATTAATAAAAGATTTGGCTACTGTATTTGCAAACCCATAAACAAAAGTACTGTATGTATGAGGGTAAGTCAAAAAGTGTCACTAACTTGGACATTGGCTACCCAAAGTGTGGGGGGGGGGGGCTACAAAGGCAAGAAGTGACTGGCTTGCAAGATTTCAAGATGGAACTTAGATCCACAGGGCATAGAGGAAGGTAGAATCTCCACTGAGTAGTATCCAAACTGTCTAGGCGGGGCTGATGAAAGGAGATGGGGATAAGACTCTTGAGTTACAATAGTGAATAATTGTTATCAGGACTGATTGCAAGGGTTGGAAATGTAAAGATAGACATTTTGTATCAAGGAGGGGAGTGATTAACTTTACAGTCTAGGAGCGGAGGTCCCTGGGACCGTGAAGGGAGAAGAGTGGAGAGCAGGATCTTACCCAGAGAAGCAGTGATGCCAGAGATGGAGGCAGAGACGATGATGTGGAGAGATGGAGTGGCTGGGGACTTCAGACCCAGAGAGGGAGAGGGGCTGTGTGCTGACGACTGGGGGGCAGGCTTTTTTTGATGATGCATGGCAGGGATTGTAATCATGGCAATGAAACAATACACGATACAATGAATGTAAAACTAACGTTCTCCCATGTAAACTATCACATAATTCACAATAAAACATGAAAAAATATATATTGCTACCAGAGCTCCAGCTCATACATGCACAGGTTCACGTGTTTAACCATGTCTCTGCCATTAGTGGATGGCTGAAGACAAGTTCTCTTAGCAAAACGCTAAAAAAAAAAGTGAAAATGTGTCTCAGTCTGGTTGTTGTTAGCGCCATCAAGTCATTTCTGACCCATAACAACCCTGTATGAGGGTTTCCAAGGAGAAGCTGGTGAGCTTGAACCACCAACATTGTGGTTAAAACAACTTTGCAGTTCACCCCATTAAACAGCGCTACACCAGGACAGGTGCGTTGAAACAAAAGCTCCATTCAAAACAGTGCCCTCTGAGTAGATCTTGAAATTTAACTGTTTGGTCAGTTAAATTCAAGGCAGAAAGATCAGATCAAAAGATTATGGCAAAAAAATTGTTATCAGGACTGATTGTGAAGGTTGGAAATGTAAAGGTAGACGTTTTATAGCAAGGACGGGAGTGATTAACTCTCCAGTCTAGGAGCGGAGGTCTCTAGAACCATCAAAGGAGAAGAGCTGAGAGCGGAACCCTACCCAGAGAAGCACCGATGCCTGAGACTGAGATAGAGGCAGAGATGATGACGTGGAGTGAGGAAGCGGCTGGGGACTTTGGATCCAGAAAGGGAGAGGGACTGTGTGCTGAAGACTGAGGGGCGGGGGGAGGGGGAGTGTACGGGGTGGGTTTTTAGGGTATACCCTTTGGTCGCTTGATGATGTATGGAAGGGATTGAAACCATGGCAGTGAAACGATATGCAATAGAATGAATGTAAAACTAAAGTTCTCTCATGTAAACTATCATATAACTCACAATAAAACATTAAAAAAAAAAGATATGGCAATTGTTTTTTGGAATCTCAAAGGGGTAATCTTGATTGATTTTCTCAAAGGACACCGGATGATCAAGGGAGCTTCTTATGAAGACAATGTAAGAGAATTAGAAAAGGTGAGATAAAGGCCAGGAAAGTTGTGCCAAGGAAGTTTTTGTCCATCACAAAGATTAATCTGTGCATTGTTTAAGGGTACCAAGGGCTGTCCTAGGAGAATTTCATTTGGAAATCTTACCCTATCCACTCTATAGCCCTGATTTGCCCCTTCAAACTTCTTTTTGCTCCCCAAATTGAAAAACATTTCAATGGAACCCAATTTGACCCTCTCCAGGACATGTAAATCAAAGAGCAAGCATGCCCAATTCTTTATGGAAGGACTAGGGCAGTGGTGGCAGGGCCTTCAGCAATGTGTGGACCTACACAGAACCAGTAATTCCACATTGGGCTATTTTTGTTAAATACAGATTTTGATAATTTTGTTGCAATACTTTTTGACTTAACCCTTGAAGTTATCATTTTTTCGTTTTAGACAACAATTATTCAACCCAATCAAGGAAGGAAAATGTGCATTTTTATGGTCTGCTCAATAATAATGAAGGTGAAATTAGCAACAGCTAAACTTCCTTTTTTTGATAAGAGTACTCTGAGAATCACTTCACAAACACTTCACCAAAAAAAAGTGGTTATGTGGTCCTGGGAGGGGTGGAAGCGGGCCCCGGACCCAGCCAACTTGGTTTAACATAGGGATGGATAGAAAATAGAAGTTCAGCCTTGTGTACAGGTGGAGCGGACTCTCAGGATGTGACAAGCCCCCCATCCATCTGAAAACTTGGGTCCTCAACTCTCCTCAGCTGCACCTGTTGGCTGTTCAGACAGCTCTTAGCAGAGGCAGGCGGAGGGGGTGGGGGTGGGGCACAGGAAGTGGGTGTAGGAGATGCACAGTCCCAGTACCAACAGAACTCCAGATGAACAATCAGCCTAAGCAGTCTAGTTTCTCACCTCAACGTCACCACCTAAGGCTCCTTGATGGGACTGGAATTGGGTACTATTCCCAATTTCAGTGGGAGGTGGGGGGACTCCAGCTGCAGGAGATGGTGGGAGGGGAAGGGGGGGATGAACACAGGCATTTTATGGCGGTTCAGACCCTTGGGAAGAGTCCTAGTGGTGTAGTGGGTTAAACGTTGAGTGCTGACCATAAGGTCAGCAATTGGTCCACCAATCACTCTGCTGGAGGAAAATGAGGTTTTCTGCTCCCGTAAAGATTTCCAGTCTCAGGAACCCTATGGAGGGTGGCTATGAGTCAGAACAAACTCCAGGACACACAGCGACAGCAGGCCCTTGCATCTGGAACCTGAGAGACCCAGGACTTAGCTTCCTGTCTTCCCACCACCTTTTATGCAGGCTGTAACAGAATCTAATATGCAGAGGAGGGTTAGTAGCAAGAGTTTGAGGCTAAGGGAGTTGTTTACTAGCAAAATTTTCAGAACAGAAAACTGATTACTTAAACTTCATTGAATTAAAAAAATAAAAAAGAATTCACATTTTTATATTTTGTTTCAGTGATTTTAGTTAAGTTTCAGAGTTCTATAGCAAAAATGGTTACCTATGATCCTCTTATAGGAAAATGTGATAGGCATAGATAAAATTGTTAATTGGGATAACTGCCCAGTTGATATTTTAAGATTTGTTAGCTACATTTTTCTGCTTTTGCCTTATTGTGCTTCACAGCTCAGTAAGATTTAAAAAAAAAAACAAGAAAACTTTCACTTTATCTCCCAGTGAGTCACTGTTCACTTTGGGTTTGGTAGTTATTAATCAGAGATGATAATAATAACTTTTTTTGTAAGTACAGGCTGTAACTGAGAATTTTTGAAGTGCAGTAATTCCCCTCTGGGTCAGTCAAGTGATTTATCCCTACCCCTCAGTGCTAGATGCTATGCTGGGAAGGAGGTCCAGGATTCTGCGTCTTCCAGAGTAGGCATCGATACCATACACCCTCAATATACTCCCAGGACTTAGTCCGTGTCAGCTGCTGCGGGACCCATGGGGAGGCTTTTAAAAAGGTGCCTCAACCCAGTAGCCTTCATGTCCATCCTGCCTCTGTCTGTGTTACTGGGCATATGATGTCCCAAACCTATATTCTAATGTGAAAGTCATTCATTAACTACACAGCAAAAGCTACACAGGTCAGTCTGAGGGAAGGACTCGGTATAAAGGGTCTGGACTCTTAAGTGATCAGTTTTTCTAGTCCTTATTCAGTCAATAGTATTTGAATCTTGGAATCAGTATGATTCAGTGTTGGGTCTCGCAAACTTCAGTCATTTTTATTCCATTCTCCACTATTATTTGCTTTTTATTTTAATAACTTATTATATTTTTTAAGAAAATAATGTGTTACTTTTGCCAAGGGAAAACCGATATCATTTGCAACAAATGAAAAGAAACCTTAGTGGTTGGTGGTTGTGTGCAGTGGAGTCGATTCTGACTCATAGTGACCCTGTTATAGTGTCTCTGAGGCTGTAAATCTTTAAAGGAGCAAAGAGCCTCACTCTCTCCCAAGGAGTAGCTGGTAGATTCACACTGCTGACTTGGGTTAGCAGCCCAATGCCTACGGATAGCTTCCAGACCACAGTGGAATGTCTGTGGAAGTTCTACTCTTGAAGGTTGTTGTTGTTGTTGTTGTCAGATGCCATCGAGTTGGAACTGACTCATAGCGACCCCATGCACAGCAGAACGAAACAATGTCTGATCCTGGGCCAACGTCCTTAACGCCGCCACACTTGATGCCATCAATGATGCCACCTGGCCGATCCATCTCGTTGGGGGTCTTCTCCTTTTTCTCTGACCCTCCACCTTACCCTGCATGACATCCTTCTCCAGTGACTGTTTCCTCCAGACAATATGTTCAAAGTATGAGAGACAAAGTTTAGCCATCTTGGCCTCCAAGGAGCACTCTGGCTGCACTTCTTCCAAAATGGATCTATTGGTTCTTTTAGCAGTCCATGGCATTTTCAGTATTCTCCTCCAACACCACAATTCAAAGGCATCAATTCTTCTACAATCTTCCTCATTCACTGTCCAGCTTTCGCATCCATATGAGGTCACTGAAAATACCATGGCTTGGGTCAGGCAAACCTTAGTCCTCAAGGTGACATCTTTGCTCTTCAACACTTTAAAAAGTTCCTGTGCAGCAGATTTGCCTAATGCAGTACATCATTTGATTTCTTGACTGCTGCTTCTGTGAGTGTTGATAGTTGATCCAAGAAGAATGAAGTCCTTGACAACTTGAATCTTTTCTCCATTGATAAGAATATTGTTTATTGGTCCAGTGGTGAGGATTTTTGTTTTCTTGACATTGAGATGCAATCCATACCAAAGGCTGTGTTCCTTGATCTTCATCAGTATATGTTTCAAGTAAGTCTTCTTCACTTTCAGCAAGCAAGGTTGTATCATCTGCATATCACAGGTTGTTAATGAGTCTTCCTCCAATACTGACGCCACGTTTTTCTTCATAAAACATTCAGTGTTCCCATGCTCTGTTTGAACAACTGCTTCTTGGCCCAGGTACAGATTTCTCAGAAGTACAATTAAGTCTCTAAATATGGGGGACAGGAACTGTCTTTTGCCTTAAGACCAAGGACTCAGGTTAGCTCTGTACTACCACATTATGTATTGAGCTACCTGCTCACTGTCTAAGGTTCCAGTTTGAAAGAATGTATCTAGACAGATATAACCTTAATACCAGCACCTTAACCCACCCAGCCTCCAGTTGACTTTTTGACCTGTTATTGACTGTTGTCCCAATAACACTGTGATGGGTCATTTAAGGCATCAACTTGACTAGACTATGGTGGCCGGCTGTTTGTTCAAACACTAGATTCTATTGTGAAGTAGAAACATATGAGGGCACCAGTTCACCTTAAATGAAGCAGATTACCCTTCACACTATGGGTGGACCTTACCCAATCAGTTGAAGGCCTTAGGAGCAAAAAAGGAATTTCCCCAGAATGTATTCTGTCTCCTTGCTACACATCGGTATTTTGCTGGAGCCCCCTCCCCACCCCCAACTCAATTTTTTTTGTCATAACCCTTGATTAACCTGTAATCAAATTAAGATGAGATCATATTAGACTGATGTCTTCATAAAAGAAAAAAAAAAGAGGGACATGTGGACACAGAGACACATACAGAGAAGTCTAGGAAGATACAGGCTGAAGTCTGAGTGATGCTGTTACAAGCCAAGGATTGCTATCAACACCAGAAGTTAGCAGAGACAGGAGAGGATTCTGCCCTAGAACTTTCAGAGAGAGGCTAGCCATGAAAGCATCTGGATTTTGGAGTTTTGGCCTCCAGACTGTAAGAGAATAAATTTCTGTTGTGTTAAGACATCCAGATTTTTGCAATTTTTCACAGCAACCTTGGGAAATTAATATACTGGGAGAAACCTAAGGAGACTCTACAGATATAAAGATATCTAAGTGTAGCTTGAAGCTTATCAAGTAAAAAAGAAAGGGGAATACAACAAGAACACTAGAACATTGTGTGTGAGACTGATAGTGGGCAGTGTCCCAACGTGCCACTCAGTAGGCTGGGAGACTACCCACCAAGTGGTTGGTAGGCTGAGATTGAAATATGGAAGGTTTGGAGATAAAACTAAAAGAATAGTTGGCCAAGACTGGTAGATCTTTCACTCCATCCTACAGGATTTGAGCTTTAACTTTTAGGCCAATGATTTTCAATCTTATTTAAACTTTTTTTTTAATGCTTTATTGTGAATTATGTGATAGTTTACATGGGAGGATATCAGCTTCACATTGATCCCATCATATATCGTTTCCTTGCTATGGTTACAATCCCTTCCATGCATCATCGATCAACCAAAAGGTATACCCTGCAAGCCTGCCCCCCTGTTGTCACACACAGCCCCTCTCTGTCTCCAGGTCCAAAGTCTCCAGCTGCTCCATGCTCCCCACATCATCGTCTCTGCCTCCATCCCTGGCATCCCTGTTTCTCTGGGTAGAGTTCCATTCTCTGCTCTTCTCCCTTGATGGTCCGTTCCTAGACTGTAAGGTTAATCACTCCCCTCCCTTTGCCCCAAAACATCCACCTTTACATTTCCAGCCCTTACAATCAGTCCTGATAACAATTATTCACTATTGTATCACAGGAGACCTATCCACATCTCCTTCCATCAGCCCT
>NW_006408538.1:4743064-4754708 GCF_000296735.1 Chrysochloris asiatica
ATGAAGATTTGTTCCCTCTTTTGAGCTACTGCATCCATAGGTGTAGGTCAAGTTCATCAAATTGTATCAGATGACTCTTTTTTCCCTCTTCTTTCTTCTTCTGGTTGAGCTCTGATCCTCCAGCCACTGAAACCAGGTCAAGTAGGTATTATCTGCAAGTGTGGGTGTACTTATGCATGTGCCTTCTCTTCTTATCAGCTGGACACTTCACTCTCTACTCTAGCCTCTGTGGCTATGTCACTGACTCTGGGTCCAAGAGTACCCTGGACTTGGCACACTCTGCTGGCCAACCAGGTCTCCAGCCGGGTTCACAGGGGTCTACTGAATGTTGTAGGGCTTAACTTGCATCATCATTACTGTTTTTCCCTCACTTCCCCTTATCGGTGATGGACGTGGTCACCAGTCAGAGCATGAATTCCCATTGAGCCTTAGTCTTAGAAGGGGGTTTGCCTTGAGGGGGATCAATCTTATTTAAACTTATCATCCGCTTTAATTAAATATTTGTAAGTCTATACCCCTAAAGTAAGGAGCCCTGATAGCATAGTGGACGATGAATTGGGCTGAAAATCACAAGGTCAGTAGTTTGAATCTGCCAATTGTTCCGTGGGAGAAAGAGGAGGCTTTCTGCTCCTGTAAAGATTTACAGCCACAGAAACGCTATCTAGGACCAACTGGGTGGCACTCAACTGCCAGAACCCTAAAGTAAGTATTACTTATAAAACTTCACTAGTGTCATAGGCATCTTAGGGGTGCAATGGTTAACCACTCAACTACTAACTGAAATGTTGGTGGTTTGAACTTACACAGAGGTACCTTGGGAAACAGTTCTAATGCTCAGCTTCCGAAAAATTACAACCTTGAAAATGCTATGGACTGGTGCTACTTTGCCCACAGACAGTCACTACGAGTCAGAATTGACTTGACAGCAGTTAACAACATTAGCACCATTACTAATAACCAAAGCACAAATATAGACTTAGGATGGCATTCTTCATTAATAATTTGTTGTTGTTGTTATGTGCCATCGAGTCAGTTCCTACTCATAGTGACTCTGTATTGGGTTTCTAAGGAGTGACTGGTGAGATTGAACCACCGACCTTGCAGTTCAAACTGACTTTGTCTTCCAGTGCATTAACCTGCAGCACCACACCAGCCCTCCCCGTTAATAAAAGCCCAGGTAAATTCATATATCAAACAGTCTGTAAGATCATTTAGAATATTTGTACCTGACTTTCATCAGAAATAAGAAGATCATGTTCTAGGCTGACAAATCGTTTATCCAGGAGTGGGGGAGTACATGCGTGGATATTTCCTTGTTGTACATGATTTTTTGCATTGTTAATATAACCTTTGCTCTGTGGGTTTTTGCAGGAATATTTTAAAGCCATTTGAAGAGGGTTAGTTTAGTTAAAACTAGATAATAAAATCATTTAATCAATTTAGTCAGGTACCCATAACCTCCAATCTTTCCTGAGACTCTGATGTGTGGGTGAGGGCACCGCTGCCAAGCTCTGTGATGTCTGGGAGTTTCATTCGATCCTTGGGTATTAAGACTGAGCCAGTACTCACCATCTATAAATCCTCTAAATAACAACAAAACCTCATTTCTTTCTTACTGTTGAACGTTAGAAGTTCAACATAAATTGTTACTATTGTGTGCCACTGCGTCTGTACTGACTCATGGTGACCCTATGTATATAACAATAGAAAGACTACCCAGCCCTTCAGCAGCCTCACAATCACATCTATGTGTGAGCCCACTGCTACAACCACTGTGTCAGCCCATCTCTTTGAGGGTCTTCCTCTTCATGTTACCAAGCATGATGTCCTTCTCTAGGGACTGGTCCCTCCTGATAACATATTCAAAGTATGTGAGAGAAAGTTTCACCATCCTCACTTGTAAGGAGCATTTTAGTTGTACTTCTAAAACGGCTTACAACCCAATACATTCTTGTGTGTACTCTCAAAGTGTGCTCACCCCAGCCAATGAAGAACTATGGATGGTTTGGAGGAGGGGGAAGAGGCAGCGGGCTCTCTGTGTGAAAAGGCTCACAGTGTACAGGATGGTGGGGAGCTGGGAGTTTCCATAGAGGCTGTTGAATTATTCCAAGCAAGGGAAAGTAGAAAGCAGCAAAGCATTCAAGACAAGATGTGGAGAAGACTTGGACCTGTTTTCTTTTTGTTTTCTAAGAACTTGTAACCACCTACTGTGAAGACAGCTGTACTTCATAAAATTAACACTCTCTACTTGGCACACTGCCTTCAAAGAAAGATGCTCTCGTGCACCTAGCTATAGACATTTTTAAAGCCAGCTTTAAAGCAAACAGTTGACTTTGGAAGTATTTCCAAGTTTCCCTTACCAATAAAGATGCTCTTCAAGGTAAACACAGACAATATTCTTCCTTATGTACCAAAGCTTGCAACCTACTTCAGGTCTAAGAAAAGTAGGTACCAAGACACTTGTCACCTGAGGCCTTCCTGAACCCTTCTCCTAGAGCTAATCAATTTGTTGTACCCCTTCAGTAAACTGCCAACTGTTATGTAGGAAACCTTCACATAAAGAATCTCACAAGCATCCAGACAAACCATCAAAGTCCTTAATCAAAATCTTTCCCTCCCTCTAAGTTATCTTCACCCTAACTCATCTTTCCCCAAGCAAAAATCTATTAAGAATCTATTGTTCTGTGTTTCAAGCATCTCCAGAGGATACCATTTACTTAGGCAGAAAAAAAAAGAAGTGAATATACAATTGTGCTGCAGTTATTTACACAGAGAGAAACATGACAAGGTAATTATTGTATAAGAAGCAAGATTATAAATAGTATTAGGGATCATATGTTGGAACTAACACCTAGTTACACTTACCAGAGTATAAACAATCAAGGGTCTAAAAAGAATTTTAGAATATTAAATTAATTTGAATGTAATTAACTATCAAAGGGCAATGATTAACACATGCTCTAATAACTAATAGTGCCCAGGTTTTTCCATCACCAAACCATGAACTTAGGTTAGGGTTCCCTGGTTGGTGGTGGTTATGTTCCATGGAGTCGGTTCCGACTCATAGCAACCCTGTACAGGGTTTCTGAGGCTGTAAATCTTTACGGGAGCAGAAAGCCTCATCTTGCTCCCATGGAACAGCTGGTAGTTTGGGACTGCTGACCTTGCAGTTCACAGCCCGATTCATAACCACTACGCTACCAGAGCTTTTAGAGTTCCCTATCTAGAGTAATATGGACCAGTCGCTGGAGAAGAATATCATGTTTGGTAAAGTAGAGGGTCAGAGAAAAAGAGGAAGACCCCCCAATGAGATGGATTAGCCAAGTGGCAGCATGGATGGACTCAAGCGTGGCAACAGTGGTGAGGCTGGCCCAGGATCTGACTGTGTTTCGTTTTTCTGTGCATAAGGTCACTATGGGTCAGTACCGACTCAATGGCACCTAACAACAACAACAACAATAACATATAAACTAAAATATGTATTTGCCCCAAAGCTTTCAGTTACTTAAAGAATTAAAAAATAAAAGTGATGTAAACCCACCACTTATCTGTCAGCTTTTTGTATTATGGTGGCTTGAGTTTTGCTGTGATGCTGGAAACTATGCCACTGGTATTTTAAATACCAGCAGTGTCACCCAAGGTGTACAGGTTTCAGTGGAGATGCTTGACTGAAACGGCAGTAAGAAAGAAACGCAAACCAATTCTGGATGGTTAGTCACTGAAGAGCTTGTTAATAGGAGCAGAATACTGTCAGAATATTATCAGCACAATAGTGCCAGAAGATGAGTCCCTTAGGTTAGAAACAAAACTGGGGAAGAGCTACCTCCCCAAACAGTAGAGTTGACCTTAACTGCACTAATGGAGCAAAGCTTTACAAAGCTTCATTTTCTGATTGGGCTCATTTCAAAGTGAGATGAAACAGCTGCAAACATCCATGAATAATCAGAAAAAGGAATTTATGAAGTATGAATCTAGGAAAATTGGAACTCATCAAAAATGAAATAGAATGCATAAAGATTGATATCCTAGGCATTAGTGAGCTGAAAAGTACTTGTATTAGCCATTTTGGAGCAAACAATGATATGGTTTACTATGCCAAGAATGACAAATTGAACAGAAATGGTATCACATTCATCGTCAAAAAGAGCATCTCAAGAACTATCCTGAAGTACAACACCGTCTGTGATAGGATACGACCCATAAGCCTATAAGGAAGACCAGTTACTACCACTATTATTCAAACTGATGCATCAACCACTTAAGCCAGTGGTGATGAAAAATAGAAGATTTCTATCCACTTCTTCAGTCAGAAATGGATCAAACATGCAATCAAGACTCACTGATAATTACTGGTGATTATAATGCACAAGTTGGAAACAAAGAGGAAGGATCAATAATTGGAAAATATGGCCTTGGTGACAGAAACAGTGTTAGAGATCTCATGATAGAATTCAGTAAGACCAAATTCCTTAACCTCACCCACAGAATACACAGTAATCAAACTGACTACATTTGTAGAAAGAGACTATGGACAAGCTCATCATCATCAGCCAAAACAAGACCAGGGGCCAAATGTGGAACAGACCATTAATTGCTCATTTCCAAATTCAAACTAAGAGTAAAATTAAATTAATGAAATTCCACAAGAGCCAAATATGAACTTGAGTATATCCTACCTGAATTTAGATACCATCTCAAGGACAGGATTGATACATTAGATTCTACTCATGGAAAACCAGAAGAATTGTGGGATGACATCAAGAATATAATACCTGAAGAAAGCAAAAGGCTATTTAAAAGACAGGAAAGAAAGAAAAGACCAAAATGTGTATCAGAAATTCCACAATAATAGTAGGAGATCTAATAACACCACTTTCTATTAAGGATAAAACAACTAGAAAGAAACTCAAAGGCACAGAAGAACTAAACAACACAATCAACTAACCTGGCCTTATAGACATATACTTAGCACTCAATCCAACAACAGCACAATATACATTCTTCTCCAATGCACATGGAACATTGTCCAGAATAGACCATATCTTAGGCCACAGAGCAAACTTCAATACATTTAAAAAACATCAAATACTACAAATCATTTTCTCAGATCATAATGCTACAAAATTAGAAATCAATGATAGGAAGAAAAAGGAGGGGGAAAAAATCAAATACAAGGAAATTGAAAAAACAAACAAACAAAAAAAACACACCCTACTAAAAAGCTACTTGGTAAGAGATCAAATAAAGAATAAAATAATTCCTTGAGCCAAACGAAAATGAAAATAAACTAACCAAACCTTTTCAACATATCAAGCGCAGTGTTCAGAGGGCAATTTATAGCAATAAATACACACATCCATAAAGATAAAACAAAATCAAAACCTTAGCCAAAATCAAGATCTTAACTAAATACCTCCAACATTTTTAGAAAAAGAGCAGCAAAGTAAGCCTGCTGCCACCAGAAGAAAAGAAATAATAAAAATTAGAGCAGAAATAAATGAAAAAGGAAAACAATAGAAAGCAGCAAGACAAGAAATTGGTTCTCTGAAAGGATTAATACAATTGACAAACTTTTAATAAATCTAACAAAACAGAAGGAGAAGATATAAGTAACATAAATAAATGCTATGGGTGATGTCACAACAGAACCAATGGAAATAAAAATGATAATAGCAGAATACTATGAAGAATAGGTTGGCCCAGAACCACATAGTGTCTCATTCTGTTATGCACAAGGTCATGTGAGTCAGTACTGACTTAACAACACCTAACAACAACAATGAAGAATTGTACTCCAACAAATTTGAAAACCTGTAAGAAATGGACCAATTTTCAGAAATACACAACCTACCTAAAGAAACACAAACTAAAGTAGAAAACTTAAACGGGTCTATATCAAGAGAAGAAATTGGTCAAATTACTTTAAAACTCTCCCCATCCCCCAAAAAAGTCTGGGCATAGATGACTTTACTGGTGAATTCTGCCAAACACTCAGAAATCACAACAGCTTGGTACTGGTACAATAAGAGACACGTACATGAATGGAACAAAATTGAGAACCCAGAAGTAAATCCATCCACCTACACTCAGTTGATCTTTGACAAAGAAATAAAATACATTAAATAAGGAATAGACAGTCTCTTCAACAAATGGTGCTGGCAAAACTGCAAGTCCGTTTGCAGAAGGATGAAACAAGACCCATATCTCACACTATCTATATAAATGAACTCAACGTGGATTAAAGATCTAAATGCAAAACCCCCCAAAATAAAGATCATCAATGAAAAAATAGGGACAAACTTAGGAGCGCTGATACATGGTATAAATACACTGTCAAACATAACTGAAAACACACAAACAGCAGAAGACAAAATGGATGACTGGGACCTCCAAAAATTTAGACATTTATGTGCATCAAAAGATTTCACCTAAAGAGCAAATGTAGACCACACAGACTGGAAAAGAAAGTGGCAATGATGTATCAGACAAGAGGCTACTGTTTAAAATTTATTGAACACTTCAACACTTCAATAAGAAGACAAACAATCCAATTAAAATGGGCAGAGGATATGAACAGACACTTCACCAGAGAAGACATTCAGATGGCCCACAAACATGAAGCAATATTCAGGATCATTAGCCATTAAAGAGAAGGAAATCAAAACAACAATGAGATATTATCTTATTCCAGCATAAATACCAAAACTCAAAAAAAAAAAAAAACCCAGAAAATAGCAAATGCTGAGAGGTCCGGAGAGTATGGGACCCTCCTACACTTCTGGTGGAACTGTAAAATGGTGCATTTGCTGAGGAAAACAGTGTGGCCACCTTCTCAGGAGGTAGAAAACACAAACACTGTATGATCCAGTGACCTCTTTACTTGGTATATATCCTGGAGAAATAAAAGCTGTGACACAATGCATATGTGCACACCCATGTTCGCTGCAGCTTTATTCAAAGATGGAGACAGTCCTGATGCCCATCAGCAGAGGAATGGATGAACAAACGGTACATACACACTGTGTAATATTATGCAAAACTGAAGAATAACGATGAATCTGCAAAACACTGCATAACAAGGGGGAATCTGGAGGACATTGTAGTTGTTAAGTGCCATCAAGTCGATTCCAACCCATAGAGTCCCTGTACAGGGTTTCCGAGGGACAGATGGTGGGTTTGAACTGCTGGAGGACATTATGCTGAGTAAAATTGGTGACATTAGTCAATTGTATGAGATCACTACTGTAAAAAGTCAGGAAAAGGTTTGAATCTACAATAAGTAATCTATGATGCTACGTGAGGTGGGAGGGGAGGGCAAATTGTTCACTGAGCACAGTGTAGACTTGGATGCTAACTGGGATGTTGGGAAGGCAGTTAAAAAGAAATGAAGGAGCAAAATGGATGTCAGAAGACTTTGAACCTTACTCTTGGGTGTAGAGAAAGTAAAGCAGTGAAATACCACAAGTGGATGATTTAGCAAATAGAAATGTATTCTCTCACAGTTCAGGAGGCTAGAAGTCTGAATTCAGAGCACCAGCTCTAGAGAAAGGTCCTTGCCTCATTTCAGCGTCTGTAAGTCCAGCATTCCTTGGAGTTCTCTGTGTATCTGGCATCCACTTGCCTCTGGATCTAGGAGCTTCATAGTGCAGGGACTCCAGGTCCAAATGACGCATTACACTCTCAACTCTTCTTTCTTAGTGGTTGTGTGTTCTTCTATCTCTGCTTATGTCTCTCTCCTTTTATAGCTCAAAAGAGACTGAATCCAGATACATCCGATCACATTATGGGGGTTACTGCATCATATTAGATCTCATCATGGAAGTGATAAGTACATCTTAACTATTACACCACTGAGAATCCTGGCCCAGCCAAGTTGACACAAAACCTTCACTGTCACTCGACTGGAAGACATGGTATATAAAAGAGGTAAACAGAATGTTTCAAAGAGCAACTCAAGAGGAAAAAATCAAGTATTATAATGAAATGTGAACACACCTGGAGTAAGAAAACTGAAAGGGAAAAACACACTCACCATTTCTCAAACTTGAAGAAGTGAAGAGAAAATGCAAGCCTTATGTTGCAATATTGAAGGATTGGCCAAGTGGCATTATCAATGGGCTCAAGCGTGGCAACGATTGTGAGGTTGGCCCAGGATTGGGCAGCATTTGGTTCTGCTGTGCATAAGGTCACTATGAGTTGGTACCGACTCAATGGCACCTAACAATAACAACAACAAAGGGCAAAATATTGAATGACTGGAAGCATCATTAGAAGGTGGTAGAAATACAGAGTCACTGTATCAAAAAGAATTGGTCAATGCTCAATCATGTCAAGAGGCAGCATATGATTAAGAATTGATGATGCCGAAGGAGGAAATCCAAGCTACACTGAAGGTCTTGGTGAAAAACAAGTTTCCAGGAACTGATGAAATACAAATTGAAAACTTTCAAGAAGCTGATGTAGCACAGGAGATGTTCACTAGTGTAGGACAAGAAGTTTTGGAGGCAGCTACCAGGCCAACAGATTGGAAAAGACCTCCACATGTACCCATTCCAAAGAAAAGACACCCAGTGGAATGTGAAAACCATCGAACATTATCATTAATATCACGTACAAGTAAAATTTTGCTGAAGAGAATTAAGTGGTTGCAGCAGCACATCAACAGGGAGCTGCTAGAAACTCAAGTCAGATTCAGAAGAGGACATGGAACAAGGGATAGCATGGCTGTACATAGACCAAGAGGAGGCCATTAGACAAGAACAAGGGAAAATGAACAGTTTAAAATCAGGAAAGGTGTGCATCAGCGTTACATCCTTTCACCGTACTTCTTCAATCTGTATGCTAAGCAAGTAATCAGAGAAACTGGATTATATGAAGAAGAACATGGCATTGGGGAACAACTCATTACAACCTCTTGGAAGCAGAGAGGACTTAAAATACTTCCTGATGAAAATCAAAGATCAATAGATACCTTTAGTATCTATTGCACCTTGATATAAAGAAGACAAAAATTTTCACATCTGAACCAATAAATAACCTCATGCTAAATAAAGAAAAGATTGAAGTTGTCAAAGTCATCATTTTGCTTGGATCCACTGTCAACAATTGTGGAACAGCAGCCAAGAAATCAAATGATGTACTGCATCAGGCAAATTTGTTGTAAAACGCCTTTTTAAAGTATTAAAAAGCAAAGATGTCATCTCAAAGACTAAGGTGCACCTGACCCAAGCTTCTCAATAGCTTCATATGCATATGAACATTGGACAATGAATAAGGAAGGTCATAGAAGAATTAATGCATTTGAGTTACAGTGTTGGAGAAGAATATTGAAAGTACCATGAACTGCCAGGAAAAAACAAATCTGTGTTGGATCAAGCCAGAAAGGTTCTTAGAAACAAGGGTGGCAAAACTTTGTCATATTTAGGACACGTTGTCAGGAAGGGATCAGTCCCTGGAGAAGGACACCATGCCTGCTAAAGTGGAGGGTCAGCAAAACAGAGGAAGCCTCCCCACAAAACGTATTGACACAGTGACAGCAACAGTGGGCTGAGACACAGGAACAATGGTGAGAATGGTACAGGGCTGGGCAGTGTCTTGTTCTATTAAGCATTGGGTCACAATGAGTCAGAAACAACTTGATGGCATCTACTAACAACAACAACAAAGACAAATAGCCATAAAATATAGCAAGTTTCAATAAGGAGTAATACATACCAACTAAAAACATGGTTTTGTTTTTTTGTTTTGTTTTTTTTTAATTAATGGTACAGAAAGCATTCATGAGAATATCAAACCCAAACAGAATAAGATAATGAGGGATATTTACTGAATAACTAGTGTGTTCTAGGTACAATTGTAAATGTTTTATAGTAGATTATCTTACTTTTCACACCAACTATTTTCATTCCTATTTTACAGATGAGAATAAAAACTCTGAGATTAATTAATTTCATTGACATTACTTAGCATGTGACTCCAATGCTAGAAATCATGTTCTTGAATAATAAGATAATAATGGTAGAATTCATTAGCTCTTTATTGAGCATCTATTTATTGAGCATTTCATGTGTCATTTAAGTATACAACAATGAGCACTGAGGATACACTAGCTGAGGTTGCTACCTGAAATTTTAGCAGGAGATACTGATATCTTAATCCGTCATAAAATAACATTTAATGAGATTTCAGACAAAGGAGGTTTCCGGGTGCCTTGAGAGCCTGTAATGTTACTAGCTCCTGTTATGACAAATCTCTTTTAAATTCTTTTATGTTTACATATCGGACTGAGCAGGACACAGTTTGGATGATCAATTACCCACCCCCACGCTATCACTTATCAAAATTCTACTATCCACTTGGGAAACCTGGTGGTACAGTGGTTAAGCACTAGGCTGATAATCAAAGAGTTGGTGGCTCAAACCCACCAGCTGTTCCAAGGGAGAAAGATATGACAGTTTCGATACAGATTTCTAGCCTTAGATACCCTATGGGGCAGCCTATAGGATTACTATGAGTACCATCCACTGGTGTCCATCTCCTGATCTTTTCTTTCCTCTAGTCTCTCTCTCATCCAAATTCTTCTACACCTTGCATGGCTTCATACCATCATGATCTGCATACTGCATTAAGTGTCCTATCAGATTTTATTCTGGTCCAGGGAAGGAAATGGTCCCTTCTACATCTCTGAATTATTTGCCTTTCCGAACATTTGTTTGAGTTTATTTCCTCTCTCTTAAAACAAAAAACAACAACAACATAAAAACTCTTATAAGAATCACAAGGGTAATAAATAAATACATGGTTTCAAAACTCCAAACACCAAAATACATAGAAGGAAATAATAAAATTCATTCTCTACTCCTATATTCTTTCATATAACTCCTCTACTAGAAAACTGTCATAAGAGTTTACTATATCTTTTGGAGTCCTGGTGTGGTGCTCTAGGATAAGCAAGGTTTGTTCAACCAAAAGGTCGGCAGTTCAAACTCACTAGCCACTCCTTGGAAACTGTACAGGGATGCTATGAGCCGGAACTGACTCAACGGCACTTAACAACAACAGAAATGTATTTTATGGATTCTTCTTTATATTTAAACACAAACCAGGGTGAGTTAAAAATTATCTGCACTCTGGCTATAGAATTTCTTTTAATCAACTTTTAGAAAAGACAAATACATCATTTTTTGACATAATCTCCTTGCTTTTCAATATACTTTGTCCACCTGTCAACAAGTTTTCACATTCCCTTATTCAAAATATGTTTTAGACTGAGCTGTGAGGCACTGCTGTCTTCCCTTATTCACCAGAGGTGAATCTCTATCCTCAAAGGGCTGCTTTCAGGGGACCAAACAGGTGAAAGTCTGATGGAGCAAGATCAGGACTATGTTGTTGTTGTTGTAAAGTGCCATCAAGTTGGTTCCGACCCATAGCGACCTTGTATAGGGTTTCCGAGGAGCAGCTGGTGAGCGTGAACTGCCAACCTTGCAGTTCAAACAGCTTTGCAGTCTGGCACATTAACCCACAGCTCCACACCAGGACTCCCTATAGGGAGGATAATTTAACTCCTCAAAACAAAGTTTTTGCAAAGTATCAACAGTGTGGGCAGAGCACCATTGAGTGCTGAACCTTTTTCCTAATAGTGTTC
>NW_006408538.1:4755443-4757287 GCF_000296735.1 Chrysochloris asiatica
GGCACCAACTCAACCACACACAGCAGCAACAGCATATAAATGAAAACACTTTCTATATATCATTTTGTTTGTTAAAACACAATGCTATGACCTATATTTTTTTCATATTTACTGCATATCTTGATGATCTTTGTCTATCATTACATACAAATTGGCTTTGTTAGTTTTAATGGCTTCATGACGTTCCATTTAGCAATTCGTTGGCTACATATATAGGACAATTTCTAAATCACAAGAGGAAATGATCAGTTTAATTCAATAAACATCTGTCCCTCAGACTTGTTCAGTGAGACTACATCGCACTATGTTTTTCACTGTGGAGCATTACTCATAAGAGGGTTACTGACAATGAACTATCGACTGTCAACAAACTGGCTCTCCACCCAGGATGAGAAAAGATCAAATGCCACGCCAATGAGGTAGAGGTGAAAAACCTGGGGATGTTAACCCAGAAAAAAGAAAACTTAGGGAGACTAGGAGGGTGGTGGTGGTGGTGAGCCATGGAGTCGGTTCTGACTCATAGTGACCCTGTATAGGGTTTCCGAGGCTGTAAATCTTTATGGGAACAGAAAGCCTCATCTTTCTCCCGTAGAGCAGCTGGTAGTTTCAAACAGCTGACCTTGCAGTTAGCAGCCCGACTCATAACCACTACATTACCAGAGCTCCTTAGGGAGACTAGGATCGTCATCTTTAAGTAATCTGAAGGGCTGGCATGGGGGGGATAAGAAGGAGATAAGCTCTTTGAACCAGCGCTAAAGGGAGGACTTGTCAAGTAGAATGATTTCAAGTCAGTGTGAGCTGACCACTTTCTAACCACTTAGGTCATTCAACAATAAAATGAGCTGTCTCATGAGGTAATGAGGTTCCCATCACTGAAGAGCTTGTCGAAGGGATGTGTGGCCTTTTAAGAATCTTTCAGGGCTATTCTGGAGAGTAAGGTTCCTCTGGTGACCATAAACTTGGCCAGAAACAAGCTTCATAAGGGCAAAGAAATGAGCACCTGATCTACTTCCCATTTCCTCCCGCGCAGTAACGTGCAGTACCAGGAAAAGTCTCACTTAACATTCGAACTCCTGGTGGGAATTAAGAGCTAGGATAACAGAGTCTGAGGATGAAGGGAACGCTGAGAAACTGTGAGTTACAAAGAAGACAAAACAGAATTTTTTTTTTTTTAAACAGCCATCGTCTTTGTCTTCTTCCATCTTCCTTTTCTCTGTCTCCTCCCACTCTTCATCGTTCCCAGAAACCCTATAATTCTATCCTTTCCCAGGATTCTTCTGCCCAAAATGGAAATGTCTGCCAATTCATCTTAAACTAGGCAGGAGTAACAAACAAGTTCAATCTCAAACACAAATCCCCATCAGTTGGCAGTTCTTGCTTAGAGTCCTGAATTGAGAAGGATTCTGATGACACACTGGGGTTCCACTGTAAAGACCGCTGCAATGGGCGATTAGTATTGTGCGTGATGCGCTCAGTGGTGGGGAGTCGTGGCACACGTGCCACAGAGCAGATAAGCTTGTGTTAAGATGCACCAAGAATTCCAGAATTATGAAGGCCATCAATGAAAAAATCGGGACAAATGTGAGGGCACTAGTTCTGGGAATACATAGACTACAAAACATTTTGAAAACTACACAAACAAAAGTAGGTAAAATAGATTAGTGGGACATACTAAAAATTAAAAACTTATGTGCATCAAAAGACTTCACCAGAAGAGTAAAAAGGGAACCCACAGAATGGAAAAAGGTCTTTTGCAATGACACATCAGACAAGGGTCTCATTTCTAAAATATACAGGAAACTACAATGCCTCTACAAGAAAAAGACAAATAACCCAATTAAAAA
>NW_006408538.1:4759326-4766016 GCF_000296735.1 Chrysochloris asiatica
AATGAAATGCAGATGGGTCTCTTGTGATACAATAGTGAATAATTGTTATCAGAACTGCTTGTGAGGGTTGGAAATGTAAAGGTAGATGTTTTATAGCAAAGAAGGGAGTGATTAACTTTCCAGTCTAGGAGCGGAGAAGGACCATTAACCTAGGACTATTAACGGAGAAGAGCGGAGAGCGGAACCCAACCCAGAGAAGCAGTGATGCCTGAGATGGAGACAGCAACAACATGGAGCGATGGAGCAGCTGGAGACTTTAGATCCAGAGAGGGAGAGGGACTGTGTGCTGAAGATTGGGGGGAGCGGCATGGGGGGCAGGCTTGCAGGGTATACCCTTTGCTTGGTTGATGATGCATGGAGGGGATTGTAACTATGGCAATGAAACGATATATGATAGAATGAATGTAAAACTAATGTTTTCCCGTGTAAACTATCACATAATTTACAATAAAACATTAAAAAAAAATTAGCTATTGAAAACCTAGTAAATCCAGTTCTACCCTGACACACCTGAAGTTGCCATGAGTCAGAGGCGACACAAAGGCAACTGTTTTACAGAGAAGCAGCGACACCAGAAAAAAAAAAAAAAAGTTGCACCAAGATGGGTGTTGTTAAGTGCCGTCAAGTCAATTTAGACTTATTTCAACCCTGTATATACTTTCCAAGGAGTATATGGAGGATTTGAACCACTGACCTTGTGGTTAGCATTCTAGTACTTTATCCTACAGCGCCACACCAGGACTCCACAGTGCTTATAAAGGCCATTACTAGTGCATTACTTTTGGGGGGCGGGGAGGTTAAATATTTGCCCTCTTCTCACAGATCCCTTGTAAAAATATCTCATTCTTCCTGGTGTGGCATTGTAGGATAAACGCTGGACTGCAAAGTTGGTTCAAATTCACCAGTTGTTACTATGGGTCGGAACCAGCCCAGCAGCACTTAAAAACTAATAAGCACCGGAGTACTGTAGAAAAATACCTATGGGGCTACTATACATCGTACCACAGACCTGACTGACCTCCAGCTCCATTTCCTGTTGGCCAGGGTCTGGAGGGCAGACCAGAGATGGTGGATGGCAACATCTGTTAGAGTTCATGTTCCAACATAAGCTGTCTCGGAGAGAAGGATGAATGGCTTTTTACCTACCAACAGCTCTGCCCGATTTTCCCTCTCATTCTTTATTCGTAGGCCTGAAGCAGGAACTGAGTAGAGAAATGACTTCTAGAGCTATACTTTTCTCTCCTAGATTCCGAGTCATAGCTGTCTTTTCCCTCGTCCTGATAGGTCCCATGAGCCTCTTTCATGTGTGTCACTCCTTGGCCAAACTCAGCTCAATGTCCCTTCCCCAGGTAGCTCAACCCACTCCCTCAAGCTCCCCGCCCACCTCTCAGAGGCCCTTTCCAAGTATTGTGGTGATGTCAGCTGGCTCCCTGCCTTTGCAGCCCACGCTTTCCTCCACAACAAAAATGCTTCAATTCTTCGGCCCCCTTGTGCCTTTCAAGTCGTTGTTGGTCCCCAGCCTGCCACAAAGGGCTCTGTTCTCCTGGTGACTCCTCAGCACAGACTTAGGACTGCCCCAGGGCAAGCGCTGGGGTTGGGGGTAGGGAACATGCTCTCTGCCTATCACACATCCTTGTCACTACAGGGTAAAGAAACTGAGGCCCAGAGAGGAGAAGGAACCTACTCATAGTCACACAGGGTTGCCTCTATGTGGCAATTTAGGCTGGGATTACTAGATTTGGTTTTTACTTTATACTGTTAAAAAAAACAAAACAAAATCAGAGAATAAAACTCCCTCTCCTCCGCCTGGTCCTCCACTTCCCCTTCTTGCCATTCTTTCTGGTTCTTCTTCCATTGCTCTGATCTCTCCATGTCTTTGTCATGTCTGACTGCCTCTCTCTTACTCTCCTTCTAAGAATGCAGAAGAATCCTGGTGTGGCACAGTAGGATAAGCACTGGTCTGGTAACCATAAGGTCAGCATTCAAAGCCACCAGCCCCACCTGGAAAACCCTATACAGTATCACTATGCATCGGAACCAACCCAACAGCGCTCAACAACAAAAAGACTGCAGAAGAGCTGATTTCTCACAACAATTTTGTGCCCTCTACAGGCTGAGGGATGGAGGGTGAGCATTGAGCAAGACTACAAGAAGCAGATGGGACACCACCCTTGATTAACTAACTGGGTCCCATGCATTCAGCTTTCTGCCCCTGAAACCTGGGTGCTTTCTTTTAGTGGGGTGCAATTTTAGTTATCTTTATTTTTCTCCTTAACTGAATATTGTTTGTTTTTAGTGCCATAGAGTCAGTGCCAACTCACAGTGACCCTTTATAGGGTTTCTGAGGAACAGCTGGTATGTTTGAACAGCTAGCCTTGTGGTTCACAGTCCAGTGCTGAGGGGCCCTTTGGTGGTACTGCAAGTGTGTCCCTGGTAGAACTTCTTAGGGGAGTGAGGCCAGGAAGGAAGATGGAGGTGGAATCACCTGGAAAGGGAGCACCAGCTAAAACACCGATGTTATCTGATGAGGCAGGTCAGTGTGTTCTGCTTCAAACATTGTTCACAATGAGAGAGGAGTAGGAGTGTGGGTTTTGCAACCAGATACCTGTATAATGTGTAATCCATAAGGAGCACAGAGGAGATGGCCTTTTAGTATTTTTCTAATCTATACTGTCCAGTTTCACTTAGTAAATGGAGGTGAGGCAAAGCAGACAGCTTTCTTTCCAGGGGTCCTCAGCATGTCCCACCAGGTGGTCTGTAACTACTTGGAACTATTTCTCCACCCCCTTGAGAACATGCAACTTAGGTAGGCAGATCCAGGAGGGTGTGACCAAAAGTCTTCTTCAGACCCACAGCTCTTGGTCTCATGCACAGAGCACCAAATGAGAGGTTAGGAGATATGAGATCCTTATGCCATGGATTCTGTGTGATCCTAAGTTATTTTACTCTCCAATACCTGACTTTTTTCATATCTGGAAGAAAGCAATTGTACTTGAATACTTCACATGCATTCCCAAAGCACCATTCAAATGCATTTCATGGCATCAAGGCATAGAAACAAAACCCATTACCATCAATTCCAACTCATGCTGACCCCATGTGGTACACAGTAAAACTGCCCCAGAGGGTTTTCTTGGCTACAATCTTGATGGAAGCAGATTGCCAGGACTTTCTTCCACTGTGCCACTGAATGGTTTTGAGCTGCCAAACTTTAGTTAGTATTTGAGTACTTAACTATTTGCACCACCCAGGAACCAGTGAACAGAAACATAGTGTGTACCCAATGAAGAAGGTTTACACTTGTCAAGACAACTTCCTATGGCTTTTATTTGTTTAATATATTGGGGTTCCGGTTAAGATTTCATTTGGAAAAAAAGAGTTCTTCTCTTTTTATTTAAATATGAAAATCACTAAGGTAGATAATTATCTTTTCTCAAACAAGGACTATTGAGAGGTGTCTCAAACTTGATAAATAAAAGATAATTCTCAGGGAGCGAAATAAATAAACCTAAAATGGGTCCCAGCACAAGTATATGTGGTCATTATCACAAAGGTGCCAACTCAGTTTTCAGTCAGTAGTTCTTGACTAAACATATTCATAGAAAGGATATTCTAGTCAGAAGAAAGATCAGTCATGTATGGAAACACAGAAAAAAAGGAGATTATTGGCTGCCAACCAAGTACCTGCTGGGGTGCCTGAGCCCCTGCCTGTGTGTGTGTACATTCAAGTGGCAACAGAGGGTGAGAGGACTTTTCCTAATGTGAATTCATAAGACTAACTTTTCTGAGGGTTTTACACTAGCAGTGGCTCCAACACTGCACATGTATCACGTCTCCCTGTTGCTTTACCAACGACAGGCATTACTAATCAACTCTCAGATTCCTATCAAGCCTAAATGCTGCCTTACACTTTTTTTTTTCAACACTCCAGACAACCATTACACCAATTAGATTGATTCAACCTAGACTTCAGCCTAAAATTCAAATGAGACATCCTTGCTTTTAAGCATTTGAATCATATACGTAACTCCTTTTGTTTAGTTATCTGACTCACCAAGCAAATTTCTGATTATAACATAGTTTCACAAGGAGGTAACAGAAACGAAATGGACTTGTCAGAAAATGGAGTATCCAGTCCTCTTGATAGTTATACCAGAGTGCTTCAAAAATTTTGTGGAAAAATTTTACCATCTTTTAATTCAATTTTCCAGAAACTTTTGAAGCCCCCTTCATATATTTCAATGGATTTATGTAAGTTATTTATGAATTCAGTTACTCTGAATTCTTTTCTTGAAAAAAAAAAAAACCAACAACGTATCTTTATTTCAATATACTGATAAATTAGGTATTTGACACTTGAAGAACAGGTGACCACACTCTAAAGTCTGACAGATCCACCAAGGCAACTCCTCAGAATGGTGAGCTATCTGGGCCCTCACTCTTTACCAGATAACTAATTCATCGTCTCCATCTATGCACATTTCTTTCTTTCAAACTTGTGAAGAAACTCCAAACTACAGATTCTCTAAGAGTCTTAGTTTGGAGTTTCTTTAGGAGTTTGAAAGGAAACTATCTATTAAGACATGGCTGCCACTTTCTGAATAAGTTGAGATCAGAGAACAACAGAATGCTTGTTTAGTATTTATGAGAATATGTCTGTCCAGCTACACCCAGGGTGAGGATGTAGAAGACTAGAAACAAGCCTACCTTGCTCTTGCAGTGCGTGTTTGTTGAGCCATGCTCCAACTCTACATGAACATCCTGCATACCAGCAGCTATGAGGGAATACAACCGTTCAATGTCCTCTCTCTTTTTGCCTGATTTCTGTGATCATCTCAGGGTCAATATTAGAAAATAAGAACTAAATGCTTACCAACTGAGACCTTTGCAGAATGATACCATAAATTGTCTAGGGAACCTCTTGTCCTTCCATCTGTTTTTCCACTTGGCTCTGACTGTTTAGTCAGTTAATTAGATAATCACACCAAGGTCAAAATGGGCTCAATCTTTCATGTAAATAAGTTCTGTAGCCATAATCTGCCCTCAAGAGGATTCAGTGAAAGAGCCCATAGTACCAACCATTCATCTTCTTGGTGAACTAACCCAAATCTGGTTCTCATCTTTTCCCCAAGCATATGAGCTTCCCTTGTGGAAATACCTATATACTCCCAAAATATCCATCTTAAACTTTAACAGCCAGGCAATCCCATTTGCCTCTCTTCCTTGTTTAGGTGGATTATACAAACATCATCAAAATCCTTAGCTCTTCATAGATCCCTAGCAATGAGTGAATGCATTATACTTGACATGAATTATGTGTTTATATTTTCCAGGAATAGATTAAAATAGGAGTCCTGGTATGGTGCTGTGGGATAAGCACTGGACTGCTCACTACAAGGTCAGTAGTTGAAACACACCAACAGGTCCTCAGAAACCCTGTACAGGATTACTAGGAGTTGGAACCAACTTGATGCACTTAAAAAAACAACAATAAGGTTAAAACTCAAGGTTTCCCAGGAGTGATTCACTGTCTCTCATGACTTTATTCTTATACTGTGTAGAAAGCGAGATGAGATAGCCAAGCTTAGATCTGGATCCCAGGCAACTCTAAGAGTCTATAAAACCACTTCTTGCTGAATATATCAGACACAGAAAGACAAAGGCTATATGATTCTGCTTCCATGGAATACCTGGAATAGGCAAACACATTATATCTGCCGAGTCTTAGGGAAAGGCTATTGTTTATGGACTGGAGTTTCTCTTTGGGGTGATGAAACATTTGAAAATCGATAGCAACGATGGTTACACAACATGGTGAATGTAAAAATGTCACTGGACTGTACTCTGAGAAATCCTTAAAATGGCAAATTTTTTGTTACATTTTTTTTTTTACCAAACACAGACAGGAACATTTATTTTAAAGATGAGTGTGGCAGAGGAGCTATATTTATGCAAAATTTGAGCGCATAACCAAATGATGCAACCAACAACATGTTATTTCTCTTCCAATATCAAAATTTTTAAATAAAGAACCATTCTAACCAGAGACTAGGGTTGTTGTAGATGCAACTGAGTCGGTACCGACTCACAGCGACCTTATGCACAGCAGAATGAAACACTGCCTGATCCTGGGCCAACCTCACTATTGTTGCCACGCTTGAGTCCATGGATGCTGCCACTTTGCCAATCCATCTTCCTCTTTGCCTCTGACCCTCCACCTTACCAAACATGATATCCTTCTCCAGTGACTGGTCCCTTCTGACAATATGTCCAAAGCATTAGAGACAAAGTTTGGCCATCATGGCCTCTAAGGAGCACTCTGGCTGCACTTCTTCCAAAACGGATCTTTTGGTTCTTTTGGCAGCCCATGGCACTTTCAATATTCCCTTCCAATACATAACTCAAAGGCATCAATTCTTCTATGATCTTCCTTATTCACTCTCCAGCTTTCACATGCATATGAGGTTACTGAAAATACTATGGCTTGGGTCAGGCGCACCTTGGTCCTCAAGCTGACATCTTTACTCTTCAACAACTGAAAAAGATCTTGTGCAGCAGATTTGCCAAATGCAATATGTCATCTGATCTCTTGACTGCTGCTTCCATAAATGTTGATAGTTGATCCAAGAAGAATGAAGTCCTTGACAACTTCAATCTTTTCTCCATTGATAAGAATGTTGTTTATTGGTC
>NW_006408538.1:4767752-4770904 GCF_000296735.1 Chrysochloris asiatica
GCATGTTTGATCAATTTCAGATTGAAGAAGTTGGTAGAATTCTTCTATTTCATCTTCACTGGCTTTAGTGGTTGGTGTGTAAATTTGAATAATAGTAGTATTAACTGGTTTCCCTGTAGGCGCATGGATATTATCCTATCACAGACAGCATTGTACCTCATGACTGATCTGGATATGTTCTTTTTGATGATGAATGCAACACCATTGCTCTTCAATTTTTCATTCCAGGCATAGTAAACCATGTGGTTGTCAGATTCAAAATGGCCAATACCAGTCCATTTCAGCTCACTAATTCCTAAGATACAATGTTTATGCATTCCATTTCATTTTTGACAACTTCCAATTTTCCTACATTCATACTTTTGTACATTCCATGTTCCGATTTTCAATGGATGTTTACAACTGTTTCTCTTCATTTTGAGTTGTGCCCCATTAGAAAATGAAGGTTCTGTGGGCTTTTGTCCCACAAGCTTTATTTACTCCATTCATGTTATCTTGGTCAAGTCTACTTTGAGGAGGCAGCTCTTCCCCAGTAGCGTTTTGAGTGCCTTCCAACCTGAAAGGCTCATTTTCCAGCACTCCATCTGGCAGTGTTTCTCTGCTATTCATAAGGTTTTCAGTGACAAAAGATTTAGAAACAGTTCATCACTCTTTCTTCCTAGTCTGTCTTTGTCTGGAAGCTCATCTGAAACCTGTCCACCATGGGTGACCCTGCTGGTATTCAAAATACCCGTGTCATAGCTTTCAGAATCACAGCAACTCACAAGCTACTACAGTATGACAAACTGACAGACGAGTGGTGGAGTGCAGGGGGACAAATAAAAGTCTAGTGGACTGGTATGGCGCTGTCGGTTAATGCGCTGGACTGCAAAGTCAGTTTGAACTGCAAGGTCGGCATTTCAAGCTCACCAACCACTCCTTGGAAACCCTATACAGGATCACCACAGGTCAGAACAGACTCAACGGCACTTAACAACAACCATCCCAACAGTAGACTGTTGGCATAGTGGATTATGAGGTGGGCTGCTAACCATAAGATCATCAGTTCAAATCTGCCAGTCACTCTGTGGGAGAAAGATAAGGCTTTCTGCTTCCATAAAGATTTATAGCCTTGGAAACCCTATACAGGGTCACTATGAGTCAGAATTGACTCAGTGGCACACAACTACCATGACTTTAGTTAGGAGTCCTGGTGTGGCACTGTAGGATAAAGGACTGGACTGCAAGATCAGATTGAACCACAAGGTCAGCAGTTCAAATCCACCAGCTGCTCCTCAGAAACCTTATATAGGGTCGCTACGAGTCAGAATCAACTTGACAGCACTTAACAATAGCAACAAGTTAAGTGTTGCTTAACTTGAAGGAGCAAATGCACTTTACCTGAGCAGTGACCCAAACCAGACGATTCACACTAGTGAAAAGTTTAGACTAATAGTTTTTATCATTAAGTCAAAACACAGACCGAGTTGGTAGCATTTTCTACCTTTCTCACAGTAAGAGCAGTAGTTTGGGAACTCTGCCTTAGCTACCAAAAAGAAAACCAAAACTTTTAGAAGTTTGGGATCCTTACAGACAGCACAGGCCAATAACTCTTTGGCACTTAAGATGGGACATCTTCAGAACCATCCTATTGGCCGCCAGGCTAGTTGGGAATGAATTTCAGGCAGAGGTAATATACTAATTTTCCTGGATGCACCACTCCCTGGTTAACCCCATGGTACCTAACTAGAAGACTGGATTGGTCTCCCCAAGGCCAGGATTAATGATATAGGCAGCTACATCACACAACTCCCCCACTCCCTGGACAGAAGCAATTCTGAATGTCACAACGCTTTCACGTCTTTACTTTCTGAGGAAATAAGGAGATTGGTTCTGCAAACAGAAAACCATCTCTCTTAGGTATCTGATGAAACTAAGGGCATCACTTTTGCTTTTTCTTCCCCAGATTCTCTAACCCCTCCCAGTGAACACCTTTGGATTTACTACCTCCTGGCTTCACAGAATCTCCGTTTTCATGTGGGAAAAGAGTCAAGTGGGGGTGGGTGAAGAAGAAACACCAACATGTAAAGAAAATCTTATTACTGACGAGGCAGGATGTAGTTGGTGTTAGTTGCTGTTGAGCCAATTCCAACCAATGGGGGCCACATATATTATTACCATAGTAGCCTTGCTACATACAGTTTTCTTGCCTGTAATTTTTACCGAAGCAGATCGTCCGGCCTTGTCTTCTACGATACCACTGAGTAGGTTCAAACAACAAACCTTTAGATTAGCAGCGTTGTTGTTGTTAAGTGCCATCAAGTCAGTTCCAACTCATAGTCATCCTCTATAGGGTTTCCAAGGTGGGTTTGAACTGCCTACCTTGTGGTTAGCAGACAATTCAGAATAGAAGGTGAAAATTCTGTCTGGTCAAAATTACATTTGAAAGCATGTAAAAAGATCGCACACTGGAGACCATGAGACTCACCAATCAGTAAGTCCAACACGGCTAGCTTTTTTTTTTTTTTTTACCCAGTGTTACTTAGTGTGCTGTTTCCTTATCTGAAAACAAGTAATCAGTCATGCCTAGGGGCTGTGCTGGATGAAAAATACATATCTCATAAAATCACATTGGGGGTGGGCTGACTTCAACTCTTGCTGGGTTCAAAGCTGCAGCCCCAGTTCTCCTAACCACACAGGTTTCACTTCTTGCTCCAGACAAATTTCACCTTTGCAGGATTTCCTGTAGAACCTTCCTAGTGTCAGTCTTTCCCCTCTCTGTGGCTTTAATTACTCATACTTTTAGATTCCATTTCTAATACTCCATCAAACTATTGAAAACATTTCCCTATAGTAATCAGAGAGTTCTCAGGATCAGCAACTTGTGAATTTTGGAGTACAAAGAAAAGAACACCAGATAGCAATCAGAAAACCCTCGATTCAGGTTTGTGTGATCAGAGTCTAGGCAGGAAACAAACAGATGGGGACACCAATGCCATGAAGCTGACTGCAACGCCTCAGTCCAAGCAGAACTGTGCTCCACAGGGTTTTTTATAGCTGACTTTTTTCAGAAATAGATTGTCAGTCTTTCCTTCTAGGTGGATGTCAACCACGAACCTTTCAGTTAGTAGCTGAACATAGTACTGTTTGTACTATCCGAACACTCCAGGAAA
>NW_006408538.1:4771203-4774701 GCF_000296735.1 Chrysochloris asiatica
TTTTTTTTTTTTAACAAAGATCTGAGTAGGTTAAAGGGAGTCAACACTATTTGGTGAAGTTCCACAGAATCAGGAGTCCTGGTGTGGCACTGTGGGCTAATGTGTCAGGCTGAAAAGTCATTTGAACTGCAAAGTTGGTGGTTCAAGCTCACCAGCTGCTCCTTGGAAACCCTACACAGGGTTGCTATAGATTGGAATCAACTTGACAGCATGCAACAACAACCATGGAACTAGCAACAACGAAAAAACTTCCATCCCTAGCCCTAAAGGTATAAGTGGAGAAAGTGGTTCCTGAAATGTCAACAGTTGCTGAATACAACCCCTGTTAAATTACAACCCAGTAGGGAATTCTTGCAGGACTAAATACCCCAGCCTTTACATCTTCCAATCTCTTGCCTTGCCTCCCACCAGATGACCACAAATGAAAGCCACAGGGAAAGAGCCTGATCCATGTAGACCAAAGAGTGGGGTGTCAAAAGAGGAACTGTGAATCTGCAGAGGGTAAATAAGGGTGATCCAACACTGGGATTGAGCTCTGTCACTTCAGATAAATTTCTTTATTCCAGGATCCTCAGGCTCTTTATTAGTAAAAATGAGCAGACTGAGCATTAGACTGTCTCTATGCTACCTTCCTGTCTAACACTCAATGACTCTAGATAAAATAATTCTCCCTTACTGATTTTTTAAATTTCCAGAGGCAGATATTCTCAATAGACCAGAGTATAGCAGTTGTTATAAAATACTTCTTGAAATAAAGCATGCGGAATTAGAAATGCATGACTCTATAACATAATTCAATGCTGAATAAATTTCTAAGAAAAACAAGCTATTACTATTCATTATTTCTTAGTTAAAAAAAAAATGTTACCTTATGCAACCTTGTTTATGCAACATACTAATGTGTATTCCAAAAGGGTATTCAGTTTTCTTTCATGGTGAGGCCTGTGCTTGGCCCATTATCCTCAGACACCTTATTTTATCTCTGTGAGGATACTTTTAATTATTTGAAATCTGGAAAAAAGGTATGATTTACCCATCAAAGCATTTTGTGGCATTATGGCAGTCCCAGGGGAGAGGGCAGATGGTCAAACTTCAGTGGGATAATTTTCACTTTCCGTGCAGAAGACCTGGTTCAGTTTCTGACCAATGCACCTTACACACAGTTGTCTGACAACAGAGGTTTGCATGTTGCTATGATAAAGAAAAGCTTTCATGATTCCTTCTAAACTAAGATGGAGTAGGAAGAAAGACTTGAAAATCTACTTCTAAAATCATTCATTGAAAAACTCCATGGAAGGACATCAAAGTCAATTGGCATAAAACAGTTCATAAAGACAATGCTCTACATTCTACTTTGAAGATTATCAACTGGCATCTTAAAGCTTGTGAATGACCATCTAAGGTACAACTATTGGTCTCTTCCCATCTGGAGCAAAGAAAAGTAAAGAAAATCAAAGATGCATAGAAACAACTAGCCAAAAGGATTACTGGACCATGCAAACCTCAGCTTCTACAACCCTCAGACCAGAATTAGATGGTACCTAACTACTGCTACCAACTATTCTGAAAGGGCTCACATTAGAAGGTCTGAATAGAATGGCAGAACAGTGTGAACTGTAAAAATGACCAGACTTATTAGTTGGGTACAGATTGGTGGAATCCCCAAGACTATGATCCTTAGTCACCCTTCAGGCCTGGGACTGAATTCACCCCAGTGGCTCAGCTTTCAGCCAAACAATAGACAGCTTTATAAGGTGAATGAATAGTAACACACTCCTTCAAACAATCAGCCATTCTAGATCAAAAAGGTAGCAATTGCCTAAGGACAAAGTTCAGAAGGCAGGAATGGTTAGGAAAGAAGGAGGAATGGAAATGGGAAACAGCATAAAAGTGGAATGAATGATATTGCATTATGGGAATTGTAATCAATGGAGTCCTGGTGTGGCACTGTGGGTTAATGCGCCAGACTGCAAAGCCATTTGAACTACAAGGTCGGTGGTTCAAGCTCACCAGTCGGTCCTTGGAAACCCTCTACAGGGTCTCTATGGGTCAGAAACGACTCAACAGCACTTAGCAACAGCAATCAATGACATGAAATAAAATATGCATGAACTATTAAAAGGAAAACTGATGTGCTTTGTAAACCTTCACCAATAAATCACCCAATTCACAATAAAAAGTTAAAAAGAAAAAGTAGGATTAAAGCTGTCTGATTCACAACTGACCGTGGAATGGCATGGGACTGGACAGTGTTTCATTTTATTGTTCACAGGGTCACCGTGAGCAAGGAGTCAATTTGATGACAGCTAGGAACAAGGAAAACAATGAAGGCGACGTGGGAGTCCCAAAGCAACGTTTTCCAAATTCAAAAAGTGTTAGCACTCAAGCATGGTGAAATTTGAAAAGGGATCCTAAGAAAACTTGACATTTCTCAATCAAGAATCCTTCAAGAGTGGCCTACATCTGGTTGTCAGATTTATTTCACTCTTTTAACCAATCTCTACTGAGCATGTGCCAGCAGGATCTAGGCAACAGGAATACAGCTGAGAGTAAGACAAACCAGGCCTAACCTCTAAAGGAAGAAGAATCATGACCTGGAAACACATGCACATACAAAACACACACACAAATACATAAACATGCAAGAAACATTTATAAGTAATAACTGCATATAGAACATAATACAGGATAATAGGATACAAAAGACAGGGCCAGGGAGTAAGGTGGGGACAATCTGAGCCAAGATACACAGAGAATGCTTGCTCACAGAGGTTGATCTTTTTCCTGAGACCTTCATTTCATATTTTTGCCCCTTTTTAAAAATGTACAAATATGAAAATATGTAAAAACTTCTAATATCTTAGGAAGTAGTAGCAGAAAGAATCAAATTAGTAATGTTTATTTTAAAGGATTGAGAAATATAGAACTGAGAGCTACAAATGAAGCATTCCAAGATGAATAAACCATTACAGTGACTTGTAAATGTCTGGGCTGACTGTTGCGTCCACAGAGCATGCGGGGGTGAGGAGTGGGAGCAGTAATAACAGGGGGAGTCCTGATGTGCCGCTGTGGGCTAATGTGTCAGACTGCAAAGTCATTTGAACTGCAAGATCGGCAGTTCAAGCTCCCCAGCTGCTCCTTGGAAACCGTATACAGGGTCACTACGGGTCAGAATCGATTCAACGGAACTTAACAACAACAACAAGACACCTTTAAGGGAAAGACAGCATTGGGTTGGTGAGACAGGGTAGGAGCAGAAAACAAAGAAGCTGGGTCCCTATGGACTTTGGGAAAGATATTAGTTCATGTTATGTAAATCTGAAGATATGTGCACATTTATAAGTTATTATTAGGCAAAACTGACTCCTATGATATTGATTGATAATTGTTGTTAGGTGCCATTGAGTCGGTACCGACTCATAGCTACCCTATGCACAATAGAATGAAACACTGCCCGATCCTGGGTCAACCTCACTATTGTTGCCACACTTGAGCCCA
>NW_006408538.1:4774996-4777433 GCF_000296735.1 Chrysochloris asiatica
TGAAAATACCTTGGCTTGGGACAGGTGCACCTTAGTCCTCAAGCTGACATCTTTGCTCTTCAACACTTTAAAAAGGTCTTGTGCAGCAGATTTGCCTAAGGCAATACGTCCTTTGATTTCTTGACTGCTGCTACTGTGAGTGTTGATGGTTGATCCAAGAAGAATGAAGTCCTTGACAGCTTCAATCTTTTCTCTGTTGATAAGAATGTTGTTTATTGGTCCAGTGGTGAGGATTTTTGTTGTCTTTACATTGAGATGCAATCCATACAGAAGGATTTAGGTGCCGTCAAATCAATTCCAACTCAAAACAATCCTGTGAGATCACAGGAGAATAAAACACTACTCAGTCCTGCACCATCCTCACAATTGCCATGTTTGAGATTACTGTTACTGCCACTGAGTTAATCCATCTTGTTAGGAACCTTCCTCTTTCTTACTGATGTTCCACATAATCAAGCATGATGTCCTTCTCCAGGCACTGATCTCTCCTGATAACTTGTCCAAAGTACAAGAGATAAGTCTCGAATGCTCCCTTCTAAGGAGCACTCTGGCTGTACTTCTAGCACTGATTTGTTCATTCTTCTGGATGATAGTTATCTGGCTATTTCTGCTACAGTTCAGAAATATTTGAAGTATGCTTAAAATTATTTAAGCCATTTTATTTTGGTGTCCAAATGATTGCAAAAGAGAGGCAGGGTGTATAGGAAACATTTAATGAGGTTTACAAAAGACATACCTTTGTATAAAACAAAGGGACAGTCCATATGCGTCTTAATGTGGCAGCAAATGAGATAAATATTGAGGCTAAATCTGACCTTTTTGCATTTTGAATTTAAGGAACCAGTAATTATCTGCCAGATTAGGAGCTTCCATGATTCAATAGCTCAGAAAAGAAGCAATAATTTCGTAAAGCATCATAGAACATGATCATGCATTTAGATTTTAGATTGCACCTTTAAGCTAAGTTCCATGGTGTTTGAACTTTAATTTCCATCAAACAACCCTGCGCAAAATGATCAAGTGATAATGTAAGAAAAAATACCAAAAAAAACCTCCACAATCTCTGAAGATTTAACAAGTATCAGATCAAATCTTCAAGTCTCATCACTATGAAAGTTTCACCTAACCGCACACACACATAAAAGTTATCATATATTAGTAAAACATTTTAATGAAATTCCAGAAGATAATGTAAAAGTTCTTGAACTTGATGTCCTGCCAGGTGTATCAAGTAACTAACTAAATGATTACACTTTCCCTGTCCTGGGCTCATTGGTGGATAAGATGACCACCTGGCATAGCTGATAATATTAATACTGACTTCTGCAATAAAAAAATTTCTAGTTCAAAGACTTTTTCTAGAAATCATAGACTAAGTTTATTGAAACATTGGTGAGGATTGATTCAAATAGCCCAATCTTATTATTAGCTCTGTGAAGAAACACATCTGAGGAGTTTTCAGTTTTTAAGGAAAGTTATTATTGTAAAAGTGTTTTTTTATGGTATGTAAAGTCACAACTTTACATTTCAAGGATAGCTGTGCACATGCCTAGTAGAACCCTCCAGGGGTGGGGGTGGGGTGTCCATTTGCTCAGGCTTCCCCTCGAAGTTTAAAGTGACAGTTTCCACTTAAAACTAAATGGCCACCACTCGTTTGTCAGTTTGTCATGCTGTGGTGGCTTGTGAGTTGCTATGCTTCTGAAAGCTATGCCACCAGTATTTTAAATACTAGCACGATCACACATGGTGGACAGGTTTCAGATGAGCTTCCAGACAAAGACAGACTAGGAAGAAAGAGTGACAACCTACTTCTGAATCTTTAGTCACTGAAAACCTTATGAATAGCAGAGAAACACTGTCAGATATAGTGCCAGAAAATGAGCCCCTAAGGTTGGAAAGCACACAAAATGCGACTGGGGAAGAGCTGCCTCCTCAAAGTAGAGTTGACCAGGATAACGTGATTGGAGTAAAGCTCATGGGAGAAAAGCCTGCAGGACTTCATTTGTTGATGTGGCACAACACAAAATGAAGAGAAACAGATGTAAACATCCATTGAAAATCAGAATATGGAATGTATGAAATTAGAATGTGGGAAAATTGGAAGTTGTCAAAAATGAAATGGAACACATAAACATCAATATCTTAGGAATTAGTGAGCTGAAATGGACTGCATTGGCCATTTTGAATCTGACAACCACATGGTTTATTATGCCAGGAATGGCGTTGCATTCATCATCAAAAAGAACATATCCAGATCAGTCATGAGGTACAATGCTGTCTGTGATAGGATAATATCCATGTGCTTACAGAGAAGCCCAGTTAATACTACTATTATTTAAATTTAGGCACCAACCACTAAAGCCAGTGAGGATGAAATAGAAGAATTCTACCAACTTCTTCAATCTGAAATTGATCAAACATGCAATCAAGATGTATT
>NW_006408538.1:4779778-4780850 GCF_000296735.1 Chrysochloris asiatica
GGTCACTATTGGTCAGTACCAACTCGATGACACCTAACAACAACAACAACAACAAAAGTCACAATGGCGACTTAAGTCAAAGTGTAGCCCAATTTATTAAATTCAAGGTATTTAAAATGCATGCCTCCTTTTGAAAGGAGATGAAATGCTTTGAGTAGTCCATTATTTTTTCAAGGCGTTAGAAAATAGAAGATTCTAATTCTAGTTAGAAAACGATCTTTTTAGTTTAAAGTAAAATGCCTCTACTGTTTTTCTCAATAATGAGCAGCATGTTTTATTTGTAAAACAAGGGGCAGGATATGTTATCACTGAAGACTCTCTGCTCTTCAAGCAACAGGAAAAAGTCATAAGTGGTTCTAGATTTTCACTTTCATTTCAAATCAGAAAAGCACAGACAGTACTTTTCACTCTGGTTCACATCTAGTTTGTTAACAATTGAATTATATAGAAACCATCCAAATCATGGGACTTTGGGAAGACAAGGATCTATCATCATTTATTCTGTGTTCAAGTAAGAAGGAAGTAAAAAATAAAACCATCCAAAGATGTCATGAGTCCCTTTCAAAGTCTGTTTCTTCTTGATCATATAATCTTTCTTTTTTAACTTTGTACTGTGAATTGAGTGAAGATTTACAGAGCAGATCATCAGTTTTACAGTAAAAAAAGATCATATACTTCTTTTCATTCCAATGATTGTAATCCCCTCAATGTAGCATCAATTGCCTCACTTCCTCCCTGTGACTCTTGTTTTCATTACTCCTTCTTTCCTTAAGTAAATGCTGCCCTTTTCATCTTGAATGGTTGACCATTTTGTGATGCTGGAAGCTATGCCACCACTGTTTTAAATACAAGCTGGTTCATCTATGATGGACAGATTTCACCTGATATTCCAAACTAAGACAGACTAGAAAGAAGTAGAGGTGAACTACTTCTGAATATTTAGCCACTAAATACTATGAATAGTAGTGGAACACTGTAAGCAACAGAATATTGAATACTGAAACATGATAAATAGCACCAGAATATTGTCAGATACATTGCCGGAAGGTGAGCCCCTCAGGTTGGAAGTCAT
>NW_006408538.1:4781260-4785071 GCF_000296735.1 Chrysochloris asiatica
AGTGTTGATGAAAATGAAGAATTCGACTAACTTCTTTAGTCTGAAATTGATCAAACATGTAATCAAGATGTATTGATAATTCCTGACGATTGGAATGCAAAGGTGGTTGGAAAGAAAGACGATGGCTCAGTAGTTGGAAAATATAGCCTTTGTGATAGAAACAATGCTAGAGATCACATGATAGTATTTTGCAAGACCAATGACTTATTCATTACAAATACCTTTTTAAACAACATAAAGACCGCTGTACAAAAGTACCTCACCTGATGAAATACACAGAAATCAAAATGACTACATCTGTGGAAAGAAATGGTGGAAAAACTCCAAATTATCAGCCAAAACAAGGCTGGGGCAGACAGTGGAAAAGACCATCAATTGGTCATATTCAAGTTGAGGCTGAAGCTGAAGAAAAATTTAAAACTCCACAAGAGTCAAAATATGACGCTGAACATATCCCACCTGAATTTAGAGATCACCTCAAGAAAAGATTTGATGACTTAGACACTAAAGACTGAACCAGAAGAGTTGTAGCATTACATCAACAACATTATGCAGGAAGAAAGCAAAAAGTAGGAAATGACTAAAATGTGTGTCAGAAGAGACTCTGAAACTTGCTTTCCAGAGAGATGGTAAAGCAAATGGAAGAAATGAGGTGGCAAAAGAGCTGAACAGAAAATGTCAAAGGGCAGTTTAAGAAGACAAAGTCAGGTATTATAAGAAATGTGTAAAGGCCTGAAATTAGAAAGCCAAAGAGGAAGAACATACTCAGCATTTCTCTAGCTGAAAGAACTGGGAGAAAAAATTCAAGTGTTGACTTATAGTAGTGAAGAATTCTTTGGGCAAATAATTGAATGATGCAGAAAGCATCAAAAGAAGATGCTTTCTGGAAGGCATACACAGAGTCACTGTACCAAAAAGAAACGGTCGATGTTCAACCATTTCAAGAACCAGAATATGATCATGAGCCAATGATAGTTAAGGAAGAAGTCTAAGGTGCACTGAAGGCACTGACAAAGAACAAGGGTCCAGGAATTTATGGAATAAAAACTGAAATCTTTCAACAAACTGTGTGGTACTGGAGGTTCTCACTCATCTATGCCAAGAAATATGGCAGACAGCTCCTGGCCATTGATTAGAAGAGATTCATATTTGTGCCGATTCCAAAGAGAAGTGACCCAATGGAATGCACCTAACAACAGCAATAACTGCTTGAAATCATTGGACAATATCATTAATATCACTTGCAAGCAAAATTTTGGTAAAGATAATTTAAAAATGAATGCAATAGTAAATTGCCAGAGAACTTCTAGATGTTCAAGCAAGATTCAGATGGAGACATGGAACATGGGATATCATTGCTTACATCAGATGGATCTTGGTTGAAAGCAGAGAATACCAGAAAAGTATTCACCCATGCTTTACTAATTATATAAAGGCTTTTGACTGTGTCCATCATGACACGTTATGGATAAAATAGTGAAGAATGGGTATTCCAGAACACTTAATTGTGCTCATGAGGAGCCTTTATATAGGCCAAAAGGCAGTCAGTAGAACAGAACAAGGGAACACTGAACAGTTGAAAATCAGGAAAGGTGTGTGCCAGGGTTGTATTCTCTCATCATACTTACTCAATCTGGATGCTGAAAAAATAATGTGAGAAGCTAGGTTATATGAAGAAGAATGTGGGATCAGGACTGGAGGAAGGCTCGTTAGCAACCTGCGATAAGCAGATGATACAGCCTTGCTTAATGAACACAAGAAGGACTTAAAATACTTACTGATGGAGATCAAAGACACAACCTCCAGTATGGGTTGTACTTCAATGTAATGAAAACAAAAATCCTCACCACTGAATCAATAAATAGCATCACAATAAATGGAGAAAAGATTGGAGTTGCCAATGTATTCATTTTGCTTGGATCCATTATCAACACTCAGGGAAATAGCAGTCAAGAATACAAATAACATATTGCATGAGACAAATCTACTGCACATGACCTCTTTAAGTATTCAAGAGCAAAGATGCCAGTTTGAGGACTAAGGTGCATCTGACCCAAACCATGGTATTTTCAACAGCCTCATATGCATGTGAGGAGAGCAGTGGATCCATATCATATGCACTGGACTTCAAATTACAAGGTCAGGGTTTGAGCCCATTGACTGCTCCATGGAAGAAAGATAAGGCTTTCTGCTCCTAAGAAAATGTAAAACCTCGGAAGCCCTATACAGGGTCGCTATGAGTCAGAACCAACTCTTTGGAAGTTAACAACAATAGCAACATATTGATATGAAAGTCAGACAATGAATAAGGAAAACCACAGAGGAAATAATGCATTTACACTATTGTGTTGGAGAATAATATTAAAAATACCATGGAACACCAGAGAAACAGACAAATCTGTGTTTGAAGAGATGCAGCCAGAATGCTCCTTAGAAGCCAGGATATCGAGAATTTGTCTCTGACATTTTGAATGTATAATCAGGAAGGACCAGTTCCCGGAGAAGAATATTGTTCTTGGTAAAGTGGGCAGGGGGAGGGGGGGCGTCAATGAAAAAGAGGAAGATGCTCAATGAGATGGATTGGCATAGTGACAGTGGCAAGGGGCTCAAGTACAAGTATAATCATGAGGATGGGGCAAGACCAGGCAGTGTTTCATTATCTTGTGCATTGGGTTACTATGAACTGGAACGGACTCAGAGGCACCTAACAACAGCAATAACTGCTTGAAATTTGAGCCACACGGTTGATTTCAGCTCCAGACCTGAGGAGTGGCCCAGGGCTATGGTCTCAGGTATTTCTAGTCTCTTTGTGACCAGTAAGCCTGGTCTTTTTATAATTTTGATTTTGTTCCACATTTTTTCCCACTCGATCCAGGATTTTCTAATAGATCCCTTTCAGAGCAGTTGGTAGTGGCATTCAGGTACCATTTCATTCTGGTCTCAGGCACTCAGAGGCTGATGTTCACGTGTTCCATTAATCCATTGGACTAATTGTTTCCAGTGATCCTCAGTTTTCATCACTGTTCTTTCCTTTGCACATGGGGAGTTGCAACTTATATGGCTACTTTTGAGCTTTAAGATCCCAGTGTCTACTCATCAAATTACGCTGTAGAACATTGTCTATGTGGACTATGCTATGCCAATTGACCATGGTGTACCCCAAGACTATGGTCCTGAACCCCCAGCCCCAGCCACTCATTCCCTTTTGATAATGTCTAAGAAGTTTTCATAATTTTGCCCTGATATGCTCCACCATATTCATGGTTAAGCGTGCAGCAAAGGTATATACACATATTATCACGCGATCTTTTAAATTAACACAACGTTAAATTAAAATTAAACAAGAAATTCCTAGTGTCACAGACAAAGAGAAAATCTCTGTAAATGAGAAACAACTGAAATACTGAGAGTTTTTTTTGTTTTTGTTTTTTATCAAGTAATCTATTTAGTATTGTAGTTTTAGTTTAAAACTGCGAATTCATCCTCTCTGCTGGGTATGCCATGGCAAAGAGGTACATTTCCTCAAATAACAATGTTGGCGGTCATGAACTTATAAACTCTCTCTTAGTCATTCGAAATAATTACTCAGATGCTTGCTAAAAGATATTTGAGAAAATGAGGCAAAATAAACAATTACTAATAAACTGACTTCCTCAAAAATGCCAGAAAAAAGCAATTGTCATCTGTATCAATATTGTATAAATGATGAAACAGAAAAGTCAATATTGAATTGTTGTTGTTACTGTTACTAACCACAAAGATGGCAGTTCAAACCCATCAGCTGCTCCTTGGAAACTCTACACAAGGTCAC
>NW_006408538.1:4785615-4786870 GCF_000296735.1 Chrysochloris asiatica
AGAGAGAGAGAGAGAGACTCCCACTGGTTGAGAAGAATGGTGGCCTTTTAGGAAGAGTCACTCCTAACCACCAAGCCAAATTGATGGCATTGAAGCATATGGAGGGTATCTTGAACTTGGCAGTGATCAAGACAGAACACTATGTTTGGAATCAGAGAACTCAGCTCCTTTAGCAGATTCACTGTCCCAGTTCACAAGCTCTCAACTGAACTGACCTCCCTTGAATTCTGGTTTGCCTCCCAAGGTAGTTTTCATTATTGGAAGCACTTATAAGCTACTGGAGTAGGAATATCAAATCACCCCCTGGCCTCTCAGTTATACTGAAATATAAAAGAAAGAAGCAAAAATTGTTCTCTAACCCTACCCTCCTCATCCTCAGGCTCTCTACTGCCTGCTCCCATGGTCGAGAAAGCACATTCTCCATGCCTAACTGGATCCTCTTTGAGCATGCTCAGAAGGCCCATTTAACGCTTTCCTGTTCATGAAAAGGATTATTGTAACCACAGACTTGCATGTTTCTTGCTCTGAGTAACTGGAACAAGTCATAGGCCAACGTTTGCATCCTCAAGCCAGCACTCAGCTCTAGTCTGCAGACCCAGACCTTATCCAGGGTAGCAAGAAAGGTTACCTAAAGGGACAGGAGATGCCAGGCATCAGGAGTACCTTGAAGTTAGATACCCAAGTGAGCATGCCTCAGGAGCAGTCTTTAATAGATATGCCTTTGTTCATCTCTGTACTCCCATTGTATATGCATACTATATGGAATGAATGAATAAATACATTTCCTACTCCTACCCGACTCTTCTGTATTCTCATTGCCTTGCCTTTCATTGATTCTTCCATGGTTTCTTGTCATTCCCTCACACTCTGCCTTTGGCATCTTTCATTTAGGCGCTTGAGACTGACTCAAGACTGCCAATTATATCTGACATTTGGGATATGACATTTACATTTTCTTTTACCATGATGGCTCATGTATACCTCCATTTCCAGCTTTTTTATGCTCTGTATTTCTCCAGGCAAGTGAAGAGAACCTGGAGACACCAAGCCATTTGGATTCTGGGTGTAGCTCTGACATTGAGCAAGTCAGGTAACTTCACTGCTTCACAGTGCAGAGAAATGGGTTGGGTGATCAAAGTTTGGGAAATGGGAGCGATATTTCTTTTTTCACCATTTAGCATTGTTAACAGTTCTGGGGAGTTTTTCAATAAAGAAAATATCTTCAACATTGTTTAAATATAGTATTTCCTTTTTT
>NW_006408538.1:4787064-4789319 GCF_000296735.1 Chrysochloris asiatica
GACTTTGCAGTCTGACGCATTAACCCACAGCGCCACACCAGGACTCCCAAGTCCACCTAGTTGTTGTTGTTAAGTACTGTGGAGTCGGTTCTGACTCATAGCCACCCTGTACAGGGTTTCCGAGGCTGTAAATCTTTACAGGAGCAGAGAGCTTCATCTTTCTCCCACGGAACAGCTGGTAGTTTCAAACTGCTGACCTTGAGTTAGTAACCCGATTCGTAACCACTATGCTACCAGAGATCCTTAAGTCTACCTGTTGTTGTTGTTAAGTGCCGTCGAGTCAATTCCGACCCTTAGCAACCCTGTATAGGGTTTCCGAGGAGCGGCTGGTGAGCTTGAACTGCTCACAGCCCCACACAGGACTCTAACCCACAGCCCCACACCAGGACTCTAAGTCTAACAAGAGGAAGCTTAAAAGAAAGGTGTGGCAATCTAGTTCTGAAAAATCAGCCAATAAAAATCCTACAGCACACAATTCTACTCACAGTACTACACATGGGGTCACCATGAGTGAGATCAACTCAACGGCAACTAGTTTTGTTTTTGTTGTGTTTTCCCACTTCAAATTCACTGACACAATGTGAATTAGTGTTCCTGGGACCTTTTGGAGTACAGATTTGAGAAGTGACTAGTATTCTCTCATTAAATTCATTTGCATTAAGGTCAAGTTCAAGAACACCTCATTACTAAGTAAATGGTACAATAGGAAGAGAATGACAGGTCCTAGAGCATCTTCTAAAAGGAAGCTCTGTGTACCACTTTGTCAACTTCCTTTTGTTTGCTTTATTATATGGGTCTGCGATGTATCACCAATTAATGAGACCAAGTGCGCTCAGATCCTCTACCTTCTGTGCTGGGAGGATCTAAATTGGATTGTAAGTGGGGGTAGGGGGAGCCAGCTGTGGCTTTTTATCTTTTGGTGACAACAAGCAGTTGTGTTCCTTCTTGGGCAGTCACCGGGTTCATGAATAGTGCCACAGTCTTTTAAAGCCAGGACTGTTCTTTTGATCTACAATTTCATATGACTCCACCATGGGCAAGGCCTTCTGTCCCATTCTGCCCCCTCCCCCTTCCTGTGTTGTCTCTGCCCTTGCAAGGATTCAGGCTCCCAGCCAGAATAAAAGCAGTGAGTTGCTCAATTCAGAGAAATAAAGGGAAACACCCTCCTCCCCAGTTTGATGGTCAATGGCTCTGGGGAGATATAATAAGGCTCTTCATTAATCAAATGCAGCTTTTAGATAAGTGAGGAATTATATCGCTAAAGCTATTCTTCCACACTTGTAATGGCTCCACGTGGTCAGAAAGCTGTCCTGCTGCCATGGAGATAGATTTTAAGCATAGAATTTAAGGGACTTTAGCCTGCGTGGTTTTCCTCTACCCAGCCTCACCTTGTAGTTTGGTGGGAAAAAAAAAGGGGGGTGGGGGGGTGGGAAGCTGTAAACTAAATGCAACTTCTGATGTAAGGAGTTAAGCAAAGAGCGTGGATACTTTTTTGGAGTGGTTTCTTTTTAGATCTAACCATGCTGAGTAGTACTGATGTGAATCAGTGTTGCGAAGGCTGCTAGGAAGGTCCAGGCCTTCTGCCAGCCACAGCAGTGTAAAGGGGTTGGTGACTCTGGCACTGGAGGTAGCTCTACCAAATGGAGCAGGAATTTTGGTGTTTTCTACCAGAAATGTCTCTCATTTCAGGTACCCCATCATTCACTTGAGTCTTCACAAAGTAGGCCACATCCATAAGTAAAGGCCAGCCAATACATCTCCTTCAATTCAACTAAAATTCTCACTTTTAGAGCCACTCTATAGGATTAAGGAGCTAATTGCAAGGTCAGCAGTTCTAGTGTACCAGTTGCTCTGTAGGAGAAAGACGAGACTTTCTGTTCCCAAAGAGATTTACAGCTTTAGAAATCCTACACAGGGTTGCTGTGAGTCAGAACCAACTCTACGGCACATAACCACCACGACTACCTATAGGATTAAGGATTATCTTCAGAAAATCCCAGTTAATATTTAGTTACCAAGGATGAGTTATCCATTTAAACATAGCCATACAGTAATAGAAGGGGGTTTCAAAACATTCATGGGAAAATGGAATTAAAAGATAATGGACGGGCAAGGATCACGTGGAACCTCGGCAACCTAAGACAGAGCCATTGCCATGCTGCAATGAGTTTCGATGACAGGTGTAAGACTGAGGAATTCGCACTGACCGCCTAAGACAGGCAGCATCCCTTAAACAAATAATAAATAAGGGGGAA